>NC_035107.1:141073807-141384915 GCF_002204515.2 Aedes aegypti
TTTTTGCCTCATATTCCGGACACTTTGATTCTAATTCCGGACAGGACAGGATCCTTAGTAGTGACAGCATAGATTTGAGAACCGATGCAAATTTAATTAGAATGTTTATTGGTGACATAATTGAATTTATGTCGAATCTCTGCCCAGGCTCTACTCAGTGCTTAATCACGAAACCCGGGCGCGTTCAAATAAATTTCATTTGAAGGAAATGGCCATTCGTGTGGTTTCAATCTGCGTTCGCTCGCTTTGCGGCTGGCGGATGTGGTAAGGATTTATGACTCTTCCAAATTGAGTTGATTTTCGTTGGGATTTTAGGTGCCTAGCAATTAAAATAGACGACTGTTTGTGCGCCGCGCGATGAAGTTTATAGTGCGCAATTTACGACAAAGTTCAAGCTTGAGTAAATGCTTGAAAGCATGTAATGAAAATTCGAGATCAATATTTGTTGGAAATCTTAACCGGCAATAGTCACCTTTGTAGCCAAATGGTTACTCACGCTGATTTTGATTCTGATCAGTCCCTGTTATATTTCGAATACAAACAGCTCTGACATGACGTGTCATACCAATACTCTTTAGTTTTGTATTCGTTTTGCTTTTAACTGATTCTCTAGAATTTATGTAACTTAGTTGAGTATATTACGAGTCCCGCATTATCAAAAATACCCCGTTTTACGATATCTTCCCATTTGGCATAGGATTGATAAATAAATTGTTTCAAATTGCTAATCGATCATCGTCGATAGGATTAAAGAATCATTCGAAACGATTAACCTTTTCCTGTTTTGCGTGGTGGGCTCGTTTTATCTCCCTAGGTATCACGATTTTGATTTTGCTGGCGGTGCATTTTTTTTTATTTTAAACCGATTATGGAAATTTATCGAATGAGGCTTCGGTTGGGTTCGGGGAGAAACGGAATATCTCTGGGAATCCTCAGTACTGCAGAGCACAGCTTTCTCTCTCTACATCCTGCCGACGTTAATAAATATTAAATAAAAGGATTTATGATGTGCTTATCACATAAATTGATGACAATGAAGTTATTTTGCTGCTGGGTTCGAAAAATATCCACAGCCGAAATAGCGAGTGCGTGGTATGGCAGTGATTTCATAGGCGAATTATGCGAAATGTTCAGCCCAGTGCTTTAGGAAGAGCGTATTAATCCTTCCTTCATCGTTTCCGGAGTGGAATGTGTATACCTGCGGGCACTATTTGTTCTGTTAGCAGCAGGTGTGGAGTCTAGGATGGTGAAAAGATGTCGAATTGATGTTTCCGTAAAATAACTACAAATTCGTGTTAGGTAGACCTGCAGAATTACAATGCTTTGAATTTTTAACAGCCATGGCAGGCTTAATGTCTTTAAACCATTTTTTGAACAAAAAAATGTAACGTCTCGCCACTTTCGGGCGTATTGCAGAGCTCCATCTTTGTCGGCCTTGAGCGATACTTCTCCAGTTGACCCGAACGTTTAGGGTCGCCTAGTCCTCTTCCACTGCGTACAGCTAGCGTATTTGTGGTCGTCCACTAAATCGCTGACCTCTACCTAGTTCTCTGCTAAATATTATTTTCACAATTCTTCCGACATACGCACTAAGTGACCAGCCCGCTGAAATCTGCCGTATTTCACACGTTTAATAATATTCGCATCTTTATTCACTTGATACAATTCACGAGTCATGCGTCTGAACCACACACCCTTTTCTAGTTTTGCTTCGAACATTTTACGCTCAAAAACACCGAAGGCTTTCCGGTCCGCCTCTCCCAACGTCCACGCTTCGTGCCCGTAGAGAAAAACCGAATGAATCAACGTTTTATACAGGGCGAATTTTGTTTCGGTTTTCAAGCTGAAGGACATAAGCTGGTTAATTCATTAAAGGTCCTATTCGCAGCCGCAGTTCGTCTATTCATTTCCCGGGAAACTCCTGGGTTGTTCACATTTCATAGGTCAACAACTTCAAACACTACCTCAGCACCTACATCACTAGGCCTATCTCCATATCTACCTGCAACCATGTACAGTATGGCCCATAAAAAAAATGCGAAAATTGTTCGAACGTGAATATATCATCTACAAGCGTTATTTTCATTGTTTTTGATAGTGAATGTAATTTCTGATTAATGTAATATATTCTGACACAACTTCGCTATCCAGGACAATTTTTGTCATATTTTTCTTACTGTCCTAAATAATGTTATAAAGCAAATAAGTTCAAAGGTTTTGTCCGCCCAAAGCTAGAAACAGCGTCTGATTGTCGTATACTCTGGTGATAAACTTTCCACCTTAAAAAGTCACACTTTATTGTTGAAAATTTGAGTTTGTTCAGTATCAGAGGATGGAGGAGTTCTTAGAGAACGTGTTTTTCATGATCACAATAAAATATTTTGCCAGGGTCATAGTTTTGAGGGCATTTGCGTCTTATAGGTTTGATATGCCTTTATTTTTTGTTAAGGTTGAATAAAAAATAAATACAGACGCCTACAATAGATTTTTGAGGATGAAATTTGTTCCATCGGTTAGAGACAACTTATATCAATACTAGCTCATAGGTTTAGAGCAAAACGGAGCCGCTTATCACACTTATATGAAGGTTCAAACAAAGCTCTGCAAAATGGGCCGTTTTTTCGAAAATATGTTTAGGTCTCCAATTACCCAGGTATGAATCAATTCTGTCATTTGATATGGGCGTATGCTGGAGACAAGGCCTGTGAAGAATCCCACGCCATCGTTGATGTTTTAGAAGTTTTCATCACACAGATATTGTACTCGACGTCCGCATGTTAAAATTTGAAGGTATGCTTCCAATTCCTCTCTGGTAAGGTTAAAGTAACAGATAAAAATCATATCCAGAGCGAAAAACTGAGTTCAAATAGATTAAACAATACAAGTAATGAGTAATATTTATGTTTCATTCACATTTTCTATGTAAAAACTACCATAAAACATGATATGACCATTTTCGCATTTTTTTATGGGCCATACTGTACTTCGTTTTGGTCAGCATATCCTTGTTGTCTCCTTCTTCAGAGGGACGAAGGCCTCCTCCACTAATCTGCGATCGATTCCTGTAAGGTCGATATCGTCCGCAAAGCCATCGAGCATGTGCGACCGTGTGATGATAGTGCCGTTTCTCTGCACGCCAGATCTCTTAATCGCACCTGTTGTGGCCCTTACCAAGTGTTCCACCAGAGATTCCGTGATCGTCTAGATTTTGTCCAGGAGGGTTTCCGGAAGTCCGTTTTGTACCGGGCAGTCTGCAGTCCCCAGGTGAGTATGTAGGTGTTCCAGGTGGTAAGTATTTTCTTCAATACATGTAACTGACGCGTTAGGTATATTAAACACTTTATTACATTAATTTTACAATTTATTACACACTACATAAAATGATTCATTCAACACTATAGTCTATACATTTATTAGACAAAACTACAGAATATAAGTGGACTGGTATGTTGGTCGATCCTAACGACTCGGTGGCTGGACAAGAAGTGATCTATTTGATCTCTAGAACTAGCTTCGCAAATTGAGTGTTGCACTATTTTAGTGACTCCATGCGCAACATCTAGAAAAGGGTATCCCTTTCTCATGGAGCCTACAACCTTCTAACTAACTCACTCGCGGTTCGAGTAGATTGGTAGCATCGAAACAAAGTGGCTGACAGATTGGAGCATGGCTAATATAGAGCAATGTTGAATAGTAAATTTTAAAGTGCGTATCCCTACTTCAATCCAACTAATGTCACAAACGAGGTTGACACCTTGTCTGCATTCCGAACACTTGATTTAAAACCATCCAGCGTAGCACGTATTAGC
This sequence comes from Aedes aegypti, assembly GCF_002204515.2. NCBI lineage: Eukaryota > Metazoa > Arthropoda > Insecta > Diptera > Culicidae > Aedes > Aedes aegypti. The sequence continues at coordinate 141,077,617 of NC_035107.1, forward strand.
CTAATCAGTTTCGCCGGAAAACCATATTCAGACATTATTTTCCAAAGCTCATTTCTTTTCACTGAATCGTTCGCTGCCTTAAAATCAATAAACAGATGGTGGGTCTGCAAGTTATACTCCCGGAATTGGTCCAGTGTCGAGCGGTCCTCACGAAAACCAGCTTGATATTTACCGACGAAGTGACTTCTCGAGCTGTCTCAGTCTGTTAAACAGGATGCGTGACAGTATTTTGCACGTTGAATTGAGCAGGGTACTTCCTCGCACACCAGTATGTGCCCATTACTGTAGATTGGGCGTATGATAATTTTGACAAATGAAGTCACAACAGCTAAAAGTTCTCCCTCCAACTGGATACCATCGCCATTTTATCGGTTAGCAAATCCTCTCCCCGATCATTGTACATGGCGGACACTGGAACGGTATTGTGCCGCGCGTCGTTGATCGTTGCATAAATTTTCCGCAGATCATTTCGGTGTTCAGCTTCAGCTTTCTTTCTTTGCGCTGCCTTTGTTTTATGCGGAGTTTTAGGTATATTCAGCTCTCGGTGCCCTGTACCGCTCTCAGTTCTGTCGGATACCGCGCACAAGCTTTTGGCGACGTTTTTCACGTGTGTCACTCTCTGGCACTCTTCAACGAGCCAGTCGTTTCGCTTTCGTTGACCCGCGCTGTTGTGGTCACATCTTCATGGATAGAGTCCCACAGGCTGTTGACATAGTGTGGCCATCTGCAGGAAATTCAAATCAGGACATTTTCCAATTTTCACATCTTTTTTTGTAAGTTCCATTTTGTCTCAAATTCTGGATATAATATGCCAAACAGGAGTGATTTAAGTTATTATTAAGAACTTGTAATGTAAAGAAAATTGATTACATTGATTACATTATGATGAATTGAATTGAATTGATTGAGAAAGTCAAAAGTGCTCCAAGATTGTATTCAATGATTTTACCAATGTTTTCTTAAAATTTTTAGCAAGCTCCCGTTTACAGCATGTCCAAGATTTCAACAAGTATTTTCTCCATGGCTTTTCTAGAATTTCCTCAAAAATTATCCTTCAGATTTTATCAAGAGAATTCCTTCAGGAATTACTTCAGAGATTGTTCATAAGATTCCTTCAGGAATTATTCTAGAAGTTCTTGTCTTTAAAGAATTTTCTCAATCATTTTCCCAGGAATATCTCCAGAAAAAGATCAAGAATTCTTTTCAGGAATTGTTGGTGAAATTTTTCAAAAAAATAGGAGATATTTCAAAATTAATTCTAAGGTAACATCTGATGAACTCCCACAAAGTTCTCTGAAGGAACTCCAGGGCCCTTAAGGAAGTCTTGAAAGATTTCAAAGATAAATTGCTCATATGATAGGAATTTCCAGATTATTCACTGTAGCATTAGCTGGTGTGCAAACTGAGATAATTTTTTAAAGAAACCATCAAGATTTTCCTTGAAAAAGTAAGGTACCCCGGGGCAAGTGAGAATCTGGGGTAAGTGGGACGTTTCGTCATAGCTCACTTAGGAAAAGTTTTTCATGGGGGTATTCTTCTAGAAACTTGAAGATACAATGACAAGGAATGTATTGAGTAGAAAACATATTGTTATTTTTATTACCATGGGGTTCATGTAACAGTTGTCAATTCAGCGCAATTTTCAACTTGCATGATAATTCGCGACACGTTTCACGTCTTGCATCGACTCGCAAAACATAAATGTGTTATAAATCGAATTTCCATCAGAAAACTACAACTTCAATTATTATTACAAGCTGCTTGCGATAAACCAATATTTTGTTTTCATTTCATATGAAATTTTCGATGGTCTAACATACCCCAAAATATCGTTGTACCCGGGGTAAGTGGGAACTATCAAAACAAAAACCAGAATCAAAACTTTTCGTAGACGTTTCATACATTTTACTAGAGAGTAGCACTTAAACATTCAAACAAATGATTTTTATCAAAAAAAGATAAATCTAAAATTACTTAATTGCATAAGAGGGAGAAGAAATGTGTTTTTCTTCTATATGTTTTTTTTATTTATTATTATTTTTGGAATACGACTTTAAAATTGAACAAACACAGAGATGAAATTTGAAATGCATCATGAGAAAGATCATTTTTCTATCTTATTTGAACTTTATTTGTTATTTCTACCAAATTCAGTAGTGACGGAAAACAATTCCACCCTATTAAGCGGTTTTCTACTATCTATATAAGAGATAACAAAACATATTTATAATTTCGGCAATTATTGATGGTTTATGTGCTAATTTGTAATTAACAACTTATGAATGATATATTTTGTACATGTTTAATTCCTCTTTACGCTTTTATTGAGGTATTTTCAGTTAACATAAAATGCGAGTTTACATACTATTAAATAAACGTTTTCTTCCTAAAGCGTTACGTATTTTATGCTTGATCCCTTATGTACATAAAAAATGTACTCGAAATTAAACATATATGATTTATCAATCCTTTTATTGTAATGGTTGACTTGCTGATGTGGATTGACGCATGAAACTGGATATGTCCCACTTGCCCCGTTTAGCGAGGTAACTGCGTCAAATGGCTCATTCTAAAACTTTCCTCCAAGGTTTCCACAATTTCGAAATTATTCGATCGGTTTCATGCACACACCAGCAAATATGTTGCCAAAATGTGATTGTGCTGTTGGATTTGAAAAAAATATTGACATTTGAAATTTTTATTGAACCATTTGATTCAACTACCGTTTTTTTTAGTTCCCACTTGCACCGCGGTACCTTATACGAGAAATTGTTTGAAGGAACTGTAGAAGTAATTTATCTTTGAAATGTTAGAGGAAGCTTTAGAAAAACTTCTGGAGGTGCTTCATGAAGAATCCCAGATCAAATTAAATGAGTAATTCCTGAAAGAGTATCAAATATATTTTCTCTGACCATCCCTGGAAGAATTTTAGGAGCAATTCCACGGGTAAATGTGAATGAATCCATGATGGAATCCAAATAAAACTCCTGAAAAGATAACTCGTCGACCTGCCTGTAAAAGGATCCTTCAAAATATGCAAAATGATTTTTTTTTCTTAAAAGAACTCTTGTAGGAAACTTTGGAGATCTACTAAAGTTACAACTGGGAAATAAAAAAGAGTTAGGAAAAGCGTTGTACTGCTCATGGATTTCCTGGAGCTAATTACAAAAAAAAAATCCTCTAACGATCCCTTGAAACAACGCTTGAAGATTTTTTAGAAACCTGGTGGTGGAACCAATATAGACATTTCTGAACGAGATCCCAGAAGTATGCCTGAAGAGATCGTTGTAGCAATCACTAGAATAATTCCTGAAGTTTTTCTTCTAGGAATCTAAAAATAAATTCCTGAAGAACATGAGAAATAGTCTCTGAAGGTCTCCCTGGGACCTCTTTAAGCACGATTCACTTCAAGCAGAATAAAGAAAAAAGTGACTTTAGAGACCATTTTGATTAAAATAGACTTTTAACACCTTCCGTTTAAAATAGAGACTTGCATTAAAATAGAAACTAAGCCTTTAATAATAAATCTGCTATCAGTCTTGAATGTGTACAAACCATGTTCAGAAGATGGTTACTGTTTTTTGTTTCAATTGAATTAAATGAATATGAAATGAAAATCGGCTTGTTTAAGAATATAGTCTGTAACATTTGGAAGTATGTTCAAGATACGATGATGGGCCCCGCATATTTACATAGATCCGCCTGAATTACAAAATTAAACCGGTGTATCGAGAATGAATTTGGAATAGGTACCGTTTGGATTCATATTTCGGACAGCTTTTTATTCCGGACACTTTAATTTGTATGGGAAACATTTCATGCGAAATGTTTCATATTTTGTCGCTCAAAAGTTGTTACTTTCCAAACTCGCTTTAATGAGCATTATTCATTATTGTTATCTATGCAAATTTATAATGCACAACTGCCTTAGACGTGTCTTTAGTGGTTTGAAGATTTCGATTGATGATTTGACCTTGCTAGTTATGATTTTCATGAGCAGTCCGGAATTAGAATCAAAGTGTCCGGAATATGAGGTAAAAGTAAGGATGCGTTTGGAATAAGAATCATGAAAAATTCGCATATTTCTATTTATTCGTAATTATTCATGTAGCGGAGTCAAAATCTTTACCCACCATTCGAAAGTTAAATGCTACCGCACCCCCCTAGCTACGCTACTTCCTTACAAAACTATTGCTTAAAATTTCATCAAGGATCCCGCCATCGTCCGAGTGCCAGAGAAGTATTCTAAGCCAAACTGTGCACTATGGTGCGAACATTTAAAGGTAACCATATCATCTACCAGAGCTGCGGCAACACACGTGAGCTGGGAACAGCTCTAATAGTGATGAGTGATATGCAGAAGCGCGTGATCGAGTGGTGGCCGACCAACGAAAGAATGTGCAAGTTGATGATTAAAGGCCGGTTCTTCAACTTCAGCATCATAAACGTGAATAGCCCTTATTCCGGAAATACTGGTGACGCTCGAACGCGAGTACGACCGCTGCCCAAGCCACGAGCTGATGAACGAGAAAGGCCTACGACTGATAGATTTTGCCGTCTCCAATATGGCCATTCGTAGCACATACTTCGAGCACAGCCTCTCGTATCGGTACACCTGGAGATCACCACAGCAGATGGAATCACAAAATTTAATGACCACGTTTTGATTGATGGACGGCACTTCTCCAATATAACCGATATCAGTACCTATCGTGGCGCTAACATTGACTCTGACCACTAAGGCCTGTTCATTTAAGAAAGTGGACACGTGTTTTTAACAGTAAACTGTTTATTTTCGAACAAATTCATCCCAGTGAACCACGTATCGTATAAGAATGTGCGCCAAAAATCTCATATTCATACGTCAAAAATCAGAATCGCACAACGCACAATATGCCAAACCCAAAAGAATAAATGTTAACACAAATTGTATATAATTCTTCACTACGATTCATTGTCGACAAACTTTGTTGACAACAAACCATGCCGTAAATAGTATAATCTAGAATCGCGTCAAGTTATATACACTGACAGATCATATATCAATGCAGACTAGCAAGAAATGGAATCGCAATAACTTTGCAAAATTTGCCACCCGACCCGAGGTTGGTATCTTCGGGCGGTGGGCTTCAAAGAACAACAAAGCGAATGTACTGTATAGCAAACTTCCTTTCATATTGGCAAATAATCACACCTTATTCATGAAGCGATCTGTAGTGTAGTGGTATGGTACCAGGTTAGGGATCCTAAGGTCCGGTGTTCGAGTCTCGGTGGAAACTTTTATTTTATTTTTATCGGAATTTTGTGGCATCGTATTGCTGACCATGGAAAGTCTGAAAAAGTCGTGGGAAGTGCGTATATGGCCTCCACTTTGGTGTGTATATAGCGTTTTCATGCATTTTATACGAGTGATTTAATTCATATAGAATGATGTATAGCAAAAATTATACCAACCAAAATGTTGACTGGGATGAGTTTACCTAAAATACATGGAAATCAACGTAATTTCGACCAAATTCACATAAATTTGAACATTTATTGAGCATTGCTGGAGAATGCTCTTACTTTTCTCATTATACCTCCCATAAGGTTCTGCACAACTTTTTTCGGAACTTTTCGTTGTGCTGCTGTTCGTTGTGACCACATTTTCTTGAAAAAATCGATGGAGCTTGCTTCTCTTCCATCCTTCTTAAGATGTCGTTTGATTATTGCCCAATATGTTTCAATGGGGCGTAGTTCTGAGCAATTTGATGGATTCGATCATTTTTCTACAAATTCGACTTTTTCCTTCTTGAGCATCTCCAAAGTAGCTGAAGCATAGTGAGCCGATGCTAAGTCTGGCAAAAACAATGGAGGCATGGTATGCTTTCAGTAGATGGGCAGAAGCAATTTTTTAATGCATTCAGTTCTGTAATTTTCGCTGTTGATTGAACCCGTCGTGAAATATGTAGTATTTTCATACTGCAGGAGCAAATTGCTTGCCATAACAAATCATTTTTCCCAAATTTTTCTGTTGGGATGTATCGTACGTCGTCAGGAATATCTGTTTTGGCCAAAGCGTTGAAAAAAATCAATTTGGACACTTCGCGATTTTAGCCAAATCTCGGAACGACAGTTTTTCTGTACACCATTTGTGCAGAAAAAAGTCGCCATGTCAATTCGACCCATCGCTTGGAATTTATAATTTTTTTATGTCAACTTTTGTCTGCTGTCAAAATAAACACTTGGGTACACACTGAAACAAAATTTTATTTGTTTTTATGGAATTTTCACACCAAAATGTTAATATTTAGGTGTCCACTTACTTAAATGAACAGTCCTTATCTAGTGACGGTGAAACTACGTCCAAAACTATCCGTCATCAACAATGTACGGTATCGACGCCCACCTCGGTATAACTTAGCGCGGACTGGCCCAACCGAACGTCGCCGCCTCATACGCGCAGTATCTCATGCCGGAAGAGGGCGAGCTTGACGAAGCCCCTCTTAAGGACTGCTGGAGCAACAAAAGCAGCCATTGACAACGCAGCCGAGGGCATCGTCGGGTACGTGGAAAGGAAGACGTGTAACGGATTGGTTCGACGAATAATGCAAGCAGGTTTTGGAAGAGAAGGATGCAGTGCGGTCTGCAAAGCTGCAGCAAGGAACGCGACAAAACGTGGAGCGATATAAAAGCAAACGAAAGCAGCATACCCACCTATTCCAGGACGAAAAGCGTCGCCTGGAAGAAGCGTAATGTGAAGAAATGGAGCAGCTGCATCGTTCACAAGAAACGAAAGTTCTACAAGAAGCCTAACGCAACCCAAAAAGACTTCGTGCCGCGAGCCTAAAAGTGTAGGGATAAGGATGAAAGCATCATGACGGACGGACGTGAGTTGGTTGAAAGGTGGAAGTAGCACTACGTCGAATACCTAAATGGTACGGAGATCATAGGCGCAGAGGGTCACGACAGCGGAGGAAGTGACTACGTCAGCACGGCTGATGAAGGAATCCAACCTGTTCCCACATTGAGGGAAGTTAAGGCTGCCATCAAATAGCTCAATAACAACAAGGCAGCTGGTAAGGATGGTATTGGAGCTGAACTCATCAAAATGTGCCCGGAGAGGTTGGCTGCCTGTCTGCACCGGTTGATTTTCAGAATCTGGGAAACGTAACACCTCCCGGAGGAGTGGACGCAAGGGGTCATATGCCCATCTACAAGAAGGGCGACAAACTGGAATGTGAAAACTATCGTGTGATCACTATCCTGAATGCCGCCTACAAAGTGCTATCGTAGTGGTTGGGTGACAAAACGTCGAATGCCAAAATGTCGAAAGGATAGAACGTCGAAGAGACAAAACGTCCAAAAAGAAAACGTCGAAAACAGATAAATGGAAGAGAAGAAAATGAAAATTTCGTGGAAGAATTATTCCCACCTCAAAGAATAAATAATTCATTATGTGCAAAACGCACATTCCATCGAACATGGAGTGAAAAAAGAAATCAGGAAAACAATTTCAAATCGCTGTTAAAATTTTACTTTAACGTTTTGTCCCTTTCGGCGTTTTGGCATTTGACGTTTTGTTTTTCGACGTTTTGTCTTTCGATATTTTGTCCCTAAACCATCCCAGATTATCTTCCGTCGTCTATCAGCAACAGCAAATGAGTTTGTGGGACGTTATCAAGCAGGTTTCATCAACGGCCGCTCGGCGACGGACCAAATCTTCACTGTACGGCAATGCTCCAGAAATGCCGTGAATACCAAGTCCCAATGCATCACCTGTTCATCGATTTTGAAGCTTGTGATAGCATTGAGCGCAAAGAGCTATGGAAAATTATGGACGAGTACAGCTTTCCCGGGAAGCTCACTAGACTGATAAGAGCAACGATGGACGGTGTGCAGGATAGCAATCGAATCCCGCCGGGGACTTCGACAGGGTGATAGACTTTTGTGCCTGCTGTTCAACATCGCGCTAGTAGGTGTCGGCCCTCCGGGTTTAACAACCGAGGTACACAAGATCCAGAAAAATTGGTTTGCTTCGCAGATAATATGGATATTGTCGGCAGAACATTTGGAACGGTGGCAGATCTGTACAGCCACCTGAAACATGAAGCGATAACAGTCGGCTTGGTGGTGAATGCGTCAAAAACAAAGTATATGCTGATAGGCGGAACTGAGCGCGACAGAGCTCGCCTAAGAAGCAGTGTTACGAGAGACGGAGATACTTTTCATGTGGTTGATGAGTTCGTCTACCTCGGATCCTTGTTAACGGCTGATAACAACGTCAGTCGTGAAATACAGAGATGCATCGTCAGCGAAAGCCGCACCTACTATGGGCTCCAGAAGAAGCTGCGATCGAGAAAGATTAACACCCGCGCAAAATGTACCATGTACTTACTTACTTATTTGGCTTTACATCAATTATCTTGATAAAGCCTCGCCAACAATATTTCGCCAAATTCCCTCGGTTCATGGCCGCTTCTCTCCATCCTCGACTGTGACCCACGCTCTCCAGGTCCTGGTGTACCTGGTCAATCCACCTAGCTCGCTGCGCCCCACGCCTTCTTGTTCCGACCGGATTCGTGGCGAACACCATCTTTACAGGGTTGTTGTCCGGCATTCTTGCAACATGCCTTGCCCAGCGTATCCTTCCAGCTTTAGCTACCTTCACGATACTGGGTTCGCCGTAGAGTTGAGCGAGCTCGTGGTTCATCCTTCGCCGCCACACGCCGTTCTCCTGCACGCCGCCGAAGATCGTCCTTAGCACTCGGCGTTCGAAAACCCCAAGAGCTTGCAAGTCCTCCTCGAGCATAGTCCACGCCTCATGCCCATAGAGGACTACCGGTCTTATGAGCGTTTTGTACATCGTGCATTTGGTGCGGGGGTGAATCTTTCTTGACCGCAGTTTCTTCTGGAGCCCATAGTAGGCACGACTTCCGCTGATGATGCGCCTTCGTATTTCCCGACTAATATTGTTGTCAGCCGTCAGCAAGGATCCAAGGTAGACGAACTCGTCCACCACCTCGAAGGTATCCCCGTCTATCGTAACACTGCTTCCTAGGCGGGCCCTGTCGCGCTCAGTTCCGCCAACCAGCATGTACTTTGTTTTCGACGCATTCACCATTAGCCCGACTCTTGTTGCTTCGCGTTTCAGGCGGGTAAACAAATCTGCCACCATTTCAAATTTTCTCCCAATAATATCCATGTCGTCCGCGAAGCAAACAAATTGTCCGGATCTCGTAAAAATCGTGCCTCGACTGTTAAGTCCGGCTCTCCGCATGACACCTTCAAGCGCAATATTGAACAACAGGCACGAAAGTCCGTCGCCCTGTCGTAGTCCCCGCCGAGACTCGAACGAACTGGAGTGTTCGCCCGAGATCTTCACGCAGTTTTGCACACCGTCCATCGTTGCTCTGATCAATCTTGTGAGCTTCCCGGGAAAGCTGTTCTTGTCCATGATTTTCCATAGCTCTATGCGGTCGATACTATCGTATGCCGCCTTGAAATCGATGAACAAATGGTGCGTAGGGATCTGGTACTCACGGCATTTCTGGAGGATTTGCCGCACGGAAAAGATCTGGTCCGTTGTCGAGCGGCCGTCGATGAAACCTGCTTGATAACTTCCCACGAACTCGTTTGCTATAGGTGATAGACGACGGAAGAGAATCTGGGATAGTACTTTATAGGCGGCGTTTAGGATGGTGATTGCACGATAATTTTCACACTCCAGTTTGTCGCCCTTTTTGTAGATAGGGCATATAACGCCTTGCTTCCACTCCTCCGGTAGCTGTTCCGTTTCCCAGATTCTGACTATCAGCCGATGCAGACAAGCGGCCAACCTGTCCGGGCCCATCTTGATGAGTTCGGCTCCGATACCATCCTTGCCAGCGGCTTTGTTGTTCTTGAGCTGTTGAATGGCATCCTTAACTTCCCCCATCGTGGGAGCTGGTTGATTTCCGCTGTCCGCTGTGCTGACGTAGCCATCGCCTTCGCTGTCCTGACCTTATGTGCCTGTGTTCTCTGCGCCATTCAGGTGTTCATCGTAGTGCTGCTTCCACCTTTCGATCACCTCGCGTCCGTCCGTCAAGATGCTCCCATCCTTATCCCGGCACATCTCAGCTCGCGGCACGAAGCCTTTGCGGGATGTGTTGAGCTTCTGATAGAACTTCCGCGTTTCTTGAGAACGGTACAGCAACTCCATCTCTTGGCATTCCACCTCTTCCAGGCGGCGCTTTTTGTCCCGGAATAGGCGGGTTTGCTGTTTCCGCTTCAGTCTGTATCGTTCCACGTTTTGCCGCGTACCATGCTGCAGCATTGCAGCCCGCGCTGCATTCTTCTCCTCTAAAACCTCCTGGCACTCCTCGTCGAACCAATCGTTTCTTGATCTCCGTTCCAAATATACGACAACGCTTTCGGCAGCGTCGTTAATGGCTGCTTTGACTGTCCTCCAGCAGTCCTCAAGAGGGGCCCTATCGAGCTCGCCCTCATCCGGCAACGCTGCCTCAAGATGCTGCGCGTACGCATTGGCGACATCCGGTTGATTCAGCCGCTCGAGATTGTACCGGGGCGGGCGTCGGTACCGTACATTGTTGATGACGGATAGTTTTGGGCGCAGTTTTACCATCACCAGGTAGTGGTCGGAGTCAATGTTGGCGCCACGATAGGTTCTGACGTCGGTTATGTCGGAGAAGTGCCGTCCATCGATCAAAACGTGGTCGATTTGCGATTCTGTCTGCTGAGGTGATCTCCAGGTGTACCGATACGGGAGGCTGTGCTGGAAATAGGTGCTACGAATGGCCATGTTCTTGGAGGCGGCAAAATCTATCAGTCGTAGGCCGTTCTCGTTCGTCAGCCGGTGGGCGCTGAACTTTCCAATCGTCGGTCTGAACTCCTCCTCCTGGCCAACCTGAGCGTTCAAATCTCCTATGATGATTTTGACGTCATGGCTTGGGCAGCGGTCGTACTCGCGTTCGAGCTGCGCGTAAAATGCGTCCTTGTCATCATCAGTGCTTCCGGAGTGTGGGCTATGCACGTTGATTATGCTGAAGTTAAAGAATTGGCCTTTGATTCTTAACTTGCACATTCGTTCATTGATCGGCCACCACCCGATCACGCGCCTTTGCATATCACCCATCACTATGAAAGCTGTTCCCAGCTCGCGTGTGTTGCCGCAGCTCTGGTAGATGGTATGATTACCTCTAAACGTTCGCACCAATGCTCCTGTCCAGCACACCTCCTGCAGCGCTACGATGTCGAAACCGCGGGTCTTCAGTACATCGGAGAGTATGCGAGTACTTCCAATGAAGTTGAGAGATTTGCAGTTCCACGTACCGAGTTTCCAATCGCTAGTCCATTTTCGTCGCTGTGGTCTTTGCCGATTGTTCCGGTCCGTATTCTCTCGTTGACGTTCCTGTGCTGATGTGTTTTTACGGTTGGCTTGCAGGGCCTGACACCAACCCCCTAGATTTCCGGAGGACCATTCCCCCTAAATGTTCGGAGGGCCATAGTGCGCAGTTTAGCTTAGAGTCCTTCTCTGGCACTCGGACGATGATCAGCCGCCCCTGACATGGGGAACAGACGCTGTTGTGAGCCGCTCCTAACGTGGAGTACAGACGCTCCAGGTTTGCAAAAGCAAACCCCCCCTTCCCTGTCAGCATACGACCAAAGTTCCCACCGGGGGTTGGTTACCCGATCTTCCCCAAGGTTACTCGTACCCCGGCCAGTACCACGAGGAGGTAGGGATAGGAGTTGCTGGGCAAGAGGCTAAGGACCGCACAAAGGGGTCTATTTTATTCCTGCAGGTACACGAGGTACCAATGGTACGCCATGCCCAGCCATTTACCGCGCCAAAATGTACCATGTACCAAACGCGAATAAGACCGGTGTTCCTCTATGGATATGACGCATGGACCATGCTGGAAGAGGACGGGTGCTTAGGATCATCTTTGGCGGTGTGCAGGAGAACGGTGTTTGGCGGCGGAGAATGAACCACGAGCTTCATAGACGTCGAAAGTGGGAAGGGTGCGTTGGGCAGAACATGTTGCAAGACTACCGGACAACAACCCTGTAAAGATGGTGTTCGTGTCGAATCCGGTTAGTACAAGAAGGCGGGGAGCACAACGAGCGAGGTGACATGATCATGTGCAACAAGATCTGGAGAGCGTGGGCCAAAATCGAAGTTGGAGGGACTCAGCCACGGACCGAGTAAATTGGCGTAACATCGTTAACGAGGTTCTATCAAATTAATTGATGTAACACCAACTAAATAAATAAATAAGTGTTATGAAGCACATTTATATTTTTCCACGAAAAGAGCCTGAACCAATTCCATCCTTTGCATACCTATACAGGTATGTTCCGTTTTTATCACGTTCCGATTTTGTCACGCTCCGATTTTGTCACGTTCCGATTTCGTCAACAAATTATTCCGTTTTTATCAACACACAAAAAATGTTTTTTTTTAAATTTCTAAAATGTTTAGAATATAAACTTAATACTTATTTTGAAACAATTGAAATGCTTTTTGATAGCCTCAGAGTTGAATTTTCAACATTATGTTAATATTTAGCATCTACGATACATGGTAGGTGTCAAGAAATATACGATTCAATAAGGTTTGACCCCTTCTTATGCACTAATCAAGAGTTTTCAAACTTAGCATGATCTGTTGGATAAGATGGACCCATCCATCAACAATCGAGAGTTGCTCTGGCCACATCCTAACAATAACTGGAATTTGTGATTAGCTGAATACGTATTTAAGAGATTTGCAGAGACCTTGCCCTTTTCTTATATAACATGGTATAAAAGAATTTTCTATGTAAATTTGGTAGACATATATACCCTCCTCCCTCTATGGTTTGAAATAATTTGTATGGCACTTAAGATATCTCAAATCCCCCAGCTTCCCCCAATAACTGCTTACATGATTAATGGACGATCCCATATATGTTCAGTTCTTTTTGATAAGGGATGCACTTGGGAATGAACTCAAGAAGGCAAGGCATGATCGGTTTTATTTTATTTTTGATAAGGCTGTCGACCTTGTCATATTTTGGACATTATCTTCTATCTCTCAAAATCGAAAGCATTGCACAAATTATAGCAAACAGCAATTGATTAAATCCTGTTCCAAGGGGTAGGGTACGAGGTCCTTTCTTAGCCGAGTGGAATGGAAAGTTCCTTGACTTCCCTGGGCATAGAGTATCATCGTACTTGCCTCACGATATGCACTGCAAATGCACATGCAAATATGGCAGCTTTGGCAAAGAAAGCTCTCAGTTAATAACTAAAACTGTTAATGATTTATTACTAAATCATATTGATTGATCGGACTCTGCAATCAACTTCCATTACGAACCTATAAGAATGAACAATCTGAATGCTCCCACGGCCCCTAAACATCAGTACTATGCATTTATATGATGAAAATGTGTATTATCCTGACAAAACTGCAATTTTCATTTCAAATTTGTAAAACATTTTGTCTAAGAAAATTATTCCGTTTTTGTCACGGTTCCGTTTTTGTCAACTGAAAATCGCCGATCGTGTTGATAAAAACGGAACATACCTGTACTGGGAACTTTCATTTCCGCTTTTCAAAACTTGAGATATAAAATAACTTTCGAACGATATGATGGCGTGTACAATAGATGATGGGAAAAAGTGCCTTTGATTCAAATTTCTTTTAATGGGTTGGTTGGCGGCTGGTTGTGTAGTGCAGATGGTGACGGCTATTCACCACTTCCGGAAAGTTTCGTTCGAGAAACTTTTTTCCTCATTTAAGTCGAACTATAGCTAAGATGAGATGCTGGCTGCTGTCCACAAATTTGGTTACCGTTTTTTAATGAATGATCTAGCTCACCATCACTTGCAACGGAATGTTTTTATCTCATCTTTTGCATCCACGGTGCCTTCATTCTTTCAATAAAAGGAAGCGTTATACAAACGAAAAAGTGAAAACTTTACCGGCTGTGCTTTATGTGCTCATTGAATTTTAAATTTTGCAACGCCTCTCGTTGTGCAGATTCCAATTGTGTCTAGGTGTTCTAACTGGTACAGGTGAAGGCAGCGTAGAGGGCTAGGAGCAGTTCTTCAACTGACATTCATCCTTGGCAGTTTCATGCTCCAAAACAGAAGGTCGACTCGTGATAGCAAAGAGTAAAAGGCATCTCCATTCCATTGATGTCATTTTGTTCGGCTCAGACTTTAACGAGTCAAGTAAGAGCAACAAACAACTCTGAACTACCTGTGCTCTCCGGTGTGGGTTCAGGCGAAAGCAATAAGGATGAGGGCCTTGTTGTCTGTCAGTATTTTTTCCTACTGTCAATCAAACGTGAATTTGGCATCGCAGATTCTACTTTTCTTTCGGATGCCGCTCATGCTGGTATGCCGGGACAAATCCGTGGGACGGGAAAACGGCTACGAACAATCCCGCTGAGGCTGAATGTCAATCATTATTAGCTGTGTGCGCTGTGAATCGTTAATCTGGCTTTTGTTCAAACCTGCACTTTAATGATTTCGGTTCTCTGGCATTCATTAATTGTTTCTGTGGAATTAAATTGTAGGATTACGAAAATGTTTTCAGTTTGTGTTTAAATATGGCTCTAGAACAGGCCTGACCAACCTTTTTGAACCGCGGGCCAAATCGCAGAAATAATTTTGTGTCGCGGGCCACATTTTTAAACTCACAAATATTCCCATGAAGTCTGACAAAAGCCTGTAAATGAAGTTCAAAAAACCTGACAAAAATCAGTGAATGGAGTCAATTTTATTTAAAGAAATCGAAAAAAGAAAAGCTTAACAGCAATTAGGCATTCAGCTGGACATTGTGAAAATCCCTTTCAAAATTATATGATAATATAGTCCAAAATATTTAGAATAGGATCTATCCTAGAAATATTTAATCCTGTGAGAATGATACTAGGATTTTTTTTTCAATCGTACTCCGAATTTTGTCAGTATCCGATTTAATATTCTTAGCATAAACCGGAATGATAAAACTCTGATCAAGCTTTTACGAAAATCCTGATCAGAATGTCCAAGATATTATAAGAATCGTGCCTTCAGAATCTCACTCAATAATTATTTTGAAATGCCACCTAGAATTTTTTGAAAATGCTAAAAAGTATTTCAAAAGAAACCTGCTCATATTTTTAATACAAATTCGTTCAGTGTTCTGGCAAAAAGTTGCATAGCGTTATGTTGTAATCTTCCTCAGGATTCTAGGAAATTATGTATTGAGTTCGTTGAAAATCCTGGCTTTGGAATCCTGTTAAAAATTCTGTGAGAATCTTGCCAATGTTAAGACTGATTTGCTGCTCACAAGAAAAGTAATCGCCTATCTCGATGCGAGGGAAATAACTTGCATAAAATGGTGAAGAAAATCACATTTCTTTAATCGCAGTACTGCGATTAGCCCCATTTGAAATACATTTTTGAGCAAAAATGTCATTTCAAATGGGGCTCTCTGAAGGATTTTTTTTGACCCATCCACTCAAGGAATTGCTTTACTTTTCTCGAGCGAATCAGCATACTCAGCTTTAAACCTGATTCGCTGCTGACAAGTAATTTCTCGGCCTATCTTGATGCATGGGAAATTTCTGCAAGGAATGGATCAAGAATTCTCTTTTTTCTGATCGCAGTACGCAGTTGAAAAGAACTGTCAGTTCAAATGGGAGTCGCTGTAGAAAATTTCTGCAAGGAATCGGCGAGAAATTTCTTTCACGATTCCTTTTCAGTAGCAAATCAGGCTTTAAGCGAAGTATGCACTTCAACAGAAAAAGAAATCGCCTATCTCGATGCGTGGGAAATTTCTTGCAAGAAATGCTCAAGAAAAGCACTTTTCTTTGATCGCAGTACGCAGATGAAAAGAAATGTCAAATCAAATGGAGCTCACTGTAGGAAATTTCTTGACCATTTTTTGACTTCTCTTGAGTGGAACAGCATACTTAGCTTTATCCACGAAAGTGTCCAGAATTCTTAAAAAAATCCTGTTCAAGATTTTGTAAAATACCCGCCTTTTCTATAATCCTATCAAGGATAAATGTCGAATGAATGAATGTAGAAGGAAGTCATGGCAGAAACATTGTTGGAGCACTCCGAATTGGAGATTTTGAACTTGAATCATCCATACAATTCAATATCTAAGAAGGTTAAAAAACAAAACAATTTAAATAATTACTAAAGCGAAGTAACAGAAAAGTAATCGCCTATCTCGATGCGTGGGAAATTTCTTGCAAGAAATGCTCAAGAAAAGCACTTTTCTTCGATCGCAGTACGCAGTTGAAAAGAAATGTCAATTCAAATGGAACTCACTGGAAATTCCTTGTCCATTTCTTGGGCAGAAATTTTTACATTCCTTGAGCGGAACAGCATACTTAGCTTAAGCTAGAATATGATATTGAAACTAAATTGAAAATTAAATAGGCTTGGTATGTTCTAACTTTGGGTTGGTAGAATATTCAGCGGGCGAAATATAAGAAAAATCTTCGAACCCTCCGCGGGCCGCATAAAATGAAGTCGCGGGCCGGATGCGGCCCGCGGGCCGTACGTTGGGCAGCCCTGCTCTAGAAGAACAATCGTGAGGGCAATTTTTTGCATAAAAAGCAAAAGTGTTATTTTTCTCGCTTCTCCAGAGTAATTTCTTTCTCAGTTAGTCTGTATGCGTTAAGTGATGCTAAAAGTGGATTGTGGCTACTCAGTCTAGGATGAAGGATCAGTTGGTGAGCCCGTTTCATGCTTTTATTTCAAATTTGTAAAACATGTATGACTGCACATTTAATCGCTACAACATGAGATGTATGATTTTTCAACAAACTATCAATGGTTCGTCACTGCACCCAACTACATAACATTTAACAGGACAGAATCATATGTCACAGGCAAACAGACGTAAGATTTTATTTTTATTTTATTTATTTTTTTCATCGTGCGCACTTAATTCTAACGTTCGGTATTTGGCTAATGGCTCAGTTTAATGGATTGATTTGAGTTTATTGATATTTTCTTGATTGTTAAGTCTGTTGGTCTGTGCATATGACTCTACAGGGCAATATACTCTCAAAGAACACATATACTGGAAACACAAACACTTTTAATCGACACTCTGAACACTAACACAAAATGATAGAAGCAAACATTCGATGCGCATTACAGTTAATACAGAAATAGATACACTTTAATATACTTTTATCTTTATTGAGTACTTATTTTTCAGTTACTAAAAATCATATACGCATCTGGATGTGAGGGAGGATGGGTGGATGCTTCTATCATTTTAAAGTAAATTTAAGTGAATGTATACAATTCAATTATTACAATATAGGTGCAAGTCAATTTAGAAGACAGATAAATTTATCGAACGTCTACACTACTAGCATTTCAATTGCACAGCACTAACACTAGTGGGAGTAGTAAGCAAATATCTCCTATAACAAGAACAAGTACTTATGTTGATTTAATTATATCAATTACATCATCATAATTGCAATAAATACATTGGAAATTGTTAACCAAACGTAACACTAACAGACACTTCAAATATTTGTACGCTATTTGGTGAGTATTCAAACTACATATCGAGAAATTGAAATCTATAAATATTATATATTCACGATTGTTTCATAATAACTATGTTGTTGTTTCAGAAACGCAGCGAACGATCATCCGAGGAGATGGACGACACACATGAAAGTTATTTTATGCCAAACGTCCATTATGCCTAACATCCGTTATGCTTAATGTCTTTATGCCTAACGTCCTTATGCCTAACGTATTTATGCCTAATGGGGTATAGGGGGACATGGGGCAAGAGTGACACCCGGGACAAAAGTGCCACCTCTAATTTCACGTAGTTCAAATCAATTATTTGATGTTTAACTCAGGATAAGAATAAATTGAGTACTAATTGAGGGTTGTGTAAATGTTACACTTAAAAATGCTTAGTACCAAAAATTAGAAAAATGTCTGTAACTCACCAAAGCGAAAAATGCGAAATATTAAAAGAATGTTAAACTGGAAAACAAGGTTTGACTCCCAATAAATACAAATCATATTGATGTTTCCGCACAGTATTGATAATTTTCAATTGTTTAATATAGCTGCGAGAAATTTTTTTTCGAAAAAGTCCTTTTGACATTAAGTTTTACATGTATAAAAACAGTATGTCTCATGGGGCAAGAGGGACAACGCAATTTTCGCATATAAAATCAAATGAACTCTTATTTTTCTTGTTTAATATTGCATCAAATCAATGTTTCCTACTAAATAAAATCAAAACAAACCATATTGGACATTCAAAATGATTTCTGAAATTTTTTACTATTATTGTTACAGTCAAATAAGATGAGAACTAAATTAATTTCGTAGAATTACTTTTTAACTATAAGTCAACTTTTCTCCCTCAGTTTTTATCTTTATTTACTCTTGAATTTTTCGTTTAGGCGGGGAAATAATAATATACAAAATTTGTGGCATTTTGCTCTGGTAGTCTTCTTGTCCCATACGAGTGGCACTCTTGCCGCGTGCCTCGTTTAAAAACCTCATAAGAAGGAACATTTTCAAAAATCTCAAATCATCATGTGTTTCTTATATTTTTGAAATCTATCGATAACATCATTTAGAACAAGAGGTGAGCTTGCCCCTACACTGGAATAATCTTCAAAAATTGTGCTAATCAACCATGATTTGAATCTATATATCTTAAGGTGTCCGTCTTGCCCCCAGCCTCTCTACTCGGGTAATACCTCTGCAATTATCACACTCCAGTCTGTGCCCTTTCTTGTAGATTGGGCCAACCAGCCGATGGGCAATTCTTCGTCTTTCCATACCTACAGAAGTACGCGGTGGATCGACTGATAAAGCTGCTCACATTCGTGCTTGTGAAGCTCGACCGGGATCTCGTCCTTCCCAGCAGCCTTACCCCATATCAGCAGAATCAAAAAATCGGCTCGTTTTAGTAAACTTTTTCCATAAATATCTTTGAAAATTTATAATGCCCAACTACCTTAGATGTCTCTTTGGTGGTTTAACGATTTCGATTGATGATTTGACTGTTCCATCAATGATTATCATGAGCTGTCCGGAATTCGAATCAAAGTGTCTGGAATATGAGGCAAAAGTGAGGCAGCGTCCGGAATAAGAATCATGAAAAGGCCACACATTTTGATTTATTTAAAATTATTGAAGTTGCGGAAGCGTATTCTTCACCCACCGTTCGAAAGTAAAGGGCTTCCGACGCTCGATAGCGCTAAGGAATCATACAGAATGATTTATTTTGTATGCTCTATGCTGGGTTATATTTCCCTGAGTCCTTAAGTGTCCGTAATATGAATCAAAACGGTATATGGTCTCGAGCAGTGGGTGCCAGGATTTTATTAAAAAAAAAAATACATTCGCATTTTCAAACGAAATATTTAAGAAATATCCAAACATACTGATCAATGTCCCCCGGATTACTTTAATAAATTCTGTTTTTCATTTATTTAAACCAGGAAAGTTTCAGCCCGATCAAGGATTATCGATACAAGATGGAATTGCGGCTCAAGCAAATCCTTTTGTTGAATTTGGTGGAAATTTTTGGTGTGGGGAACGATTATATTTATTTATTTGTAATCTATCAATTTAATATGTTTAATTATTGAAACTATCTTAAGCGATAATTATTATCCAATATTCAATAAGACGTGTTCTTCCGGTCGGAAATAATTTCAAACCGTACAACTACCATCCATCAAACGATAAGCAATTTGTCAGCAAATTGAGGGAAAACGGTTAATTCAAGCGAAATGTGCTGATTCCGGCTGTCGCTCGGAACAAATGGCGTCCTATCGTTGTGCAATCAAGAGTGAGAGACAATTTCTATCCACTGTCACGATTGGAAAGGTAAAGTGGCCGTTATCTACTGCACACATGGTCTGGTCATCGTCGCTTCCCATGTAGCGAAGCGCAAAGCAGTCATATAGAAACTTTGAGCAAACTGGCATGCCAGGTATCGACACAGCAGAAGCGGAAAGATTCACAAAACTTTAGCTTCATACGAACAGCAATAATGACACATGGCGGTTTATCCAGGAATACCAACCGAGCAGTGACCAACAGTAGGGGAAGAGGGTTCAAAATGCCTACTTCAGCTGCATCGCATTTTACAGCCATATAATCAAGTTTTGCAAGAAACTCCATATCATAAAACAGTACACAACAAAAAAAAGTGTAATATCACAGTGCGATTCGTACCCTCCTGTTGTGTGTACACAAATTATTTATGCTCTTGGAGGTTTTAAAAACTACCTAAAGCAATAAAACAGTACTTTTTAGTGTTGTTTAAACCCTTTTGATTTTTAGTTGGAACCAAATGCTAACGGTGATAGTTATTCTTCGACACCGTCTAAAAAAACTCTTAGTAAGTCTCTAAGGGTGAATGAGGCTTTAGACATTTTTTTTCGAACATCAATTCAATGAAGCCTCTAACCCAGGCTCTTCGACTCAAATAAAGGAGCAAAGGGTTCCGCCAATTGTGATCAATTGTTTTGAATTTGGAGGATTTAAAGATCGCGAGCTTTCTCTCAAACATCTTGAAGAAAAGTAGCACATTTGTTTTGCATATGAAGACGAAACTGAGCGTTTGTTAAAGGTTGTTTTGAAAGGTCTCTCATGTGACTATAAGTCACCTTAAAAAATCGAAAATGGAAAAAAATGACAGGAAAATATCCAAAAAAGCTCATTGTTGTAGCAGACCTTGAACGGGTAAGACGTTGTTTTTTTCCATCTGAGGTTTTTTTTGTTTACAGAGAAATTTTTTCAAGAATTTGGAAATACGACGGAAACAAATCGTCTCTAGCGACTAACAACACAGTATTTGAAAAGAGGGCCGTTGTTCTTGCAAATGCATGATTGCATCACCTCATTACGCGAACTTTGTTAGGATATATGGAACATCTGATGCACTGTTTGTCGTGGAATAAAGCGTTTGTCGGATATTGTAACCAAGGGTGGAACTGGCGGCTCTTTATTGCTACTCCGACGTGTCGCTGGTTCTAAAATGTAAACAACCATACAAAATAACGACCAAACAATGGTGACGGCGTAATCAATTTTCTCGCAAACATCTTTTTTGGGAATTTAGCAGAATTTTCTGATTAAATTGCCAACAGTGCACTGCAGTAGCACGTAGCAAATAACTGCTTGCAAACAATTTCTTTCAAGCGCATTGATTACCTGTAATTTTGCGAAGAATGATTTTTACTTTTCCGCGTTAAGCCTTAAAACTGGTTGGCGGCTTTTCAATTTTACTCCCAGTTGACAGCCGCCCTCCACCCTTGATTGTAACATGTTGCGACTAACGTTAATCGTTTGAAGAAAATTTCAAGGATCTTGTGTAGCGTTTGTGTTCCTGTGTGGCACGGAAGAAGATTTGGAGTGTTTTGCCTGTGTGGTGCGGTAGGAGTACTTATTCGAGGACGTTGTTCATTGAGTGTTCTGCGAGTTGAGACCTTTTTGGAACTTTACCCATTTGTGTGGCCTCTGAAAGGACTCTTCGTTGGAGAACATAATTCATGTGTGGTGCGGAAGAAGTAAAGAATTTCCTGTGTGGCGCGGAAGGAGTATATTGTCATGAAGACGTAATTCGCTTTGGATCAGTTTTCAAGCTTGAAGCCACCTTGGTATTGGTTGCAGTTTGGTTCAGCTGAAGTTTGTTAACTTTTTATTACTTTATTTCTATATTTTTCTATTCTTTTAAGTATTATCAGGTATCAGAAGGCCGGCTCCAAAGGCACGTTCCCCGCCATTTGGGAGATTTGTGCCATCGCCATATTTGAGCCTATTTCATCATCTACCCGATGGGAGAGGAAAGGGAAGGGAAAGATGGGAGGAAATAGGAGTGGGGTCCCTTGAAGAGGGAAGATCGCATAAGCGAAATGAGAGCATGTAGCTCCATACCACAATGGGTTCGAACAGCGCCCTAAAAAGGGCACTGCAAAACGCATGAGCGTAAAGAGAGCCTATAGCTCATTACCACAGCGGGTTAAGAATAACAGAATGTCCTGATGATTCAGGCTTCTGAATTCAGTTTCACTTAATAAATGTTTACCAAATAATTGGAAACGCATTTGCGCATAAACTGGACAGTTGCATATCAGGTGATACGAAGTTCCATAATCGGAGTCACAACTATCACACACAAATGAGACAACACGCTGAATAATTGCCATGTGATAGTTGAGTCGGCAGTGACCTGTCAACGCTCTGACAAAGAGACTGCAATTCTGCTTTGACAGATTTGTTAAATACTTCGCCACCCTTGGAGATGGCTCAGTTATGTACAATTTTGTTTGACGACACGACTCCAAACTATTCCAATATTGCTTGTGCTGAGTTGCAGCTTTAGAATTAATCTGAAGCTTCACCCAGCACTTCGAAATTGGAATAGCCGACTCCGGGCCAATGAAGTCATGCGATGCTCCATCGCGAGTTAGCTCATCAGCCAATTCATTTCCAGCGATAGAAGAATGGCCAGGTACCCATACAAGGTGAACAGAGTTGACTGAATTCAGTTCCTCAATTTGAGTTCGACATGCGCTAACAAGCTTCGACCTTGAGTTGGCCGAAGCAAGAGCTTTTATAGCAGCCTGACTATCTGACATACTTTACAAACAGCCATACGTCCACTTCTCCTGTGAAGGGAGTTGTATAGAAAATTTACCTATAAGCAAAGTGACAAGCAATTATGAGATCACTCGAAGCAAGGACAATTGTGTCCAACTCACCGGAAGTGGAAACATCCGAAATACTAGGATTTCCAATGGACGGAGAGAATCCATGGAATTTGGTCACAATCAATTCCCAGTGTATGTAGCGATGATCAGATAATGATTCATCATCTGATACATGCCAATTCGTCAACTTGTGACTGATTCTGTTCGAGCAGAGTATCATGTCTAACACTTCTTCACTAGCAGATACCATGAAGGTTGGGCGATTCCCTAAAATAAGTAATCCAAGATTTGAACTACTTAAGCACTTTATCAGACTGGAGCTTCTCAAATTGATAGCTGATCTTCTCCAGATGATGTGATGAGTATCAGCATCACTGCCCACACGGAACAGAAGGCCTTTTCATAGGCAGTGAACAACTCGTTTGAAATCATCCATTGGGATGGTTCATCATGTGGTAAATACACTTCATAACGAAAGACGTATTTCCTATTGAGGTCACCAACAGAAACATCAATTGTGACAGCACATACATCTCTGGTTGTTAACTCAGAAATGAGTGTAGCAACGATAGCGCTATTTACGAGCACGCATGCACGAGGCATGGCACGCGAGTTTGCCATTTCATTTTTCTGAAAGTAGCAAAAACTGGGTCCACAAGGTTACCTAGATAAAAGTTCACAAAAGTAAGGTTTTTGAACTAGCGCCATTTGAGCTGTAGCATTTGCATGAGTCTACAAAGATTGATCATTGCTGATATTTTATGCTGAAGATTGGTCTAACAAAGCTATCCTAACCGTAGCCACTACCCAAACTAGGCAGGGTTAAGCTTTTCGCAATCTCAGAACGAAAAAGACCAGCAGCGAAAAAACCATATCGGTATCTCTTAAAAGTCGCCAAAGGCGAAAAGCACAGAACACACTGTGTAATACGCATAATGCGAAACCATAGAGGTGAAAATTTAAACTAAGTTACAACGTATTAATAACCCCACCCTTATTTAGACTCAGGCTTGAGACTGAAGAAGGGCAGCCGATTATCTCGGAGAAACACAAGGTCACCTGCACCATTGCTCCGGGTAGCACAGGAAGGGCATAATACTGTAGAGGGCGCCCTGGTACTCCACAGGCTCCGTTTGCGGTTAGGTTTTATTTAGACCCCCCTAACCATTCATTCTTAGGCACGGTAAGCTTAAAGCCACATGAATTAGGGGTCACCTGTTAGGTGGACTTTTACCACCGGAACAGGCAGTCCTTAGTGTTAATTCTTAGACAATTGAAACAACCGCTACCGACACTACGCGGCTATCTAGGCTGATCGGGAAAAGGAAGTTAACATTGATGATAAACTCCTGATGTGCCCAAACAGCCCCCAATAAGCCACCTTGGTATTGGTTGCAGTTTGGTTCAGCTGAAGTTTGTTAACTTTTTATTACTTTATTTCTATATTTTTCTATTCTTTTAAGTATTACATATTATTTCTAATTGTTAAATTTCCATCATGGAAACTGATGATGGAGAGTGATCAAAAGCAAACGTTCTTTCTAATGATTAATCTTCATCGAATAAACCCTTTCGAATAAAGGTTTATCCATCAAGTTTTCCTGGACCTTACGTAGTTTACTTTCGTAAAAAAATGAAACCTATCAATGTTCTATTGATCTCTTCTGAGTTATATAAATTATACACGTCGGTTAAAGACATTAAAAAAATTTCGCTCGACGAATTACGAGTAATTTTAGGATCAAGAGATGATGCTAACGCTCTTCTTGAATCCAAATTATTTTTTTATTCCTATCGTGTTTATGCTCCTTCGGATGCTTGCGAAAAAAATGGAATTATTTACGATGAATCTTTGGATTGTGAAGATATCAAAATCCATGGTTCAGGCGTTTTCATGAACAAATTCATTTCTCCTGTTAAGGTTCTGGATTGTGTTCGTTTATCGAAATTATTTTTTGTTGGAAATGATAAAAAAACCTTGTATTAATATAACGTTCTCCGGTTCAGTTCTTCCGGATTACGTTATGATTGATAATGTAAAATTTCGCGTGAGACTTTATTATCCAAAGCTCATGCATTGTGATAAATGTCTTCTATTCGGACACACTTCAAATTTTTGTTCAAACAAACAGAAGTGTTCGAAATGTGGAGAACTTCATCAGTCATCCGAGTGTAATAAAACCTCGGATCTATGTTTTTATTGTAAACAAAAACACAATTCTTTAAAAGAATGTGTTGTTTACATTGACCATCAATCCAAATTCAATCAAAAAATTAGGAATAAAAATATATTGTCCTACGCTGAAACAACAAAATCCACTGAACATTTTTCTTCTTCCAATTTATTTGATATTTTGAATGATGATGTAGGGATTGAATCATCACAAAATTTAAATAATTATGTTTACAAACCTCCTAGTAAAAGGAAAAGAATTTCTAATAAATCTTTAAATAACCATAATTTGCTTTTCGAACCTCAACCATCTACCCAAGTAACCATGGAGCATTATATCATTGCATATATAATGCAGCTGCATTGCCGTAAGCCTGCCATTAAAGTAGTTTAAAAGTGTAAAAGGGCCCTTTTACAGTGGATCTAATGCAAAAACGACGATAAAGCAATGAAGCAATTTATAAAGTAACATTAGTGCAGCAGTGCAATTTATAAAGTGATATTAGTGCATTGATACATTTATAAAGTAGTATTAATGCTTTATTGCTTGACAGCTCTTGAAATATGTCGAATAAAAGCATTGTAACATCAATGTTGTTGATATGTAGTGGAATACGTGCAATATTATAATGCTTGTGATTACTTGGGTACTTTATTTAAATCGAATTTCCCTTCCCTTGGTCCCCCTAATAATATTACTGGATTTCAAAGAGTTGATTCTACCCATTCAACTAACAAAAATGATCACAATTCGAACAAAAACAGTGACAAAAACAATGAAAGTTCTAATCAATCAATTTTGAATATTTTGGAAGAAATTGTTAATTTTTTGGGATTGAGTGATTTTTGGAAAAAAATAATCAAATTGATTTTACCATTATTGGCTTCCCTTTTAGATAAATTGAATTCATTTATTCCCCTTATTTCTTCTCTATTTTCGTCCTAATGGCTTCGTTCAATTCCAAAAAATTACACATTTTGCAATGGAATTGTCGAAGTATTATTCTTAAAATTGATAGATTAAAAGTTTTATTGACTAATTCCGATAAAGATGTATTTTGTTGGAATGAAACGTGGATAGGTGCAGCTAATTTTTTTCGTATCCCTAAATATAATATTATTTGAAAAGATAGAGATATATCATTTTGCGGAGTTTTAATTAGAATTCGCGAAAATATTGAATTTAAATATATAAATGTATCCTTTCAAACGCAAATAGAATATGTTGCTGTTACGATCAGGAAGGAAATACATGAGTTTTCAATTATATGTTTTTATATCCCTCCAAATACAAGTTTTAGTTTATCAGAAATTAAAAGTATTTTAAATGAAATTCCACCAACCATTTTATATATTATCCATCAAATTCCATATTATATATTAGGTGGATTCAATGCGCATAATTTTGCTGGGGGTAGTGAAAAAACTGATGGTAGAGGTTCTTTAATTATGGATTTGATTGATGATTTGAATTTAAATATTCTTAATGATGGATCGATTACTAGAAATGCTGTGCCTCCTAATAATCATTCCTGTGTTGATTTATCTTTATGTTCAAATAATTTATCAATGCAATCATCTTGGAGAACTATTGATCAGCCAAATGGTAGTGATCATTTACCAATTTTTATTGTAATGCAAACTTCTGAAGACACTGAAATATTTTATGAAGCTTCTACTCCTGATCTTTGTAAAAATGTTAATTGGGTTAAATTTCCTGATCTTGTTTCTATTTCATTAATCAATATTGTCAATTCAGATATTCCAATTGATAATTACAATAATTTTTCAAAATTATTAATTAATTGTTTACAACAATCTCAATATAACAAATCAACATTAAAAACTTAAAAAAAATCGGCCGTCATTCTGGTGGGATAATGAGTGTTCCATTTCTTTAAGAAACAAATCGGAAGCCTTTAAACTATTTCGCAGATCAGGCTCCAGAAATGATTACTTTTTATATTGCAAAGCTGAAGCACAGTTTACCAGACTCACTAAATTTAAAAAGAGATATCATTGGAAAAATTTTGTTGAAAATTTGGACAGAGAGATTTCATTGTCAACTTTATGGTCTGTAGCACGTAGTTTGAGAAATTACAACTCTTCTCCTCCTTCTATTTTAGAATATTCAGAAAAATTGATAGATGATTTTTCTTCGAAAATTTGTCCTGATTTTGTTCCTCCGTCCATTAATTTCAAAACTAATTCAATCAATTACTATCCTGAACTCTGAAATCCATTTTCATTAGCTGAATTTGAAATGGCTTTATCAATAACCAAAAATATTTAGATTTAGGATTTAGAAGAGGTCGAGGTACTCGTGATTGAATTGCCCTTTTAGCTTCACAAATTTAGCTTTCATTTAATTTTTTTTTATTAGTATCATTTCAAACATTATATTCATTATTTCTTATATCTAGGTGTTCTGTGTTATTAGACAACACTATCATCCTAATTTGGTAAAACAAATCTAAGATTTTATTAACATTTTGTTAACAACATATTACATTTCATTTGCCGTAGCAGTTCAGATTTTTTACAGGTGAGTTGATTTCACCTGCTTATAAGAGAAAAAAAACGCTTTGAATATACTTAACCTAACTTAACCTAAACATATAACGCATTAATCGTGGCAATAGAAGATTGTAACGATTTTTGCCTGAAATCATTGATTATTTTATTTGACATTTGTTCCAAAGTTTCAACATTGGATATTCTATGTAACTCATTGGTACTATACCAGACAGGAAGCCTCAGAATCATTTTCAAAATTTTATTTTGAATTCTCTGCAGAGCTTTCTTCCTGGTATTACAACAGCTAGTCCATATTGGTACAGCATACAACATGGCTGGCCTGAAAATTTGTTTGAATATCAAAAGCTTGTTCTTAAGACAAAGTTTTGATTTTCTATTAATAAGGGGATAAAGACATTTTACATATTTGTTACATTTGGCTTGAATGCCCTCAATGTGATTTTTGAAAGTTAAATTCTTATCTAGCATGAGCCCTAGATACTTAACTTCATCTGACCAATTTATTGGAACCCCTCTCATCGTGACAACATGTCTACTTGAAGGTTTCAAATAAAGAGCTTTTGGTTTATGTGGGAATATTATTAGTTGAGTTTTGGAAGCATTAGGAGAAATCTTCCATTTTTGCAAGAATGAAGAAAAAATATCCAAACTTTTTTGCAATCGACTACAGATGACACGCAGGCTTCGTCCTTTGGCGGAGAGGCCTGTGTCATCCGCAAACATAGATTTTTGACATCCCTGAGGTAACTCAGGTAAGTCAGATGTGAAAATATTGTATAATATTGGTCCCAAAATGCTGCCTTGAGGAACACCAGCTCTTACAGGAAGTCTTTCAGATCTGGAGTTCTGATAATTAACCTGAAGTGTACGATTTGACAGATAACTTTGAATTATTCTAACAATGTAGGTTGGAAAATTAAAGTTTTTTAATTTTACAATCAAACCTTCATGCCAAACACTGTCGAATGCTTTTTCTATGTCTAGAAGAGCAAGACCAGTAGAGTAGCCTTCAGATTTGTTGGAACAGATCAAATTTGTTACATGTAAAAGTTGATGAGTGGTCGAATAACCATGGCGAATCCGAACTGTTCATTGGCAAAAATTTAATTTTCGTTGATGTTGGCCATCATTCTGTTCAAAATAACCTTTTCAAAAAGTTTACTGATGGAGGAAAGCAAACTGATTGGACGATAGCTAGAAGCTTCTAAAGGATTTTTGTCTGGTTTTAAAATGGGAACAACCTTAGCATTTTTCCATTTGTCAGGAAAATATGCTAATTGAAAACATTTGTTTAATATATCATCTAAAAATGATAAGCTACTTTCTGGAAGTTTCTTGATGAGGATGTAGAAAATTCCATCATCGCCAGGAGCTTTCATATTTTTGAATTTTTTAATAATAGTTCTCACTTCTTTCAAATCAGTCTCCCAGGCATTTTCGAAAACGTTCTCTTGATTGAGAATATTTTCGAACTCCTGAGTAACTTCATTTTCAATTGGACTAGTAAGTCCTAAATTGAAATTGTGCGCACTTTAAAACTGCATAGCAAGTTTTTGAGCTTTTTCGCAATTAGTTAGTATTAATTTGTTTTCCTCTTTCAATGCCGGTATTGGCTTCTGAGGTTTTTTCAAGATTTTAGATAATTTCCAAAAGGGCTTAGAGCCGAGGTCCAATTGACAAATTTTATTTTCAAAATTTTTGTTTCTTTAATCTGCAAAACGTTTCTTGATTTCTTTCTGCAAATCCTGCCATATAATTTTCATAACAGGATCACGAGTGCATTGATATTGCCTTCTCCTCACGTTTTTAAGACGGATCAAGAGTTTAAGATCATCTTCTATAATCACGGATTCAAATTTTACTTCACATTTTGGAATTGCAATGTTCTTGTCTTCAACAATGGAATTTGTTAAAGTTTCAAGAGCATTGTCAATATCAATTTTAGTTTCTAAAGAAATGACATCAACATCAAGATTAGAGTCAACATACGTTTCATATATATTCCAGTCGGCTCGTAAATAATTGAAAGTAGAGCTGATAGGATTGAGAATCGCTTTATGCGATATTTGAAATGTAACAGGGACATGATCAGAATCAAAATCAGCATGAGTTACTAATTGGCTACAAAGATGACTAGAGTCGGTTAAGACCAAGTCAATCGTAGATGGATTTCTAGAAGAGGAAAAACATGTAGGGCTATCAGGGTATTGAATTGAGAAATATCCTGAAGAGCACTCATCAAATAAAATTCTGCCGTTGGAATTACTTTGAGAATTATTCCATGACCGATGTTTGGCATTAAAGTCACCAATGACAAAAAATTTTGACTTATTGCGAGTCAATTTTCGCAAGTCAGTTTGGAGCAAATTAACTTGCTGTCCAGAGCATTGAAAAGGCAAATAGGCAGCTATGAAAGTATATTTACCAAACTGTGTTTCAACAGAAACACCTAAAGTTTCAAAAACGTTAGTTTCAAATGATGAAAACAGTTGATGTTTTATACGCCTATGAATGATGATTGCAACTCCCCCACATGCCCCATCAAGTCGATCATTACGATAAACAAAAAAGTTAGGATCTTTTTTTAGTTTGGATCCAGGTTTTAAATAAGTTTCGGTAATAACTGCTATATGCACGTTATTAGCTGTAAGAAAATTAAATAGCTCGTCCTCTTTATCATTCAGAGAACGAGCATTCCAATTTAAAATATTTAAATTATTATTTGGATCCATTAGAAAAACGTAATCCAATAACAATTTGATTTGTAAATTTTACACCTACTTGGACTGCTTCAGTCATAGTGGTGGCTTTGAACATTGCATCAATCATTAGGTTCAATTGTTCAGTTAGAAAATTAAAATCAGAGGCAGACATATCATCTGATGATTTCCCATTGGAATTTTCGGTAGACGAAGAAGCGGGGTAGGAGTTACCTGTGGCGGTAGGGTTTTTTTCCATTTGATTTGAAACAAGTAGAATGGGTACTCATGGAACGAATAGGGGAAGAGTTCAAATTACCTGCTACGATATCGGCAAAGGATTTACCGTGGGTAGATACATTCGAAATTGAAAGATTCGAACGGCTACCCGACGGATTAAAATTTGTTTGTGAATGAGCATGATTATGATCTTCCTGGTGGGTATGATTCCTAATCAAGCGTTAACTGAAAAATGAGCATTGTTCGATACTCTACCAGGCAAATTCCGGAAACGACCGTTATCGTAACGGATATTATCCTTCATCTGCCTGGCACGAGCCTCAACGACTCTTTTGCGTGAAATGCATTCCCAAAAGTTAGCTTTGTCAGGGCCCTTGCGATTGGCGCATTCAAACTTTCTGGTATCTTCTTTCACAGGACAGACGTCCTTAGCGTGAGAAGAACCTCCGCAAATCATGCATTTAGCATCCATGCGACAATTTTTTGTACCATGACCCCACTTTTGGCACCGACGGCACTGAGTGGGGTTCTGGTAATTTCCTCTAGGTTTCTGGAAATGTTCCCATGTCACACGGATATCGAACATAAGTTTTGCTTTTTCTAAAGCTTTAATATTATTTAGTTCTGTTTTTTTAAAGTGAACTAATTGATATTCTTGAGAAAGCCATTTCCGAACAATGCCAGATTGGGTTCTGTTTTTCATAATGATTACTTGGACTGGGGAAAATCCAAGTAAATCATTTATTCCATTTTTGATCTCTTCAGGTGACTTATAGTCACTTGAGAGACCTTTCAAGACAACTTTAAACAAACGTTCAGTTTTGTCGTCATAAGTAAAAAATTTGAGCTTCTTCTCTTCAAGATGTCTGAGAAGAAGTTCACGATCTTTAAGAGTTTCCGGCAAAACGCGACAGTCTCCTTTCTTTGCGATTTGGAAGGAAACCTTGATTCCCCTAATGGAGTTCAAGATCTCCTGCCTAAATCCCCCAAATTCGGAACAACTGACCACGATATGCGGCACTCTTTGCTTCCTCACTTGAATCAAAGAGCCTACGCTAGAGGCTGCTTCGATTTGGTGTTCGGAAAATTTGTCTAGAGCATCGAACTGATTGCTCATTTCGATACAATTATTCATTTCACCCTTGGAAGAAACTTCGCATTCCGGGGAAGCGTCCTTTCTTCCATTCTTGCCACGTTTAGTGACAGTTTTAAAACCCACTTTTTTGGAAGGAAGTAGTGAATTCAGAGATTCACCCTTCCTTTTGTTAGTTGTTGATACCATGTTTACTTAAAAAAACGAGAAAGACGTGACCTTCGAGAGGTTTTTTCCCTAGACGGTGTCCAAGAAGGATTACCACCGCTAGCTTTCGCCAACGGGTCCAACGAAAAATCGAAGGCACGGGTCCAAACAAGGATCGTAAAGGGATCAATAGTAGAAAAAATAGTACTGAAAAGTACTGTTTAAGTAGCACTGAAAAGTACCGTTTTGAATTTTAGCACTGAAAAGTACTGTTTTTGTAGCACTGAAAAGTACTGTTTTATTGCTTTAGGTAGTTTTTAAGAAAACTTCCAAGAGCAGAGAGAATTCGTGTACGCACAGCACGAAGGTACTATGACCCCACAGTTATGGATCAAATAGTGTGGAGTACAACTTATAAAATTCAATAAAACGACATGGAAAACGTAAAATTGTAATTTAAAAGCAAGAATTGAATCGTTTCAAATTGGAACTTCGGTTAGTAAACTGTTTTGAGTGTAATATTTACAGAGGATTTCATAAAAAATAAAAATTGTATCGGTTTTTGAAAACCATATTATGGATCAATTTTCATATTATGGATCAAATTGTGACATATTACGAATCAGTGCGCAAAATCAAGAGTTTTTTCAACTCAATGCATCTGTATTGCATGATTTGACAAAAGTTAACAATGTGTCACATATTACTGCAAAAAATAGCAATGTTAGAGCTGGAAAAAGGGTAAAATGCCATTTTTTGTGATGCTGCATTGTAAGAACTGAGACATGAACTGTTTTTGCTCCACACCAAGTTTTCCACCCATTTTGGTCTGCTAAAAATTAAATAGACAAGCCTTGATGTTTTATTAGTTTTATCCTTAGTGCTATTGTCTGAAAATGTTGAATCCAATGCTTAAAATGGCAGAAATCTACATTCTTTGGAAGTGATCCATAATCGTGGTAAACAATCATTTCCTGGTCCATATTATGGATCACTAATTAGAAGTGCTAATATTCGGTATTTAGAATCAACAATCAAGAAAAATGTTTTCCAAAGATGAATTCATACTAAATCGAAGCGAACGAGCATGTTCTATGCTATAACATTTGAATTTTACCACCTGTGGAAGCTTATGAATGCTGACGGCACTTCTTACGGAAAACGACCATATAATGATAGCTGTGTGGTACCAACTAAACATTTGTCAAATACACCGTTATATAGCGGTTGAATGTTGTGCTTAACATTACAAATGGTAGAAGACAAATAGTATAACATGGGAAAAATATGTTTTACGTCAACGTATATGTTTTGAACGAGTTATTCTATGTTGAACGCCAAAGTGATCCGTCACTGTGGGTGATCCGTAACTGTGTGGGCATGGTACGATGCGCACTGAGCTTTCATTTAATAAAAGGCAGGATGTTGTGTCAACATTCCTGGATGTTTCTGGAGCTTATTTTATTCTGTTTTAATTGACTTACTATACAATAAAATGCATAATTTGAAAATTCCAAATTTAATTTCAAAATTTGTATGCTATTTATTATCTTTCGAAATCATGAATTTTTATCATAATGGAAAATCCAAAATAATTCGTTATAGTTATTGTGTTTTTCCACACGGATCTTGTTTAAGCCCTTTCTTGTATAATTTATTCACAAGTGACATTGCTTCGATTATTTTAATGGATGTTATTTATTACAATTTGATGATGATAACGTAATATCTATCAGTGGTAAAAATAGAGAAATTATTGGACATTTTATGCAATGTGCCCTGAACAATATTGGTTTTTGGGCTCATGAAAATGGTTTTTCTTTTTCAGTTCAAAAAACAAAATATATATAATATTTTCGAGAAAATATTCGACTTCTGTGATTAAAATCCTTCTGATTTAATTACACTGTACAAAACTACTATTCTTTCAGTAATGGAATATGGTTGTTTTTCATACAAACCATTAATTGACTTGTCTCTATTCTATGAAATGAAATAAATTCCAAAATTTCAACATTCTCATATTGCTAATATTTTGTTCGAGCATAAATTCAATGAAATTACTTCCGCACAATTTTATTATACTGATGGTTCATTGATTGAAGGTATCGCAGGTTTTGATGTCTATAATTTATTTTCTGGTCATTTTTTTTAAATTGCAATCTCCTTGTTCTGTTTTTTCAGCAGAATTAATTGCCCTTTATTTTGCGTGCAATTTAATTAAATATTGTACACCAAATATTTATATTGTTTGTTCTGATAGTTTGAGTTGTATCCAGGCTTTGAATACAATTAATTTCAATTTCAAAACTCATTATATTATATCATGAATAAAAAATGTTTTGCTTTAACTTAGTTTTCGAGGATTTATCATCAAATTTGTTTGGATTCCTGCTCATTGTAAAATTTATGGTAACGACCAGGCAGATACGTTAGCTAAATTTGGTGTTCATTGCGGAATAACTTACAGCCGTATCATACTACTTTCTGAATGTTATCCAAAATTGAAAGTTAAATCTCTTTTGGATTGACAAACGTGTTGGAATTCAAGTGACAAAGGACGTTTGTGTCATTCTTTTTGTCCTAAAGTTAATCGTTTTCCATGGTTTAAAAATATGTCAGCAAGTAGAAATTTGATTTGTTTTTTTTTTCGAGATTGATGTCAAATCATTATAATTGTAACAGACATTTATATCGCAGCAACATAGATTCCAATTTATGTGATAGTGGGGAATTTTATGAAGACATCGATCATATTGTATTTCATTGTCACAAATTCAATTCTCCAAGAAATAAATTAATCAACAATATAGTAGATTTGGGTCAACCGATTCCTGTATCTGTACGTGATATTCTTGGTACAAAATGGTATCTTGTAATGAAACTTTTATTTCAGTTTTTGAATGAGATCTCATATTTGGTTTGATACTCTTTTTTTTACTTTTTTTTTCAGATATCACGGATTCGATTTTGACTCTCTCGCTCACTGGCTTCCGATAACCCTCTTATTTTAACGCCGATGGTTATCAGTGATGCATTTGAACGCGTTCAGTTCGCGTTCCAGTTCAATTTTTTGAACGCAGCGATCAAGTAGGCTTGAACATTGAGCAGTTCAAAAATATGAACCGGTGCGAGCCGAAAATTGAACTCAGTTCATTTTGACTGATTACTACAGTAAACTTTGCCAAAGATATGTTTTTGGTATTCCATACACCAAGGGCTGTTTGATTTCCCTAACCATCAACATTTGCAGCGATCAATTCATTAATTTCCTACACGAGGGAGGCTCTCGCAATTTCAAACTGAACGGGCCGTTCTTGAGCAGCGGCTAGCTCTTGCTCGGAAGTTCACTGTCTACTGCGTTCTCGTGCAAATTTTGTTCGGGCTCCGTTCATTTTTGGATCGCGTTCAGTTCAAAATGCATCACTGATGGTTATATTTCAAGATTTTGGCTCTGTTATGGTTTGTAACCGTATGAGCCTTTAGTTTTAAGTTTGAATTGTAACGTTTATTGAAAAGATAAAGAGGTTTTGTGCCTCTTTGAGAAAGATTTCCAATAGAAATCACTCAAAGGGATTTTTCTTTCTTTCAAAATTTTAGTAAAAATAAATAATAATAATAATATGTAATAATAATAATCCAAAAAAGCTTACGTAAATAACTTTCAATTTGTATAATGATTTTCCGTTGAAGTAGAATAGCAAGAGACTATAGTTCTGAGATTGATGTTATATTACCATGTTATATTGCAATGGAGTAATTTTAAGTATTTCACACCCAGTAAGCACTGTTAATACTAATAATTTCTTTAAAATGTATACTGGGCCATTTTACCCCATTAGTGCATTTTGGACCACTTTGCCCTACGTATGAACGTCTGAGCTAAGCTGTCTGCCATTTCCCAATTTTTTCGGCTGAATGACTCTCAATATAGAACGATTTAACGATTTTTAAATAAACGAGAAGCCATTTCACATGTATGCACTCGCCGTGGTTTCATCGAGATTGGTAGATTCGGTGTTATGTGGGTAATGTTGACGATTGTTCAATTGGAAAGAAAAATGGTCTCTCAATGATTAATGAGGTTCTGACCTGGTATTCTCGCGGTTGAAGGCATGGATTTATTCATGGGGGGTTGTGGCGTGCATTCTAAAGTTTGTTGGATCATAGCTTCTTCTTCTTGGCATTAACGTCCTCACTGGGGCAGAAATTGCTTCTCCTGCTTCTCAGCTTAGTGTTCTTATGACCACTTCCACAGTTGTTAACTGAAAGCTTTCTTTGCCAATGTTGCCATTTTCGTATTTGAATATCGTGTGGCAGGTACAGTGATCCTCTATACCCAGGGAAATCAAGGAAATTTCCATTACGAAAAGATTCTGGACCGACCGGGAATCGAACCCAGACACCTTCAGCATGGCTTTGCTTAGTAGCCGCGGACTCTAACCACTCGGCTAAGTAAGGACCCACACTATGGGTCATAGCTAATGATAAGATTATTTTTTCTCAAAAACGGCCTATGTAGTTTTAAAACACTGCACACAGGAGTAATTTGGGTGAATCACGGCTAAAAATTATACACAGTTATAGATTGATTAGGAATGATTTTGAACCATTTCAGGACACATGTCTAGCTACAGCTGATATACCATTAGTGATGCTCTTAAGGGAAAACTGCAAAAACATTTGGAATCATGAAATTTGTGATTTTAACGTATCAGTCGATAGATTTAAGTTTCTCCTCCTACTAATCATCACGAAGTAATTAAAATAGATCTTTGGTGAAATTTTAATAAAATGATATGATTGCAAAAAAAATATAGGAGGCATGAAACACAATTTTAATATATTGCTGTGTGCATTTGAAATGCAAATATCAAATGCGGGAACACCAAACGCGGTAAGATTTTTAACAAGGAACGCGAAGTCAAAAATTGGTTTTCTTTGCTAGGTTGGCGGTGATATGGATCATGGTTGCTATGTATCCTTTGGCTACTTTGTGTTACCGCATTTGAAGCACAGTTGGACTGGACTGGACGTCTAACGCAAACAGCAATAAATCCTGAGAATCAAAAGCATTTAGAACAAAATAAAAAAAAAAAAACAAAAATCATGGATCGTTGTTCACATTTTTTCTTCGTAAGTTGAACTATTATTGTGGGTTACATTAAAATTCAGGCTCTTATATTTCCCAAAATCTTTCAGAGGTTTTAGAAAACGCCATTACTAGGCAAATAAATGTAAGAATAGCTCTCGTAAGAGCATGCTCTCTGCGTGTTCTGTTATCCCGTCTTTGCTCCATCCAATTTATTTTAAAAATAACTCCCCCAATTATCCGGATAAATTGTGGTGCACAAAGCTCAGCGCAACCATGAAAACCACCGCAGAAATGAGGTCTTGTAACACTTCTTGCCTTCATTATCGTGGTGGCAGCAAGTTTTCGGCGGGAACGATAATCTCGTGATCTCGCAGAGAAATAAAATTAAAATCAAATTTAAATGGATAAGCTGTTCCGAAATTTCGTTTCCAGCAGCAAGCCCCGCTCGCGAATAAAAACTCAATTTCGGCGAAAAGAAGCAGAAATCTTTAGGTGTCACGGATGAGCGAGCGTTCTTTCCTCTGCTCAACGTTTCTATCATCTTGCCATACAGGCGCCGACCAACGTCTGCGTCGTCGTTTTCCAGACATCTGTGCTCGGTTCCACATGGTGAAGCTTAGAGGGTGATATACCCCCACTTGGCCGATCATATCCTCCCATGCTGGTTTCGTATCAAGTGAAGGAACACTGCACTGTGGTTAAAAAGTCACAACTACAGAGCCGAACTTAAATAAAGAAACTGCTTCGCTCAAAGTGTGTCCATAGTTCAAACATAATAACACAGTGCAACATTTTCGAGGTCATCAAATGAAAACAAAATTCTGTCTTCAAATCCTAAAAGCATTTTATTTGGGTTTTGAAAGATTAGTCCGAATTTTGGAGTTACGACCTTTTCAATTTTTAGCTAGATTTTTCGAGCTATATACTGCAGTGAATCGCAAGTCAGACCCATCTGTATTTTCGTCAAAATTGATTTGAGTTCAGTTTTCAATATATCTTCAAATGCTCTTTCAGCTGCACTAAAGAGATATCAAGATTTGTTCGGAAAAAATAGGAAAAACAGCAAGTCAAATTGCCATAATGGAAAGTAACCGCATATCAGTCCCACTACAGATTTCCACACTGTGTAACACAAAAATGACCCAAAAGCAAATTGTGAAAGTTTCATTAACATATGAACATGTTCCAATTCTCTAGAATTTTTTGAAAATTCGTATGGAAAACGAGTTTGGAAACTTCACAACCCATTTACTCAATGCCTACTTTTTACAGATGGGACTGACTTGTGATTCACGGCAGTATATCTCACAAACTACAGTCGACTCTCCACATCTCGATATCTCTCCCTATGTCGATGATTGCTTCGGTCCCTTCATTCTGCATACGATTTCTCTCTCCATATCTCGATATCCTCCTTATCTTCATATCTCGATGTATTCCTGTTGATTTTTTGTTCCCAATTTTCCCTCCATATGTCGATATGAACATTATCAAAGGCTACTAGACCAGATTTAAGTGATTCAGAACAATTTGGCAACTCGAAATGAAGTTTGTTTGTTTATTATTTTCCTAGTAACGGAATGCTTTTTAATCTAGTGTTCATTAACTAAATGGTCTTTGTCTCGATTTCTCCCTATCTCGATGGTCCCTTTTTTTTTGTTTTTTTTTTGTTTTTTACAAGGGGGAAATCTGCAAACAGATCCCCTGAGAAGATAACTCAGGGAATGCGGGGATGACTCACCAACGACGACCCGCTAAAACCAGCCTATGCACTGTGCATGAGCAATTCATTTAGAATTGCTCAAGTGGTGAACAGTGCATCGACATGACCCTTGGACTCAGACCCTCATCTCCCCGGAACCACCTTACGGTATTTCTTCGGGAAGGGACCAGTGCATATAGCACAACACGTGTAGCAGAAGTAGCGTAGGCAAACTGCTTCTCCTAGCCGACTTAAACAATGTTACAAGGGACCAGCCTCGGCAGGGCTAATCCTCTGCAGCCAACTCTTGGTCGGCGCGCCATAGACGCTGCAATTCTAACATAATGTGAGTGACAGCCGTAGTTACTGCATTCCAGCACTCGGCATCCGCACACATTCTCTCTATAATATTGTCGGGGGACGTGTCCCCTCCGCATGTAGTGAGCATGCGACCTCTCACAACAATGAAACGGGGGCAATCGAACACGACATGCTCCGCTGTTTCCTCCACACCAGCACAACTGGGGCACGCAGGAGATTCTGAGTGCCCGAACCTATGCAGGTACTGTCTATAGCAACCATGTCCCGACAGAAACTGCGTCAGGTGGAAGTTCACTTCCCCATGGCTTCTACCATACCAATCTGACACACTTGGTATTAGTCGATGGGTCCATCTACCCTTAGTGGAGTTATCCCATTCCTGCTGCCAGCCTCTGAGCGTTTCCTCTTTACACGTGTCGCGGACTCCTCTGGTACCCCTTTGGTTGAAGCATTGAACATCTTCCCTGATGATGAGCCCGATGGGCGTCATCCCGGCTATGATGCACACGGCCTCTTTTGATACCGTCCGGTATGCACTTGCCACTCTTAAGCACATTATCCTGTACGTGCTTTCCAACCGCTTTAGGTTTCTGTTCGTTCTAAGCGCTTTTGACCAGATTGGTCCTCCATACCTTAGTATGGATAGCGCCACGCTTGCCAGCAGCTTGCGTTTGCTGGCAATTACATCAGAGCTGTTAGACATCATCCTCGAAAGCGCCGCTATAGCCGTAGATGCCCTTTTACAGGCATATTCAACGTGGCTAGCGAAGCTCAGCTTGTCATCGATCATTACCCCAAGATGCCTAAGGGATCGCTTGGACTCTATGGTGCAATCACCTACCGAGACAAGCGCCCGTTGCTCGGACTTGCGGTTGTTGACCACCACCACCTCAGTCTTGTGACGGGCCAGTCCTAGTTTCCTAGACTTCATCCATTCCCCAACCAGGGAAATAGAGTGCGCTGTTGTCAACTCTACTTCCGCCATCGATTCACCATAGACCACTAGGGTGATATCGTCGGCGAAGCCAACAATCTTAACACCCGTCGGAAGGGGCAGCCTCAGTACGTCATCGTACATCGCATTCCATAACAGCGGGTCCAGGATTGAACCTTGAGGTACTCCCGCGGTAATTCGAACGCTTTTCTGCCCCTCCTCTGTGTCATACAGTAGAATCCTACCATCAAAATAGCTTTCTAGAAGCTTACACAACTGCACCGGTACCTTGAGGCGGTGAAGCGCGTGTGCTATTGCTTCCCAGCTTGCGCTGTTGAACGCATTCTTCACATCCAGAGTGACAACCGCGCAGTAACGGATGCCGCTCCTTTTATGCTCGATTGCCACCTCAGCTGTTTGAACGACCGACTGGATGGCGTCCAGAGTAGATTTACCTTTTCTGAATCCAAACTGGTTGTTGGACAGGCCGTCCGCACTCTCCGTATACGGTACTAGTCTGTTGAGAATCAACCTCTCCAATAACTTGCCCGTCGTATCTAGTAGACAGATAGGTCTATACGCCGACGGGTCACCTGGTGGTTTCCCCGCCTTTGGTAGTAGCACCAATTTCTGTCGCTTCCATACATCCGGGAAGATTCCTTGATCAATGCAGCGTTGCATCGTGGTTCTGAACATGTCCGGATCCGTGTTCACTGCCGCTTTTAAGGCAACATTCGGGATACCATCGGGTCCCGGTGCCTTGTTTGACGCGAATGATTTCACGACTTCTGCAAGCTCTTCGTTCGTCACTCTCGCCACTTCTTCTCCTTCATCTGCCGCATACGGCGCTGGGGGCCATGGGCTTATGGGATGGTGCGGGAAGAGTACATCGATTATCGATCGCAGCAACTCGGGCGATTTCTCTTGGGGCGCTATGGCTCCTTTGGTCTTAGCCATTACCACTCTGTAGGCGTCACCCCATGGACTAGAATTGGCGCTCTCGCATAGACTTTCAAAGCATGCCCGTTTTCGACTCTTGATTTCCTTTTTGAGAGCCAACTTTGCCTCTCTGAATGCTGCACCGCGTTCCTCTCTTTGTGCTTCTGTGCGTGCGCGTTGCATTCTTCGTCTAGCCCGAAGGCAGATTGCTCGAAGATTTGCAATTGATTCGCACCACCAATACACTGGCGGCCTGTTCTCTCTAGGAGGGGCTTTTCTCGGCATGGAAGCATCACACGCTCGTGATATCATAGCAACTAGCTCTTCACCGTTTAGGTCCAGAGTGTTTCGTTCGCGCCTCAGGGCTTCAGTGAAAACTTCGCCGTCGAAGCGCGCTGTTTTGCATCCTCGGGCTTGGGTCGAGTTACATCGCGCTGCCTTCTGCCCGCCTGGTATTATACTATAGCGAATCGATTGATGATCGCTATGAGTATAACCGTCATCAACGCGCCAGTTCATGGTACCTAAAAGGTTAGGACTACAAAACGTCACGTCGATGATCGATTCTGCACCATTTCTGCGGAAGGTACTCACTGTACCCACATTTGCCAGCTCTACATTTAATGCGGCCAGGGATTCCAACAATAGCTGGCCTCTTTGATTGGTGCAGCGGCTACCCCACTCCACTGCCCATGCATTAAAGTCGCCAGCTATCACTACTGGCTGCCGATTAGCTAGTTCGGCCATCATCCTGTCAACCATGTGGGAAAATTCCTCAATCGACCACCTTGGGGGCGCGTAACAACTGCAATAGAACACGCCGTTGATTTTTGCTATCGCAAAACCGTCATTTGAGCTAGAGACTACTTCTTGGATTGGGTATCGTCCTGTCGTCCCTATAGCTGCTAGCTGTTGAGACCTATCCGCCACCCAGTTCCCGTTGTTGGCTGGTATGCGGTATGGGTCCGATAATAACACCACGTCAGTCTTGGTTTCCGAGACTGACTGCCAAAGCAGCTGCTGGGCTGCATCACAGTGGTTTAAATTTAACTGTGTTACTTCCGTTTTGGCTGCTTTGATACTCCGCTTGTGCCCGGACATTTGGATCCGCCCGTTAAGTGTCCGTTGTCTGCTCTGTCGACACATATTAGGCACTTAGCGATTTGCTTACAATCGCTTGCCCTATGGCCTTCAGCGCCGCATTTTCTGCACATCTTACTTCTGTCGGGACCATTGCAATTTCACGACTTATGGCCCTTCCCGAAACACTTGAAGCAAACTTCAGGAGGCTGTTGTATGCTCAGCCGGCAAACCGACCAGCCTACCTTGAGTATGCCCAAGTTCTTCGCTTTGTTGGCCTCTGCGACCGGCAGCCTGATCGCCGCCACCTGGGTGCCCTGCGGGCCCTTTCTAAGGTGGATGGCCTTACTGGCTACGTCGATGTCACACTGCTCTTTGAGGGCAGCCGAGACCTCCGCTGCATCGGTGACCTCATCCAGATTTTTACACTGGAGAGTCGCTTCAGCAGTAAGGGATCTTACATCAACCTCGTCACCAAGTACTTCTTGTGCCAGTTGCTTATAGACTGCACCCTTTTCCTTGGCGTCCTTCTTTAAGACTAGGATCATTTCACCAATCCTAGTTCGCCTTATGCTTCGCACGTCTGCGCCCAATGGTGATAGCTTCTCTGTGCTTCGCATCGCCTTCAGAACCTCGGCGTATTTTGCTTCCTCCGTTTTGATAACGAGGGCTTCGCCTAAATTCCTACGTTTCGCTGTTTTCGGTTTAGCGCTCTCCTTGGGCTCCGTTTTCGGTTTCCTCTGTTTTTTCTTATTTCCAACTCGTATCCACGGGTTGCTGTTGCCTTGCGCCCGTGGTTCCTGTGGATGCACTGCCTGGTTCCGGTTAACCCGTGGCTCCTTTTTCTTGGCTTTCTTGGCCTTAGGATTGGTGTTGGCCTCTCCTTTGTTGCCATGTCCTCTTGATCGCGGGGCTTGGCTCGTGCCAGCTTTTCCGCTTTGGAGGACGGCCGCGTAGGTCACTTTTCCCTTAGCAACCATACGTCTTTTCGCCACGTATTCATCCCCGGAAGCTTCCCTCTTCCGCATCGCGTATCGAATAATATCATCAGATATATTCGCGTTGCCTGTGAAGGAAAACACTTCGGTCTGACACGACCTAGTGTCTTTTTGGCCTTCTACCTTGCCCCTTCTACCTTGGGGGGGGGGGGGGGGGTTGGGGTCCGTTAAGCCCCTGGACTGTCGTCCCTGCTGCCCCAACAAAAAAAAAAAACGCATAATGCGAAGCCATAAGGGTGAAAAATTTAAACTAATTTACAACATCCTTATAATCCCACCCTTATTTAGCCTCAGGTTTGAGACTGAAGAAGGGAAGCCGATTGTCTCGGAGAAACACAAGGTCACCTGCACCATTGCTCCGGGTAGCACAGGAAGGGCACAATACTGTAGAGGGCGCCCTGGTACTCCACAGGCTCCGTTTGCGGTTAGGTTTTTTTTTTCGACCCCCCTAACCATTCATTCTTAGGCACGGTAAGCTTAAAGCGGCATGAATTAGGGGTCACCTGTGAGATGGACTTATACCACCGGAACAGGCAGTCCGTAGTGTTAATTCTTAGCCAGTTGAAACAACCGCTACCGACACTACACGGCTATCTAGGCTGTTCGGGAAAAGGAAGTTAACATTGATGATTAACTCCTGACGTGCCCAAACAGCCCTTCGATATCGAGATATGTAGAGGCGACTGTATAGGAAACTTTTTAATGAAACCTTCGGACGAAATGTCCTTTACACAGAAAGGCACAACTTTTGTGAACATTCCGTGGTAGTATTATTATGCTTTAATACTGTTTTAATACAAAACCTTTTACAAAAAAATATTTTGAACATGTTTGGTAAATATAACTGAATATATATATGCATGACTGTAAATTGACGACTAAGTATGGAAAGCTTTTTTATTTTTTGTGTGACTCGTAAGCCTTAATTCAATTGTTTTCTTCCTGTAGAGCGTAGTTTGGGATCAGTGTCTTTTAACTTATTCTTACTAAAGAACAGATGTTAACACTTCAGTCGACGCGCTGTTGTGTTTTGTACAACACTGGTGAAAAAACCTCGCATTCCGATCACAACAGCAGCGTGGTGGTTCTGACGATGGTCAACCACGCGACGACTGGAAGGTTAAATAAACATAATTATTATTATTATTATAATGCGGTTCATGTAAATTTTCTAATATTTTATACCAATCGTGTAAATAATTATTTAAGGCTAAGTAGCCCGTCATTCGTTTTGGCAACAATGATGACTTTTCAGCTTGCATTTCAAAGTGATAAAACTCAGTCTTGATAGTTCATATTGACATGAGGAAGTATCACTGTACGCGCTAACATGCATAAAGTATGCTGATACTTTTTCAGCTGTGTTAGTGCAAAACCAACTGATTTTCTTTGATTCGAAATCGTGAGATGAAT
Organism: Aedes aegypti; assembly: GCF_002204515.2. Classification (NCBI taxonomy): domain Eukaryota; kingdom Metazoa; phylum Arthropoda; class Insecta; order Diptera; family Culicidae; genus Aedes; species Aedes aegypti. Next base: position 141,121,683 of record NC_035107.1, read on the forward strand.
TATCAACAATCATCAACGACGCGTACAAATTTCAATGACGGCCTACTTCGCCTTAAGGTACGATAATTCGAATGTAATTGTATAAACACATGTAGGGTAACTCGGTGTAATACGCCCCAACGGGGCAATATGCCCCTCTTCATTTTCATGCGATTGAGGCTTCTTTTACACGCAAATATGATCACATATCTTAAATATTCGCGAAAAAATGATGTTGCGCATATATGTTCTTTGAGAAGTATAATCGATCAATAGAAATTCTAAAAATATCGAAAATCAGGTTTTTGATTCAAAATTTTGTTACTGAATAGCAAGCCTCAGGGTGAATGAAACCCATTCTTTAATATTGTACTTATGGCAAAAACTTTTACCGGAAGACGAATGCTAATGAACCCTTTTAAGCTTAGCAGGTGGTGGAATTGGTGTGGTTGAAACATTTCTACAACGCTGTGGACCTTTTTTCTATGGGAGGGGCTTATTGCCAGGGTTGTTTTGAAACGTAAACATTTGGACCGTTTTCGAAAAACATCTTGTACACTTTTTTGAAGCAACCTGGAAAGAGAAAGTTGCGTGCAGAGCATGACCTTCGTCATAAAAAGCTTTAGAAATGATGCATTTGATACTGCGATAGAGCAGTATTTCCTTAAGGGGGGCGTATTACCCGTTGCAAGGGTAGTCAACAATGAGTTTGATTTTTTAGTGATTAAGCGTGAAATTACCAAAAGTCTTATCTAGTTCTTTTATACAGTATGTTGCACGCCAAATGATCGTTTGGGTACGATTGGCGGTCTACTCTGAAAAAAAAGAACGAGGAACGAGGGCCATTCATCAATGTTAAATTGCCCGGCATGAGACATAACCTAAGGTTGGTTCAATTAGTTCCTTGGTAAGGATAGGAAAATGGAAGCAGTCCCCAAATTCACCCACATTAGCCTTAGGATCAAAGGAGCATAATATCCAAGTTTACCCTAAACGAAACGGTTCTTCTTCTTCTTCTTTCTGGCGTTACGTCCCATCTGAGACAAAGCCTGCTTCTCAGATTAGTGTTCTTTTGAGCACAGTTACTAACTGAGAGCTTTCTTTGCCGATTGACCATTTTTGCATGTGTATATCGTGTGGCAGGTATATATGCCCTGGGAATCGAGAAAATTTCCTTTACGAAAAAATCTTCAACCAGCGGAAATTGAACCCGCGACTCTTAGCATGGTCATGCTAAATAGCTGAGCGTTTACCACTACGGCTATCTTGCCCCCTTGAAACGGTACTAAAGCTTTCCGAGGAATCTTTTAGTTATCATCACTGGAAGTCGCCGCCAAATACACCAGATGTCGACAGCGTCATGGAACCGGTTCGCCCTTCACACTGTAATAGGGCGATATTCAAAATGGAAAAGGCAATAGACTCTAAGGCGGCGTCCATTTATTACGCAACGCTAAAATTGGAAATTTTTGACCACCTCCCCCCCCCCCCTCCATAACGCTTTTTGTATGAAAAATTTCCAATTTTTGTATGGGCCGTAACGCTTGAGCCTACTCCCCCCTCCCCCTAAAGCCCTACGTAATTTGTGGATGCCGCCTAATGTGTGTATTCCACCCACTGATCCCACTACGCTGGATTATCAAATTTTTCAAACACAAGCGCATGGAAGAATGGTAGTCGAGAACTGTCAAAACGTATGGAAAATAATGAAAAACGTAATTTACTAGCAATTAAGAAACTGGATCGAAAAAGTAGTGATTAGAAATCAAGCGTAAAGTGAATACATAACTTTTTGTGTTTAGTTCATCTTCCATGGTGCTTTATTTGCTTCAGGATTTCGTTTTTACTACCACTGAAAAAAAAATCATCTACAGGTATGTTCCGTTTTTATCAACACGATCGGCAATTTTCAGTTGACTAAAACGGAACCGTGACAAAAACGGAATAATTTTCTTAGACAAAATATTTTACAAATTTGAAAAGAAAATTGTAGTTCCGCAAGGATAATACACAATTTCATCATATAAATGCACAGTATTGATTTTAAGAGCTGTGAGGAGCATTTATATTGTTCATTCGTATAGGTTCGTAATGAAAGTTGCAGACTCTATATGACATATGATTCCACGATAAATCAATAATAGTTTTCTAGCTCAGAATTTAAAAAAATGTAATATGGAATATTCAAACGATAATCACATAAATATACTTTGATTCATGAGATGGATCGTATTTGTAAAAATAGCTACAAGGAAGTGTAGTCGAGCTGAACTTTTTTTTTTAAGAAGGATTCAACAAGAACTGTTTTTTCTTCTGTCCATCCTCATCCTTCTGCTTTTTCTTCATTTTTATGGCATTACAACTTAGAAAGAGCCTTCTTCTCAGCTTGATGATCTTATCAAAACTTCCGCAGTTGTCAACTGAGAGATTTTTTGTCAAGCTACATTTTTGCATTTATTTCCGATTGGCGATTAAATGAGGGTTCATGTTGCAAAAGTTTTGCAGACTCAAATGAATGTTTACAGTTTTCTGCATTCAATTTTTATTTTTATTGGAAAATGTAAATAGATGCGTTGTTTAATACTTTGTATTCAATCAGCATACAAGGTGTTATCGTGACTTTCCTTTTGAATGCTTTTGAATTGAGTCTCATTCGATTTTTGTTACATTTGCTGAAATGCAAAAATATGTTTTGATCAATCACGCGCTTTTGTCATGTTTGTCCATTACTTAAGATCCCGGCTCACAGTGACATTTCGTGACAGCAGAGTCTCGGCTCATTATGACGTACATAAATTTCGTATCGGTTTCTCCCTTTCAGGATTGCACTAATCGCCATTCTAGAACAGTTTTGCGTTAGATCATGAACAGGCAAACAAAACTAAAGTTCTAGTTTCTAGTTTAACTAATATGAAATAATTTCATCAAAATCATAAAAGTGTACAAACTCCAGAACAAGCATCAGTAAATTTGAACTTTTTGATCAGAAACTCTTGTTAAGTTTCATGAACAAGCGTATGGCAGATGGTTTAAGACCCTTAATTAACCTTTCGGTCTGCATGTGGAGAAGGAGTGCCTGTCTAGTCAAAAATCAAGATCCCAGTAAATTTGGAATGGAAAAGTGCGTGACGTGGGAGCGTCCAGTTTCTCGAATTGTCTGTCATTTCAGTTCTCTTCCCTCTTCCTTATTGTGTGGAGATGCTAAAATTTTCAGTAGATTGCTAAGTTTTGCTTCCCCTTCCGCTTGTAACAGGACCTAATAAATAGCTGTTTGCTATTATCTGTACAATGCTTCTTCTTCTTCTTGGCATTAACGTCATCACTGGGACAGAGCCTGCTTTTCAGCTTAATGTTCTTATGAACACTTCCACAGTTATTAACTGAGAGCTTTCTTTGCCTTAGTTTCCATTTTCGCATTCGTATATCGTATGGCAAGTAAGATTATACTCTATGCCCAGGGATGCCAAGGAAATTTCCTTTACGAACAGATCCTGGACCGACCGGGATTCCAACGCAGAAACCTTCAGCATGGCTTTGCTTTGTAGCCGCGGAATCTAACCACTCGGCTAAGTAAGGCCCCCTGTACAATGCTATAGAGATTGAAAAATGAAAGATAATCACTCCTTTGCTTGTTCACGTTCGAATGCGCTTTGGATCGAAAAGCGTTTTGAATTCCCGTTTGCATGATTTTTTTTCTAACAGCCAATGCTAAGTTTGAAAACTAATTGATTAGCTGATAGGAAGGTGTCCAACCTTATTGAATCGTATATGACTTGACACCTACCATGTATCGTAGGTGCTCAACACTAATATAATGTCGAAAATTCAACCCTGAGGCTATTGAAAAGCATTTGAATTGCTTCAAAATAAGTTTCAAGTTTATGTTCTAAGCATTTTTAAAAAGAAAAATAAAATCATTTTTTATTTGTTGATAAAAACGGAATAATTTGTTGACGAAATCGGAGCGTGACAAAATCGGAACGTGATAAAAACGGAACATACCTGTATAGCCTTTTCAGTTTTGAATATCGCCCTATTGTAATTTCCCAAATTCATCAATGCCAAACATCGGTCATGAAATAATTCTTAAAGTAATTCCAACGGCAGGATTTTATTTGATGAGGGCTCTTCAGGATATTTCTCAATTCAATACCCTGATAGCCCTACATGTTTTTCCTTTTCTAGAAATCCATCTACAATTGATTTGGTCTTAACCGACTCTAGTCGTCTCTGTAGCCAATTAGTTACTCATGCTGATTTTGATTCTGATCATGTCCCTGTTACATTTCGAATATCCCATGAAGCGATTCTCAACCTTATCAGCTCCACTTTCAATTATTTTCGAGCCGAGTGGAACATATATGAAACATTTATTGATTCTAGTCTTAATGTTAATATTCCTTTACAAACAAAGCTTGATATTGACAATGCTCTTGAAACTTTAACAAATTCCATTTTCGAGGCCAGAAGCATTGCAATTCCAAAATGTGAAGTAAAATTTGAATCCGTGATTATAGACGATGATCTTAAACTCTTGATCCGTCTTAAAAACGTGAGGACCCCTGGCTCTAAGCCCTTTTGGAAATTATCAAAAATTTTGAAAAAACCTCAGAAGCCAATACCGGCATTGAAAAAGGAAAACACATTTTTACAAACTTATTGCGAAAAAGCCCAAAAACTTGCTATGCAGTTTGAAAGCGCGCACAAGTTTAATTTAGGACTTACTAGTCCAATTGAAAACTCAAGGTACTCCGGACTTCGAAAATAGTCTCAATCAAGAGTACGTTTTCGAAAATGCCTGGGAGACTGATTTGGAAGAAGTGAGAACTATTATTAAAAAAATCAAAAATATGATAGCTGCTGGCGATGATGGAATTTTCTACATCCTCATCAAGAAACTTCCAGAAAGTAGCTTATCATTTTTAGTTGATATATTTAACAAATGTTTTCAATTAGCATATTTTCCTGACAAATGGAAAAATGCTAAGGTTGTTCCAATGTTAAAACCAGACAAAAATCCTGCAGAAGCTTCTAGCTATCATCCAATCAGTTTGCTTTCCTCCATCAGTAAACTTTTTGAAAAGGTTATTTTGAACAGAATGATGGCCCACATCAACGAAAATTCAATGTTTGCCAATGAACAGTTCAGATTCCGCTATGGACATTCGACCACTCCTCAACTCTTACGTGTAACAAATTTGATCCGTTCCAACAAATCTGAAGGCTATTCTACTGGTCTTGCTCTTCTAGACATAGAAAAAGCATTCGACAGTGTTTGGCATGAAGGTTTGATCGTAAAATTAAAAAACTTTAATTTTTCACCATACATTGCACATTGGTCCACGGAACAAAATTAAGTGGAATAAATTAATAACTTGAAAAATATAAGAGATAGAGTTTTGGTGTCTTCTGAAAATTTGTTTGTATGGTCAAGGCGCATTATACGCAAAAGTGTCCCAAGCGCCAATTTTCATAGCTTTCGAATTTCGCTCTCAAGCTTTTTTATTTCAAAAGATAGCGCAACAAAATGTTCTACAATATTGAAGATTATAGAAAATATGGAAACTTTGTAGAACATCATTTTTTTCTATATTTGATAGTTTTAGAGATATAGGTCACTTAAGAACTTTATAGGGAAAAATCGGTTTTACCTCAATACTAACAAAAAAATATATATTTTTCAGGCCTACTTTGTCTCAGAGAGTTTTAGATATAAGCAAAATATACAATTTCTCTGAAGACGTCATACCTCTAAAATTTTCATATGAAAAGATATAAGCGTTTTTGTAGGTTTTTCATCCACTTTTCCATGCGTAACATTTCAAAATGGCGCAAGGAAAATCAAAAACTGTTCCCGCTACTTGATTAAGCATATCTTAAGGTATATTTTAAGGAACTTTGGTGATAGTGATTTTCGATTTTCTAAAATAAATGTGTTTTGAACTATCCCTTAATTTTACTTAGAAAACGGATTTCTTCTTGAGATTCTAATTCAAATACAGTCGAACATTTTGTAATACATTCATAAATAATGAATCATTCTTAGCATGAACAACAAGTGTATAGGTGTTTATCATGCCTATTTTTTATTCATATCGTATAAGGTATCGAATAAGGTTCAGGATAGTTTCGTAATGAAAATTTTCTTGACTTTCCTGGGCATAAAGTATCATCGTACCTGTCACACGATATACGCTTGCAAATATGGCAACCTTGGCAAATAAAGCTCCTCAGTTAATAACTGTGAAAGTGCTAATAAGAACACTAAGCTGAGAAGCTGGCTTTTTCCAGTTAGGACGTAATTCTTGGCAGAAGAAAACAATAAGTTAAAAAAATTCCAAATATTGCAAAAAAAAGATGGCTTAAGCCGATGCTTCTACAATACAGATTTTTTTTTTATCATCCAGAGGAAGGTGTATTCGCACTTATATTTTGACAAGTCGAAATTCTCTAAAAGATAGCGATTTGAAGTTTTGAGTTTGAAACATATCAATTTAAATTTTTCACATCAGTATCCTGTACAGCTAAAAGTAGAGTAAAATGTAAATTTACTGCATATACTTAAAATGTTTGGGATGTTAGTAATACTTTGATTGTGCTTATAAATAGTGCTCATTAGACCTACAACCTTCCATCGGTAACATAAGAGAATTTCTAGCGCAATGTATTTTGGCCAGGTTCACACAACTATCATGCGATGTTTTAGATCTTGCAAATACTCTTCTCTATCTATCCTCTACAGTATGATGATTGCACGTGAACGGGAAATCAACTGATGCACAAGAGGTTTTATGCATACTTAACTTTGAAGTGATGCAGTTTAGCGTGCAGAACCGCCAAACCCAATGAAAACTGGTGGAAACTTGTATTCCAACGCACGTGTCTTTTTGAAGAAACGATTTGAAATCATACGTCCCTCAAACTAGGTCACTGAAATGGTTGTAATGCACGCATTTTGTTTCAAATTTTGAACATAGGTATGAAGACATGCAGCAACAGAAGATGCATTGAAAATTCTAGAAACATCCTAGTTTTTAAACGCAAGCTAATTGCATGCAAATTTAAGCGAAGTACAAAGCGAAAAAATAAACCTGTTTTTTGAAAACAGGTTGTGGTTCTTCATAATTAATTTTCTCAACATCGTATGAAAGATGCTTTCGTCGATTTTAAAAAGTAATCGCGAAATAATGATTTTTCAGAGATTGAAGGCCGGTGTACGGGATTCCAAGCGTCTAAGAAATTCGAATCAACACGGTATCACGAAAATTAATAAGGACATTAAAGTTAATGAATGTGGCCCAGTTGTTTTAATTGCATTGAACGCAATGCATACTTTGGTTCAAATTGTGAATTCAATGGTAACAGTCATCTTGTCATCTGTTTCCTCGTTCATTGTGAATTACTAAATTGATTGAAAGAAAATGAATGCTCTATCCCGTCCCTGTTATCTGATTCAACGGAAATACCTCAGCCAACTCAATTTGGTTAGGTTCAAATTGTCATTGCATGCACTTTGTTACTTTTTCCTGCCAAATGTGGCATCTGTTGCCATATTACGACCTGTCCATCGGATGGTTGCAATCTGATATTGGAGTGGCAAGAGAGGTCAGCTGTTGGACCATGCGATCCATACAAGTACCCATTCAATGTGATGTGCCATTCCAACCTGTGTCAACCAGACGTGAAAAGAACGTCAGCCAGAAACAGGACTGGACAGGACTCACTGAAGGACAACCGCCCGAGCAACATGTTCTGAAATGAATTTCAATTCAACTTACCCTCACCTACCGGCCCACAAAAGATTGGCATGCAGTCTACTCTTTGAGAATCAGTGCAATATATTTCAAACAATTGACGCGGTCAGCGCTTGAGTTCAGTTAACCTGAACTAGAACTATAAAACCTAGATTAATTCAACTATAAAAAGGCATACTTCTCAGTCACTTAATGAAAATACCCAAAAGTAACTTTGGCTTGATATTACAATGCAATGATTATGTATTATGCAACAGAAGGTGTTCTCTGCCATTTGAATGATTAGTACGATTCTAGTCATACTCATCTCGTCTCATTCATTATCTTAACGAAATAAGGAAATCACAAAGAGAGAACAAAACACGTAGGTAATTAGCTTTAACCTTTACGTTACCGATGACAAATTCCATTCGTTTTTTTTTCAAACTACCTTCAGTTGACTTCAAAAAGGTACTAGTTATTTGTAAGGTAAGTAGCTTTAACCTTTACGTTACCGATGACAAATTCCATTCGTTTTTTTTAAACGAATTCAGTTGAGTTGACTTCAAAAAGGTACTAGTTATTTGTCATAAATGAATTCGGGTCGCGTTACCGTATTGTTTTAATACGGTTTTCGTGTTTTTCGGGTAGGATCGTTTTGTTTTCATGTGGAAGCCCAAGCACTTGTGATTTTGTTTTGTGTCGTCTGAGCGTTTTTTAGCATGAAGAGCAATGGTTTTTCTTCTTCCGCGTTTCCAGAGTGATTTCTTTCTCAGTTAGCGTTAAGTGAAGCTGAAAGTGGATTGTGGTTGCTCAGTCAAAGAGGAATGATCAATTGGTGAGCTCGTTTCAAGCTTTTATTTCAAATCTGTAAAATATGTATTCGTTCATCATTACAACGGTGGGACGTATATATGATATTTTAGCAAACCATAAATGATTCGTCACTGTGAGTGTCGGCAGAAACTCTTATTCGTAAACTAGTAATGTTTTACATGTATTTTTTTCCGAAAGACCCCTTTTTTACCTCTAATTTTGTAATTGAAAAAATACTTTGAATGGTTTGACTTGTGTAGACTTGCAAAAGGTTCACTTTATTCAACAAAATTTGAATGGTTAGCCACTGTATGTGTCGGCATAAGAGTGTACTGCGATGGTCCAGCCAATCGAGTTTTTTTCGTTTCATATGCGTAACATATGGTAACACTTGCTTTCATCCTGACAGCAGTACGAATGTTGCGTTTAGCTATTTGTTGAACAAACTGAATGGTTCGTCACTTCAAGTGTCGACATTATTTTCTTCTACTTGGAAATTTTTCATATCTATTAAAAATATTATTTTTGTAAGTATGTTTATATCTCATATATGGGGCCTAGATAGCCGTAGCGGTAAACGCGCAGCAAGACCAAGCTGAGGGTCGTGGGTTCGAATCCCACCGGTCGAGGATCTTTTCGGGTTGGAAATTTTCTCGACTTCCCAGGGCATAGAGTATCTTCGTACCTGCCACACGATATACACATGCAAAAATGGTCAATAGGCATAGAAAGCTCTCAGTTAATAACTGTGGAAGTGCTCATAAGAACACTAAGCTGAGAAGCAGGCTTTGTCCCAGTTGGGACGTAACGCCAGAGAGAAGAGAAGAAGATATCTCACAAATAATTGTTTGTCATGGTCTAATCGCTTATTAAAGTGAATCCTGTGACCCGACGATCCTCCTCATTAATAAATATCCCTCCCAGTAACTTTTGTGGAGATGCAGAGGCAAACACGGTCTCCAAATAGCAAAGGTTTCAAACTAACATTCCTTCCCCAATCCCACCTGAATGCAAGGACGTGGCCGGCGCAGATATTGACCCAGTATAGATGAAGGCACTGAATTATGCACACTGAAGAAGTTTATGGCAAATCCCAGTCGAACTTCTAGTTAATTCTTTGTGCATCTTCAATGACTTCGGTCAATCACGAAATAGCAACCATTGATATGTGTAATCCAGTGGTGCTCATCCTGCGGCCCGCGGGCCGCATGTGGCCCTTTGAGCCCAAGAATGTGGCCCGTGGAACACTTTTGGAGAAAAGAATTCTTATTCTACAATTACAAAAGTTCATAACATTTAGTAAGGACTTCCATTACTTCTAAAGAAATGGGGAAAAACTCGTACTGGTCATTATTACTTTTGTGGTTCTTGTTTAAATGTTTTGGGATCTCTTGTTAAATACGTCGTTGGGAAAAATGATGTTATCATATGTAACAGACAAATAACTGATTTAATGCTGACAAATATGAATATTTTCATAATAATTTAAAAAATCTGGATTTGATCTTGATTCTGAATCTGTTTCGTTCACAATTAATTATTTTCAATGTTTGTATTCACAGGCAGAATCTTTCATAAAAATCAAGACAATTAATCTGCAAATCATTCTGATTGTTTTCTTAGGAGTTCTGTTTGATCTTTCGACCTTGACACTTGCTTTTCCCGGGGCAAGCGACGAGGGCAGGATCAAACATGTCGCGCGTTGGTCTAGTAAGTGAAAAAGTGGCGTGATCGGTGAGTTCGGTTGGAGTAACTGAAAAAGTGCCGCGATCGGTTAGTTCTGTTTGATCCTTCGACCTTGACGCTTGCTCCTGGCCAGTGCGTCAAGAAAGCCCGAACATTTTTTTTTTTATTCTTTTGGGTTGCGCGCTTATTTTTTTTTTCCTGAGTGCTTTTTTATAGCCGAGCAAACGAGTGAAGCCGAAAGTGGATTGTGGTTGCTCAGTCAAGGATAACGGATCAATTGGTGAGCTCGTTTCATGCTACTATTTCTAATCTATAAAATATGTATGACTGCACATTCAATCGCTACAATGGTGGAATGTAAATATGATTTTTCAACAAACTATGGATGGTTCGTCACTGTGAGTGTCGACACAAACTCTGATTCATGATTTATTTATGTTTAACATTTTTTTTTCAGAACACCTCTTATATACCTTTATTTTTGTAATTAAAAAAACTTTGAATGGTTCGACACTACAAGTGTAGACTTGCGAAAGGTTCACTTTATTCAACAAGCTTTGGATGGTTCGCCACTGTAAGTGTCGGCATAAGAATAAGAGTGTTCTATGATGTCCCAACCAATCGAGTTTTTTGTTTCTTTTCAAATGAGTAAAATATAATAACACATGCTTTCGTCCTGACAGCTGTAGGAATGTTACATTTTGGTATTTGTTCAACAAACTTTGAATGGTTCGTCACCTCAAGTGTCGGCATAATTTTCCTCTACATAGAAATTGTTCATATCAAATGAAAATATTATATTTACGCATAAGCATGTATATATCTCACAAATCATTGTTTATCATGGTCTAATCGCTTATCAAAGTGAATCCTATGACCCAACGATCCTCCCCATTAACAAACATCCCTCCCAGTAACCTTTGTGGAGATGCAGAGGCAAACACGGTCTCCAAAAAGCAAAGGTTACACACTAACATTCCTTCCCCCAATCCCACCTGACTGCAAGGACGTGGCTGGCGCCGTTATTGACCCTGTATAAATAGAGGCACTGAATTATGCACACTGAAGAAGATTATGGCCAATCCCAGCCGAACTTCTAGTTGATTCTTTGTGCATTTTCACTGACTTCGGTCAATCACGGAATAGCAACCATTGATATGTGTAGTCACTCTAAGCTAAGCTAAGCTAAATCATTCTGATTGTTTGCTTAGAAACAAAACTAATAAAAAAAATTTTCAACCCTTTCTCACAGTTTTGGTCGACATTTTATCTGTCAATATGGCATTTTTAATATAAGTTCTTGAGCAAAAGTTGTTGCTAAGAAGCTAAACTGTTCTATATATATATATATATATATATATATATATATATATATATATATATATGTATATATATATATATATATGTATATATATATATATATATATATATATATATATATATATATATATATATATATATATATATATATATATATATATATATATATATATATATATATATATATATATATATATATATATATATATATATATATATATATACGTTAGGAGGAAGCCAGCCCCAGAACCCCAGCACCAACACAGATAGAAACACCAGGGTGGCAACATCGACGTAGCAACAACAAAGTAGGGCGCCATGCCACATTGGACGAACGAGCATGCGCTATGAGGACTTGCACATTGGCAACGCATAAACTGATGACACGCATTAATCGATTCGACCGATCACCCGATCGACGACGGACCCACGCAGGAGCAGCCACCAGGCGGATAGGTTTGCTGAGTTGACATAATGAGTTTATAAAAGCCAGTTTCAGTGTCTAGAATAAGTCAGTCTTAGTCGTGAGTTGTAACTTAGTGTTTAATTAAATAAAATTGTTTTTTTTTATCGAATGCTAGACGGCATTCTACTTATTGGCGCAGTCTTCGGAAAAGTGTTGTGGAAGTAGTGAAGGACTTTGAGTGAAAACAGTGAAACCAAAGACATCACGAAATTTCCAACTTTAGCAAACTTCAGTGTGAAGAACCGGATCATCGGCAACAGCCACAGTTGAGGGAATATCATTCTGTTTGAGTGATTCGGAGCGACGGGAGGACCCACACGCAACAACCTACAACCCAAGGGACAACCACAAGACGACTCCGGGATGAAAGTAATTCTCCTGTAAGTAAAATCTCCTTTTTTAAATCATAAAGTGATTGAAAAGAACTATATTCAAATTACCAGTGCTAGTGATACGAGTGAAGAGGGCATATCTTTCATTTCCATCCACTGCATTTAATTATTCTCATACGCGATCGATCGCACAATAAACCCGAGTGAAACGGGAAACATCGTGTCTAGTGACAAAACAAAAAAAAAAAAAAAAACCTACAATCATGAATAATGGTTGCCAAAATCAAGACGGGGAACTGCCAGACCTTCCACCGCCAACACTTGAAGAGCAGCTAATTGATCAAATTACCCAGCTCACAAACAATCAAAACATGCTGATGCAAACAATTGCCGAACTGAAGGCAAAAAACGACGATCCGTTCTTAGCTTTTAGAACACCGGATCCCGTCAAAAATCTGCCCACATTTGGTGGCAATAAAAAAGAAACTAGTGCATGGCTAGAGGATGCAGAAAATACCCTCGACTTATTCAAAGAATATAGAGGAAAACCGATGTATACCCAAATAGTCAGAGCAATAAAAAACAAGATTATTGGCGAGGCTAAAGGAATTCTGATAGCCGCCGGTAACCCCAACAGTTGGGACGAAATTAAAGCCGTTATAATTAATTCATACGGGGATAGACGTGATCTTACAACGCATATACAATCCTTATTTTATACAAATCAGGGAAAGAAAACCCTACTAGAATATTACAACAAGATTAAAACAATCGATACCGCCATCAAATCAACGGCAGCAACGATTGACGACTATAAAAATTCAACGAAAGCGATAAACAGTCTTGTGAGTCTTATGACACTCACCAGATTTATAGACGGTTTATCAGATGAACTGTCATTCCACGTGAGAAGTTACAGACCAGAATCACTGGAAGAAGCATACGAAATTACAGTTCAATATTCAAACGCCGCTTATCGGCAAAAATTAAACAAAAAACCCACACAAGATCGCCAGTGGCACGCGGATAAAAGAACACAATCTCAGCCACAAGGTCAAACACCATCAAGTTTTCAGAACCCGCAAACAAAGTTTAACTCTCAGCAATCTCAAAATCTAAATAATAAATTTAATGGATCAGGAAGATTTAGAAACCAGAAAAATAATTTAGACGACGACGTTTCGATGCGAACGGCCAAGTCAAAAATTGAGGTGAATAACCACAACAGCTGTGCAACGCAAAACGAATGCGGTAATTCGAGGGAGAAAGAATATGACACCCCACATCAGCCGGACGATTCAGTGCTCGAGTCAGACGATGATGAATACTTAGTCGACGACGAGCTAAATTTTCTCGTGGAAGAGACGCTAAAGGAAAAATCGTGAAAAGTAACAACTTTATACCTTATATTTCAATAAAAACATCAAAAGGAGAAATGAAATTCTTGGTCGACACTGGTGCGAACAAAAATTACATTTCCCCGGAACATGTGAATATCGATAACTGTAAAAACGAAACTGGAATCCGAGTAACGAATATAAAAGGAACCATAACCATTAACAAATCTGTATCTTTTGACCCTTTTCAAATTAACAAAAAACTAAAATTTTTCGTTTTTAAATTCCACAAATATTTTGACGGGTTGATCGGCTACGAGTCGCTTAGAGACCTCAATGCTCAGATCGACATAAGAAAAAACACTTTGAAAATCGGTAGAAAAACCTTCCAGATGCTCAAACGTTTCCCAGATAATCATCAGAATATCAATATAAACGAACAAGAATTCCAGTACATTTCGCTTCAAACAAAAAAAGACGGTGATTTCTTGATAACAGATGAAATAAATTATAGCTCATTTACAATTTTACCCGGTCTATACAGAAGCACCAATAACAAAGCGATTGTGGCAATCCAAAATATTTCAAAATGCACTCAGGAGATTAATTTGAATCAAGTCAAAATAGATAACGATCCATTCGATTTGATGGAATTGCCAACGCAAATTGACCCGATTAACTATAATTTTCGCGATGACCACATGAATAATGAAGAAAAAGAAGCACTACAAGAGGTTATTAAGCAAAACAAAGAAGTTCTTTACACGGAATCCGATAAACTTTCATTTACACACAAAATCAAGCACAAAATTCGCACTACAGATTGTATTCCAGTACACACGAAATCTTATAAGTATCCTTACGCGTTCGAAAACGAAGTTCAGGAACAAGTAAGAAAAATGTTAAATGACGGGATTATTAAAGAATCAATCTCACCATACACGTCACCTGTATGGGTAGTCCCGAAAAAAACCGATGCAACCGGTCGAAAAAAGTTTCGTCTAGTCATAGACTACAGGAAACTAAATGAAAAAACAATAAATGACAAGTACCCAATACCAGAGATAACAGACATTTTAGATAAACTAGGTAGAGCTACCTATTTTACTACCATTGACTTAGTGTCCGGCTTCCACCAAATTCAAATGGCGGAAGAAGACACAGAAAAAACAGCATTCTCGGTGAACGGAGGGAAATATGAGTTCACTCGTATGCCATTCGGGTTGAAAAACGCCCCGGCAACCTTCCAGAGAGTTATGGACTGTGTATTAAGAGAACTAATAGGAAAATGTTGCTTCGTCTACATGGACGATATAATCATATTTTCCAGCTCTCTCCAAGAACACAAGAAACACATCGCCCAAGTTTTACAAAAATTGAGAGAGGCCCAATTAAAAATCCAACTTGATAAATGTGAGTTCTTCAGAAAAGAAACTCAATTCCTAGGGCACACTGTTTCTGAAGAGGGTGTGAAACCAAACAGTGACAAAATAGAAATCATTAGAAAATGGCCAATACCTAAAACAGAAAAGGAAGTTAGACAATTTTTAGGAACATTAGGTTATTATAGGCGATTTATAAAGGATTTCGCTAAATTAGTAAAACCACTTACAGCACTACTCAGAAAAGATGTTGAATTCATCATTACAGAGGAAATCAAAGAAAGCTTTGAAAAATGCAAACAAATTTTGACTTTAGACCCTGTGTTAACATACCCAGATTTTAACAAAGAGTTTACACTAACGACAGATGCAAGCGACTTTGCAATAGGCGCTGTACTTTCGCAAGGGCCAGTAGGTAAAGATAGACCTATAGCTTACGCATCAAGAACTTTAACCCAAACAGAAGAAAGATACTCTACAACTGAAAAAGAATTTCTCGCAATTGTTTGGGCAGTTAAACATTTCAGACCGTATTTGTACGGACGCAAATTCAAATTGTTCACGGATCACCAGCCTCTGACATTTTCCATGACTAACGCAAACCATAGAATCATAAGAGGTAAACTCGCGTTGGAAGAATTCGACTACGAGCTAATATATAAACCAGGAAAACTAAATTCGGTAGCTGATGCTCTGTCTCGAATTAAAGTCGACGAATTGAATGCGAACTCGCAAGCATCGATGGACGTTGAACCTTCGGAACATGAAAAAGACACCGATCAAGAAAGCGACGAAATGACGGTGCACTCCGCAGACACTAGTGACGATTATTACATACGTCACACTGAGAGACCTATAAACTTTTTCAGAACCCAAGTGATTTTCAGAATAAGTGGTAACGATATCAACACGCACGAACAAATCTTCCCCAGATATCATAGACACATAATCGCCAAAAGCGAATTTACAGAAGAAGATATAGTCGAAACCCTTAAGCAAAAACTCAACCCTAGAGGAATAAGCTGCATTAAAATTCCTATATCTCTAACTCAATTACTCCAAGAAACATTTAAAAAGCATTTCTCATCCAACAAAATTTATAAAGTATTCATTTCAGAAACCTTACTACAGGACGTGAGAATGGACAACGAGCAGGACGAGCTCGTAAGGAAAACACACAACTATGGGCACAGAGGACCCAAGGAAAACAGAATACAAATCTTACAACAATATTTCTTCCCACAGCTCGACCGAAAGCTTAAAATATTCTATGAATCTTGCGATATCTGTAAAAGAGCCAAATATGACAGAAGGCCACCAAAATTAATTCATAAAAGCATATTTGGAGATAACCCTTTCGATCGAGTACACATTGACATATTTTTTCTCAAAGGGCAGACGTGGCTTACTATAGTTGATTCTTTCTCAAAATTTGCAAACGCGATCCCATTGCCATCCAGAACAATAGTCGACATAAAAAACGCTATTACACAGCACATACGACATTTTGGCAGACCAAAGACTATAGTAGGTGACCAAGAGCCAGCTTTCAGGTCAATCGATTTTATCGGGTTTTTGAACGACCTAGGCATAGAAATGCATTTCGCTAGTAATTCTAACTCTAACGGAATAGTGGAGCGGTTCCACTCAACACTCATCGAAATTTATAGAACGAACAAGTCGAAGTTCGAAAATATTAATACAATAGAGATGATCAACATCGCGGTTGACATTTATAATAATACATTTCATCAATCGACGAAACGGCAACCTCGTAGTTTAATTTTTAATGAATCAAAAGACATAAATATGGAAGAAATTTCGGAAAAATTCAAAAATCTGCATTCAGCAGTAAAAGTAGAACTTCTTAAAAGGAAAACTAAATACGAAGAAAAGCACGAAAATAAAGAAAAACCTAAACCCCTCGAAGCCGGTGAGAAGAAATACGTTAAAATATCTCAAAGATTAACCAAAGATAAAGACCCATTCAAACTCATAACAATCCAAAATGATAACGATTTAACATTTCGCGACACAAACGACATTAAAATTCATAAAAACCGAATAAAAAAGTAATAAAATAATCAAATCGATAAATCTCTAATTTCAGATTCATATCAATCGTCACTGCAACAGTTTACCAGGACATTAGCAACCACAATGGATTAATAACCATCAACCTACATAAAGTAAGAATTAGAACAGGATACCATAGAATCATTCATAAAGTGGATCTCGAGGATGTACAGTCAAACTTGTTATACATTGAAAATGTCAGTAATCTATTAAATCTTACAGACCACCTAGAAGATACATTTCTATATAAACTCAATATTGCAAAAAACAAGCTGAACAGCCTATATCCAAAACGTCATAAGAGAGGATTAATAAACGCGCTAGGAACCGTAATAAAATTTGTCGCAGGGAATCCGGATAATGAAGACCTTGAACTTGTACAACATAATTTGGAAAATATCGAATCAACCGAGAACCGCATTATAAGCAACCAGGATAGACAGATTAAAATCAACAACTCTTTACAAAAAACAGTTAATAAAGTATCAATCACAATATCTAAGATTGCCAAACGAATGAGTACAGATAGGGAAACTTTCAGGAAAGACGTAGAAGAGATTAACTTGATTCTAAATTTGGATATAATCATTAAAATCCTTGAAGACATAGAAGAACAAATAATTTTTTCAAAATCAAACATCCTTAACAAAAACATTTTGTCCCCCTTAGACAAAGATTATATCATTGAATTTTACAAAAAGCAAGGGATTAAACTTCATTTTGACGACGAAATCTTGGAATTTGTTAAATGTATTACAACACTGAAAAACGATCATATTGTTTTTATAATAAAACTACCAGTTGTAGAAAGTCAGGAATATCAGCTCATTCAACTAGAGGCAACCAATATCAACGGGAGCAGAATCAACTTGGAGACCCAGTATGTGGCCAAATTCAAAAAGTCCATGTACAAGCAGAGCGAGAGATGCGTGTTATGCGACAACACCCACAAATTAACCGATGAGTGTGTCTACAACATATTAACCAACCAAGCAGCAAAGTGCAACATGTCCAAAGATACAAACCAATTCATTCTCAAAGAGATCATCCCAGGTACCATTCTTATTGACACCCGAGTGAGGATACACGTTTACGACTCTTGTGGAGATGACCGTATTATAGCAGCCCCTACAATCATTGAAACGGAAAATTGCACGGTAAAAATACACAACCAATCGTTTTCGCAAAACTTCCAAACTTTATCGAATGCCGAGTTTTCCACACCAATTTTTGGGAAACGTATCGAAGCAAACAAGCAGATCGTGGATGTGGAAGAAATCCATCAGGCACACTTGGAGAACTTGGAAGAAATCGCAAGGATTCGATTGCAGCTATCCAATTCACAGGTGATCGGAGGAGCCACTATTGCCTCCATAACCATTTTTCTTTCGATCATAGTCTATCTTCACAGATACAGGAAGCAGTGCTTTGGTAAACTAACAAACGCCAAGGCAGAAATCATTGCAGACGAGGTAACCAGCCTGAAGACGATATCATCAGAGGGAAAATCAACACCTTCAAAGTTCATCCCTCTCCCAAGGCTTACGAGGTTAGAAGTCCAGGAGAAGTCGAACGAGGACGCCCGACACTTAAGGGGGGAGACGTTAGGAGGAAGCCAGCCCCAGAACCCCAGCACCAACACAGATAGAAACACCAGGGTGGCAACATCGACGTAGCAACAACAAAGTAGGGCGCCATGCCACATTGGACGAACGAGCATGCGCTATGAGGACTTGCACATTGGCAACGCATAAACTGATGACACGCATTAATCGATTCGACCGATCACCCGATCGACGACGGACCCACGCAGGAGCAGCCACCAGGCGGATAGGTTTGCTGAGTTGACATAATGAGTTTATAAAAGCCAGTTTCAGTGTCTAGAATAAGTCAGTCTTAGTCGTGAGTTGTAACTTAGTGTTTAATTAAATAAAATTGTTTTTTTTTATCGAATGCTAGACGGCATTCTACTTATTTATATATATATATATATATATATATATATATATATATATATATATATATATATATATATATATATATATATATATATATATTAATCTGAATCAATTGTTTGTTTATTATTTATCGATGAATGCTACCATGAGAAAAAAAAGGTTAATGCGCAGGAGAAATTAACAGTGATAAGGAGAGTTTTGATAATACATTTAAAAATAGCTGGGAGAGTCAATCAGTCATTTTATTTTTTTTTATATGGAAAACACTCTTTTTTTCATTATTTAAATCTTTGCATCGATCTTCTCTTCTGCGAATAAAAGTGACTAGTTTCTTTGCCCTTTTTCACGCTAGTCAGCGAAGTAATCTTACGCCCTGAAATGGAAACATGCCGAAAAATTTGAATCTTCTCTCCTTTATTCACAGAAGAGAAAATCTATAGAAAAAAATCTATCGTGCTACATTTTATGTGACACAAAAAGTATAAACTGTTGGAAAACGTTTACTTGGTATTATTAATGCGTAAGTTTTTCAGAACTTTTGTGAAATATATTTTTAACTAACATACGGTCAGAAACTATCTAATTCAGCTGATTTATTGAGCTTATTGCCTGCATCAAACTGCAAAAGCTTTGTGTGTAGTATTTTAAGTGTGCATCTTGAAAATGGTTTCCTGCGAGACGAGCAAATAAACAACGTTTAGCACTGATAGAAAAAAATGTGTTCAAATTGAATGACCAAAATGTTGGAGACCGCACCTCTCAGATTCAAATATCCCAATGCGGCCCGCTGCGCTAATAAAAAATCACGATTTGGCCCGCAACGTGCTCCAGCTTGAGCACCACTGGGTAATCAGTCTAAGCTAAGCTAAGCTTATAAATAAACAATGCTGAATTTGGGACCATACCCGAGATATTCCGAGTAGTTTTTGGGTTACAAGGGTTCTAATTTTTGGAAATTTGATTATATTTTTTCATTTGTTGCTGTTACAATACCGAAGTTTTTATTAAAAGGTAGGATAATGATTGATTGTCATTGTTACGTGAGAAATGTGGTGTGAACCCCTGTACACTGCCATGTTTGTGACTGTCATTCTTCGTGTGTTTTATGTATGCACCCGTGCTGTCAAAATATGAATATCGAAGCAACGATGGAAAAACTGTTGGAAACCCAGGCGCAGTAGACACGGTTACACTACCGTTTGACCGGGTCATATCTGTCCCCGGGTTCGCGTGATAAAACGAAGAAAGATTACACAGGATTTTACTCGATACAAACAACTTTACTCTCTAACGAACTCGTACGGACTAACAACAAATATTCATGTACACAATACAATAGTTTGTTTTTGTCAATTTCTTCATTACACAATATATACATATTCAACATAAAGTCATCGTCAACTGTCATCATTGAAAATCAATGATGAGTGTCTATTCTACCAGGGGGCTGCCACTACTTTACTCCAACACTCCTCCTTAGTGCAGCCTTCTCAATAACCAGACTCCTCCTGGCTCAAAACTGAGACCGGTCAACCAACTTACTTCATCGAGCTCCTCCTAACTTTAAAAACTACTCTACTACTGCACAAGGTAGTACAAACCATCCTTATTCACACCAACAGCGACTACAGTTCCAGCATCCATTATATGGCAATCTTTTGGACCAAACTGCACATAGTAGCCTTTGTCGGATTTTCAAATCTTAAACAACAAACACAATAAGGCGGCATCCATAAATTACGTAACGCTCTAGGGGGAGGAGGGGAGTAGGCTCAAGCGTTACGGCCCATACAAAAATTTGAATTTTTTCATACAAAAAGCGTTACGGAGGGGGGGAGGGGGTCAAAAATTTCCAATTTTAGCGTTACGTAATAAATGGATGCCGCCTAACTTAATTAATTCAAATCCATTTTTTTATTTTCGTTTTTTTTTCGAGCACACACTTTTGAAGCACAACCATCGTCAAACACATCATTCTTCAAACTGATCTTCCGTTCCCATTCATAGAGCACAGGTATACTTTTTCTCCCTCACTCATTCTTTCATCCTACCCGTTCTTCTCGTCTCACGTCGGGAAGCGTCCGATCATCCTTTGTAAAAGCTCGCTTGTTTTTACATCGATCCGTTATAGATGATGGAGTTGGATTTCCGTGCGTTTCTTTTGCTCATTCTCTAATGCGATGTTTACACTGATGTATATTTTCATACGAATTTCAATAATTTAATAAAACAACTTTCCTTACAATATATCTTATTCCCTACAGCCTTCATCAGTCGTTCGACTCACTGATAACACATTAGTATGTAATCCAGGAACAAATAGCAACTCTTTCACTTTTATTTTCACGGACTCGCCTTCCAATCCGCATCCGACGATTTGCCCTTGCCCGCTTCCTTTGGCCACTACTGTTCGTCCGTCTGCCAGCGACACTTTTTCAGCACAAGGATTCCACCAGCCCAAACTCGCTGTTGAGCTAGTCATGTGCTTTGAACTACTGGTATCGATAACCCACTTTTCACTGACAGACACATTATTCCTTGCAGCCGGCATGAAACACACTCCGTTACTTCGATCCAAATGCTGCACTGCCATTGATTTTTCTTGATCTTGTTTCCTTTTCACCTTTGATCTATTCTCCATCAAAACAGGACAATACCATTGAATATGACCTTCCTTCTCGCAATAATAGCACTTCCGGACGCTGGATCTTCGTTGTTCTGGTAACACTGACGTCTTCAACACTTGCTCTTCCGCCATTCCTTGTTTTCGATCTTCACACCCTCTTCGCCATTCACATATTCCAATTTGAGGTCCTCTTCTAGGCGACCTTCAAGAGCGGTGACAAGTGGATTGTAAGATTCTGGTAAGCTCGACAAAACAATCGCTACAACCAGGTATTCTTTCAAAGGCTCTCCCGTCCGTGTCAAGCGATGGACCAATTCCGCAATCTTCACCAGATGATCAGACATGTTTCCGCTTTCTTCTAATCGCATTGAACAAAGGCGACGCAGAACATGGATCTTGTTCGACAACGATCCTCGCTCATGATTTTGAGCTTCTCCCACATCTCATTTGCACTTACTGCGTTCAAAATGTGGCTCAACTGGCTATCTTCTAATGCCAATCCGATCATCGCTCGAGCCTTCTCATCTTTTCTCATCCATGCTGATGTTATATCCGCTGACTCGGGCTTTGAATCCTTAACTGTTGACCAAAGATCTTCTCTCATGAGCATCAACTCCATACGGAACCTCCATGTTCCCCAGTTAAATTCATTCAGCCGATCGAAAAACAAGTTTTGTTTCAGACATTTTCAACTTTTCAGGTCACGTATTGGTACAAGACAAAATTTTCCTCCTGGACCACTGTGCAGAGCGTTCTTCCCAATTCAATTATTACTTTCCCAACACTAGTCCGTAAAACAAAACAAATCAGTCCGTAGTTTTCAGTTTTTGGCCCTGACAATTACGCCAACGACACTCTGAGTTTGTTATGATTACTTAACGACAAAAGGTTAATCGTTGTTGCTATGATCGCACGATAAAGACCACCACGATGCATTATGGATTTTGTCATGATCACTAGATTCCCATCCTTGCCCAAGTAACATTGGGAGTAGTGTCTGGTCTTTCGATTCCATAGCATGCTCTTGCAGGGTGAGCGATGGAATCAAGACCAATCTTTTTCGGTCCGCGTGGCGCGAGTTCGAAAAGAAGTTCGCGTTAGTAGTGTGTGGTCTTTCGATTCCATAGCATGCTCTTGCAGGGCGAGCGATGGAATCAAGACCAATTGTTTTCGGTCCGCGTGGCGCGAGTGCGAAAAGAGATTCGCGTTTGTAGTGTGTGGTCTTCCGATTCCATGGCATGGAGTTGTGTTTGATCTTCCGACCTTGACGCTTGCTCTTGCGGGGGCCGGCGATGAGGGCAGGATCAAACATGTCGCGCGTCGATCGAGTAAAGTGAAAAAGTGCCGCTTTCGATTAGTTCTTTTTGATCTTCCGACGTTGACGCTTGCTCCTGGGCAGTGCGTCAAGAAAGCCCGAGCAGTCGTCAGTTGTTTTCCCTCACGGGTTGCACGCCTATTTTCTCTGAGTGCTTTTATATAGCCTATTAAACAAGTGAAGTTCAAAGAGGATTGTTGCTGCTCAAGGATGACGGATCAATTGGTGAGCTCGTTTTATGCTACTGTTTCTAATCTATAAAATATGTATGATTGCACCCTTAATCGTTACAACGGTGAGACGTAAATATGATTTTTCAAAAAAATATGAATGGTTCGTCACTGTGAGTGTCGACATAAACTCTGATTCATAAATTATTTATGTCTATTTTTTTTTTTTTTATTCAAAACACTTTCTTCCTTTTACCTTTATTTTTGTAATTAAAAAAAAAACTTTGAATGGTTCGACACTTCAAGTGTAGACTTCCAAAAGGTTCAATTTATTCAACAAACTTTGAAACGTTCGTCACATCAAGTGTCGGCAAATTTTTTCTCTACATAGATGTTGTTCATATCAAATGAAAATATTATATTTACATATAAGCATGTTTATATCTCACAAATAATTATTTATCATGGTCTAATCGCTTATCAAAGTGAATCCTGTGACCCAACGATCCTTCCCATTAACAAACATCCCTCCCAGTAACCTTTGTGGAGATGCAGAGGCAAACACGGTTTCCAAATAGCAAAGATTACACACTAACATTCCTTCCCTCAATCCCACCTGACTGCAAGGACGTGGCCGGCGCCGTTATTGACCATGTATAAATAGAGGCACTGAATTATGCACACTGAAGAAGATTATGGCCAATCCCAGCCGAACTTCTAGTTGATTCTTTGTGCATTTTCACTGACTTCGGTCAATCACGGAATAGCAACCATTGATATGTGTAGTCAGTCTAAGCTAAGCTAAGCTAAGCTAAGTTGACAATTACGCCAACGACACTCTCTCCTACTTGAACTTTCTTCAACAGCAACACATCAGTTGCATCCTCCGGGATAATAATGATGATTCATCAGAACGTGCATTTGCACAACGCTTTTCACTCTACATAGTTTTACATCTCACTTTCTTCGCGTAATCTGGGCCCATAACTTGTTGGAAACCCAGGTGCAGTAGACACGGTTACACTACCGTTTGACCGGATAATATCTGTCCCCGGGTTCGCGTGATAAAACGAAGAAAGATTACACAGGATTTTACTCGATACAAACAACTTTACTCTTTAAGGGGGCAGGATCCGTCATTGATTTCAGAATTTTCAAAAGCAGTTTTTTCGTTCAAAATCAAGAAAATTTACAGGAAAATGTGTTCACTGTATTCTGTTCCCCTACCGAAACACAGTGAACACATTTTCATCGAATAATTTTTAGTTTTGAACAGAAAAACTGCTTTTCAAGTTTTGATGATGACGATGATTACGATGACGGAGCGTTGATCGTTAACGGACTAGTACGGACTAACAACAAATATTCATGTACACAATACAATAGTTTGTTTTTGTCAATTTCTTCATTACACACTATTTACATATTCAACATAAAGTTAACTGTCATCATTGAAAATCAATGATGAGTGTCTATTCTACCAGGATGCTGGCACTACTTTACTCCAACAAAAACAAGATGCAACACGGGCACAAAGGAACCTTCTTTAGTCCTCTGTGTAAAACACCTAATTGATTTCGTGTTTCATCGGTTTCATCGCCTTGCTAAAAGGTCGTGCCCCTCGCTAGTGTTTTCAACAGCCATAATTTAAACATAATATGAATTAGTGGACCATTCCGGAACACCATAGTCGGTTCCGTCAGGGCCCCTTTGTGGACATTTTCGTTTCATGTCCAAAACATACCGTGCGACGTCTCAATCTTCGTGAATTTGTGGGAACTCGTTAATAATGAGAAATAAGTTTATTATCAACTGATTTAGATACTCGAGTTCCATTAGATAGAATATTTCAATAAACGAAAGATAATTTCGGTTTAAAAGCACCTGGCACAGGTTTCGCCAGAGCAAACTGGAACAGGTTCAGCCATAGCTTCTCTGGTGATTTTTCGGATTTATGTTCGAAAGATGCCGAAAGATAACTAATATGATCACTCCAGAGCACCAAGCACAGGCTCCACCAGGGCTTGCATGGATACTTTTCATTTAACGATCAAAAATATCCCCAGACAACCAAAATGTACGTATAACGAAATCACCTGGAGGCTTTGTATGTGCAACATTTCACTTATAAGATGTCGCGAAAAGGCCTTTTACGTACAAAAGTGGAGGCGATATGCGTGCATATATCATGTGATAAATGATAACATACATTGCGAGTGTATAAATATTCCACCGAACTAACCTGTAATCTTATGCGACTTAACTTATGATAACAAATGTTGATTTGACAGCTGCTACGGATCGATTCGACTTACTTTGTACGAGTGTACGGGACGAAGCAAAATGTACAAATGAACTCAGAAAAGAAGTGTTTTATGCGAAGAAGCTCATCAATCTGACGAGTTTATCAACGGTGTTTTGCGAGTTTGATGTAATTAGTATGAATAAACGAGTTGAAAAATGAACTTTTATGCGATTTCTGGTTGTCTGGGTCGTGCGTCGCACAACTTTATAAGCATTCGAATGAACGTGTCAATAGCATTAGCGCGTTAGCAATAACAAAAAAAACAGATAGTAAAATGTTAAAATATTTACAGTTAACTGAATTATTGGCCTCTTGGCATTACTTCATGGGGGAGGCTATTGTGCTAACCAGCACTGCTTCTTACTTTGATTCCTGCGTATGACTCACGTGCATCTTGTGCTCCTGTACTTCCCTTGCTCTCTTCGTACTGTATTTGGGGCTGGCTTCACGCCTGGGCCATGTTTGTACTGCCGCTTCAGTGATTGCTACGCTACGTTGCTCTGCTGCGACGCGTTAGGGGCTGGCATCTCACCAGAGTTCTACGCAACTTTTGCGCCTGCTTCTAAACAACTGATTCTCGAGCTCTCCAGGTTGGATCAGTTGGATGCCGAGGTCGGTCCAGCGATGCCGGTTGTAGGGTAGCTTCCGGTTCTCTGGAGTTCCGACTACCCTAAACTGATGGTTTGTCACGATCGCTACTTGATATATTCCTCGACGGTGGAGCTAGCCTACCCTAGCGGAGAGTTCCCGGCGTAGGAATATCTTCCGAAACTGTTAACGTTACGCGTTTGTTCCCACTTCACTGCTGATGATCGGTGAAGTGCCGAGGTCGATCCAGCGAATCCGGTTGGAGGATGGCTTCCTGTTCACTAGTACCCCGACGACTTAAGTCGGTGACTCGCTAAGGACTACTCATAATAGTCCCCGATGGTGGATCTATCCTACTCCGACGAAGATTTCCCGAACCGATGCTACCCGGGCAGATGCCAAGGTCGGTCCTGCGATTCTGGTGGAGGGAAACTTTAGGTTCACAGGCGCCCCGATGACCATTTCCCGGTGCTGTTTCGCGATCTACTCAGCTAGTACCCGGCGGAAGGACATAGCCTACCCGGACGCGATGTTGGTCGGTTAAGTGCCGGGGTCAATCCTGCAATTCCGGTGGGAGGATGTCTTCCGGTTTGCAGGCGCCTCAACGACTTATTACCTATATTACGCTACGCCCGCTCTACTCGGTCTAGTCGCCCGTGGAGGATCTAGCCTACCCCAATCGCGACTCGGAGCTCTCTGGTCTTCACGCCATCTCATTTGCAGCAACGACATAATCTGCGTTCACCCTGTTCACCGCATTCCAAATGCTTTCATGCTGGTACATGTTCTGCACGATGTTGTCCGGATTAAGGGCACTTGCGGTTTCTGACATCATCTCACTTCGTGTATCCCTGAATCGAGGGCAGTCGAATATAACATGCTCCAGTGTCTCCTTGATATTTGAACAGGCCGAACAATGTGGAGACTCTGCATGTCCGAATCTGTGCAGGTATTTCCGGAAGCATCCATGGCCTGACAGAAACTGGGTCAGGAAGAAGTTAATTTCTCCATGTTTTCTGGTCTTCCACACCGACACGTTAGGAATGAGATTGTGGGTTCACCTTCCTCTCTCCGAGTTATTCCACTCCTGCTGCCACTTGGCCATTGTATCCAACCTAATGGTATTACTCACATTCCTAGTGTTCCTTTGCTGGTAGCATGCAATGTCCTCAGCCAGAGTGATGCAGATGGGGATCATTCCAGCGATAACGCACACTGCCTCCGACGATATAGTCCGGTAGGCACTCGCCACCCATATAGCCATGAGCCGGATCGTACCTGCCAGCTTCTCTCGATTTGTCAACGCTGCGGCCCAAGTCGGGACTCCGTATCTCAGTATGGACGATGATACGGTCGCCAGAAGACGCCTTGTGCTGCTTCTTGATCCTTCAATGTGGGGCATGCAGTGTTAGCAGCTTTCGCTGCCTTTTTGCAGGCATAGTCTACGTGGCTGTTGAAGATTAGCCTGCCGTCGACCATTACTCCAAGGTGCTTTAGAGAGCGTTTCGATTGGATTGCATATCCTCCGACGTTGATCTCCAACTGCCGAACCGCCTTGCAGTTGCTGACCAGCACCACCTCCGTTTTGTCTCCCTGTGGAATTCTCGCCTTTACATTCGGTGACATCCGTTCCTGGTTTGTGTCGTAAACATGCACCCGGTTCTGAAAGTAGCTTTGCAGAACTTTACACAGATATTTGGGAACCCGCATTCTGTGTAGGGCTGCGGCGATAGTCTTCCAACTGTCACTGTTGAACACATTCTTGACGTCTATTGTTACCACTGCGCAATATCGATTGCCTCTCCTCTTCTGCTTGGACGCTTTCTCCTCGCACGCGATGACTGTCCGAATAGCATCCACCGTCGAAGTCTTTTTACGGAATCCGAACTGCCTTTTCGACAATCCATGCTCACCTTCCAGCTTTCCGAAGATGACCTTCTCCAGAAGTTTGCCAAGAGTATCCAGCAAGCATATTGGTCTATATGAAGCAGAATCTTGTTACCGTTGAGAAGATCTTAAATTATTTATTTGTTTTCTATAATAATTGTTAGTATTTATGGTTGGTTTGTTGTTTAGTAAAACTAAATCAATTATAAGAAATTATTAAGACATGTTATTGTTATATGTTTGTTATTATGTTGTTAATAATTGTTAATTAAATCTATTACTTCGGAATTAGTTATTAGGAACAAAATTTGTTAACACACGAAACACATTGAACACAAATCATGCCCGAAATGAGCGAAAAAGGGGAAAAGCGTCAGCCATAATGTATGCCACGACAAAAAGGGAATAAAAGAAAGGGTATTGAAAAGGGGACAGTATAAGCATGCTACTGGGTTGAAAAGCGCTAAACAAAAGGTCTATTCCAATCTAGATCTCAGCGAGACCACACGGAAATATTCCATAATTAAAGTGACCGTTATCAGAAGAAAGTTTTAAGTGCATAAGTGCATAGACCGTTCGAATCAGGTATGAGTAGCTTCGATATAAACGGTATCCAGAATACCAAATAGCCATCCTAACGCCTCACCCATAACCCTACAACCAGGACCCGTTATCATTTGCCTGAAAAATTCGCACAACCCGTCTAAGCACGTGGTGAGCCCTTGAAGCAGCCCTGAAGCTGCCCTGAAGGCTCGCTTAAGGTCCAAGGATCACGCCAAGGATACCTGAAGCCGACTATTGGAACCCCCGTCGCCCTAGGAAGCTGGCGCAACCCATAGAGCTACTGGTATCAGCCTATACCTACCTCGTTAACCAACTCAAAGACCGTTGGGCCGTACCAAGTCATCCAGGTCTATATTTGAGCCAGGTCCCTCCGACCGGCCGGGTTACAATCTCCTGGTGGTTTTTCCGGTTTTGGCAGCCACACCAGCTTCCGCACCTTCTATCTGTCTGGGAAGCAGCCTTCCGCTAGACACTTCTGCAACGCTGTCCTGAATATGTCTTGGAACGCCAAGATTGCTGCCCTTAGTGCTACATTAGGGATACCATCTGTTCCGGTAGCTTTGTTCAGCTTCAATCCTTTCGCAACCGTTATCAGCTCGACGTTAGACAATTGGATACCGGCATTTTCTTCATCTACGTCAGCGTTCGGTGTGGGCGGCCACGTGATTGGAGCATACGTAGGAGACCGTCCACTATCGCATTTAGTTTGACGGCGCACATTTCAGCTGCGGTAACTGGGCCCTTGATCTTCGCCATCACTACTCGATAGGCGTTGCCCAAGGGATTTGCATCAGCTTCCCAGCACAACTTATTTTAGCGGTAGGTAGGTCACTATTCGCTCTTCCATGCTGGCTTCGGATCTAGCTCTCTGCAGGCGTCTTCTGGCTCTTAAGCAAGCTACACGAAGGGTGCTGAGTCTGTCGTTCCACCAGTATGCAGGACGCCGCTGATTCCTTGGCTCCAATTTTCTCGGCATAGTTGTGTAACAGCTGCACACGAAGATTCCGATAATTTTAACGATCATAGAACCCTCGTATGAGCGTTCGACTACTTCTTGGGTAGGGAATCGGCCCATTACTTGGATCGCCGTGGTCTCTGCTCTGTCTGTTACCCAATTGCCGTTATCGGGAGGATCCCGATACGGTTCTGCAATGATCGCAATGTCGCAATTTGTTTCCGTTGTAGACTGCTGCAACAATTGTTGTGCGGCGTCACAATGATTGAGGTTCACCTGCGTCATCTTCATACTCATTACTGCCCTGCGTTCGCCTTCTGATATTCCGGGCATTTGAAGCCACCCGTCGTATGGGCATCACCATCCTCCGCTTTACATAGCATGCAGGTGTCTTCAGACAGTCCTTGCCAACGTGACCTTTTTCACCATATTTCCTGCAGTGTTTGGACCTGTATGGGCCTTTACAGTTTATTATCCGGTGGCTGAAATCCATGCATCTGAAGCATCTCTCCACTGAATTTGTCTCCCGAGGGATCAGTTTCAGCGGGCAGACCGATCATCCCACCTTGACCTTACGAGCCTCGATGAGTTTTTTGGCTTTTGCATCTGGTAATCGGATCGTCGCTATTTGCATACCTCCGTACGCTTTTCTCAGTCGGATGGACTGCGGTGCATCCTCCAGGTTGCATTGAGATAACAATGGAGGGGGGCATTTGTCTTCTGATGTGATCTCGTCTAGTTCTCTACATTCGATCACTGCCTCCTGGGATAAGGCTCTCACGCTTGCTTCGTTGCCCAGCGACTTCGCGACGAGCTCCCGGCAGACCGAACTCTTGATAGACGGATCTTTTTTGAGCTCAAAGAGCATGCCACTTTTCTGGGTGCGCCTAGTTCTCACCACGTTTTCACCCAGCTTCTACAGCTTTTGATCCTCCCTCACTCTCCTGAGAATCTCCGCGTAGCTAGTCTTGTCACTTGTCTTGTCGATGACAAGATCATCGCCTTCGAACCTCTCACGAGGTGACCGTCGCATTTCTTTCTTCTTCGGTTCCTTTCTTTATCTATTCCACTCCTTAAGTGCTGTATTCTTCTTCTTTTGGCCTTTCACGGTGCGCCATTCACTGCCGTTCTGTTCGCTGACGCACTCATTGTCGCTTCTCTGCTTTTTGGGATCCTCCTGTTCTCCTGGTGTATCCCTCGTTCTTTTTTTCTGAGCGGGTGGTCGGATTGCTTCTAGGCGTCACCTGTGTTGCATTCACCAAAACCAATGCCTTTTTGGTTTTGCCGCTTGATGCTCGTGACCAGTAGGGCGGTTCAAAATTTAAAAATGTTTGAAAATCCAATCTCCCATATGCTTTTTACCATCCTTACTATAAAAATAGTGTTCTGTGAAATTTTCAGCTTTCTATGTGGTGATTTAAAGGTGGCCCAAAGACAATATAGGTTTGTATGGAAATTACTATGGAGAAATTTTGAGATATGTTCCAAACACGGTAGTTCTGTAATATTAATACAAACTTATTATCCCATATTGAAAACTCGTTCTTCAAACCATAATGAATAAATTTGCTGAAGAGAGAAATTCAATCCGAAGGATAGCAGAAGAGATATCCATGAGTTTGTTTGCTATTATTTAGCTTAATATGGGATTATAGCCCTGCAAACATGTACAAAAATCCCAAACAAAATTAGCTCAAAAGGGATTTGTTTCTTCAGCAACATCCATCATTAATGATGGATGTTGCTGAAGAAACAAATCCCTTTTGAGCTAATTTTGTTTGGGATTTTTGTACATGTTTGCAGGGCTATAATCCCATATTAAGCTAAATAATAGCAAACAAACTCATGGATATCTCTTCTGCTATCCTTCGGATTGAATTTCTCTCTTCAGCAAATTTATTCATTATGGTTTGAAGAACGAGTTTTCAATATGGGATAATAAGTTTCTACTTACATTACAGTACTAGAGTGTTTGGAACATTTCACTTAATTTCTCCATAGTAATTTCCATATAAACCTACATTGTCTTTGGGCCACCTTAAAATCCCTACCTATGTTGAATCTCAATCTAACTGATCCATAATTTAAGGTCAATTTAACTGCTCGAACACCGGTCTCAATAGTTGTCTCGCTTGTGCTCATTTAGAATATTCTCAGTTGATCACAGCGTCAGATCAGGTACCCGATAGTTATCAGCTAATATCTATCAACCCATCTTCCCGCTTACCGATAAAACCCGATCGCAATCAGAGCTCTAGTTCAGTTACAAATAAACTCTTAATCGCATCACACTGAACCGTTTTGTCTCAAATTCCGAACAGACTCATATTCCGAACACTCGCTTTTTGTATGGCGATTTGGTTGAAATGTTTCGCTGAAATATGTCACCAAATAACAAGGAAATGGCAGTCAATTGCAATTCAATTTTAACGTCTCCAATATAATTTATACCGCGGGAGTAGTGATGATTCTCCAGTTTGAGACCAGTAGAACGAGCTCAGATAAATAAATTTGCGAAATTATTCTTTTGAATACGATTTATTCGTGCTGTTCGTAATTTGAATCAAGGTGTTCGGAACAAGGATGGAAAAAAATCGTCTCTAGCGACAAACAACACGGTATTCGAACGATCTAAGAGGGCCGTCACTCTTGCAGCAGCATGATTTGAAAACCTCACCACGCGCGCATTGTACCGACATAAGGAGCATCCGATGCAATGTTTGTCGTGGGACAAAGAGTTTATCGGATGTTGTTACAAGTAGCGATCAACTTGAATCATGGCGCAATCGCGCTATTATGTTTCGTTAAAACCATGCCCGAATGATTTTAGAATCACAAACAATATATCCGAAGAGAAATCAACAGATAACAATGGAACAATCCTCAATATGATGAAACTATGGCTCGCGAACACTTAATCGCTAGCCCACACGCAGAACGATGCATTAATCGCCGAGCGTAGTTTGTTGTGATATCTTAACGACAAAAGGTTAATCGTTGTTGCTATGATCGCACGACAAAGAACAACCGCGATGCATCGTGGATTTTGTCATGATCACTAGATTTCCATCCTTGGTTCGGAATATAAGACAGACTGAACACAGTGTTCGGCATTTGAATCATAGAGTAAAGTGGGGCAAAAGTTCGAGTGGGGTAAGAGTTTCTTTTTAAGATTTCTAGCTCAATTCAAAACAAATCTTATAAATGTCATTGTGGTTCGAATGCTATTTAAGTAAGAAATTTTCAATCCGAATATCAAAAAAATCGATTGAGATTTGGAAAAGTTATGGCTATTTGTAGTTTTTCGACGTGAATATTGTAATTTTTGGTCAAACTTTCGTTGCATGGAACTAATTGAAGATAAAATCTTTTTCAATATTTAATGTAAGGGCGTTTCTAGGCCTATCATAAAGTTGCTTTGAGGTGTATTAGTTTTTGAATAAATGCTTGGAAACAATTTTTGGCCCATAGTGGGGCAAAAGTTCGAATCAGCGGGGCAAAAGTTCGACCCATGTAGAAAATCACGGAAAAATTTGCAAATTGCCTAAAATCCACATGTTATCTTCAAATTTAGTTAAATTTGTCTGATCGTATGAAAATTGCTATCAAAATTTTACATTTCCACTTAGTTTTGCGAAAAACTACTATTTTTGAGTATATAACAATTACCGTAAAATGGGGTGTTAAGGACTCATGGGGTTTTAAGGGATTGAACTTCTCCATCAAGTTTGACAAGTCACAATAACGTCGAAAGTCGATATATCAGTCATCTGAAATGCTTGATTTGTTCGGAGGATTGTGGACTGCAGTATGTGATAGGGAATGTCTAATAAAATAAAGTATTGTGGAGTCTAGATATTGAAAACGATTTAAAAAAAATTTGTTCTAATTTTATAGGCTAAATAAATTAAATTACAAAACTATGAAACATTATTAAGAAAATAATGTGAGTAACTTAGAAGATAAGTATATTTATTTGAGATCACAATGCAGGCAACAAATTTTGAAAATTTTATCTAGATTTCGTCTTTTAATATTTTTTATGGAAAAAGTCTGTTTTTGAAAATACGTGGGGTGTTAAGGGATTATATTTTCTACTTTTTCCAAGTTACTAAAGTCGTTTGATTTATGCTGTAATATAATCCAATATACTTTCGCCTTACTCCGTGAGGTAGAACTGCATTGTAAAAGTTAAGGACCCTGTTTTGTTTGTTACTGAATATCTCCAATTTTTTTTGTTAACTACGTATTAAAGTCGATATAGGATTTTTCTAAATATTATTTCCAAAACTTGTTTGAACATACTGGTAAAATGTTTAAAAAGTTAGAATGATTATTTTATTTGGAAATGCAAAATGGTTTTGCAGCTATTGTTTCTTTTAGTGGTAATCCTATGAAGTGGTAAACAATAATAATATTTTATCATTTCTCAGAGTCCATAAATGAAAAGTTGCGCGAAGAGTAAACCAAATCTATCGAGCTTTCAAACCGTCTAGCTATCAAACAGATCAGCAAAACATATAGGGGCTCTTTTCGAAGACGAAGGAGAACAATCATTCAAAGAAGCTTCTTCGCGTAACTCTCGTTACTTAGATTCTGTCATTTCTGAGCTCTTTTTGAGAAATTTCGCGGCCTCGTCGGGCACTTAACGTGTTATATAGTGAGCGTTAGATTTCCTCTCCATAGTGGATCACTTTTCTTCTTCGGTATTTTTTCGACCATGCCACTGGGTGTTGCATGCAAATACTTTGTTTAGTGTAGTGTTTTATTTCCAGGACAAATTGACCATTTCCCCTATTTAAACAAAAAGCTTGTTGAAATTATCCTTATATTATAGACTACTTACGAAGTTGCTCTGCATAGGTTACAGGATTCGTAAACTGCAAATATTTAGGTTATGATCCTATTGCATATAATTATAAAAATCATTTCAAGACAATTTTATGATGTTTTGATACACAGAAAAAAATCCGTTCTCGTATCCGTGAACAACAGGCGTGAACTCGTCAACAAGCAAAAATACACCGTGAACTAGATCATGTATACGAGACCAATCATGGTAGTTCACGGTGTATTTTTGACAGTTCACGTTTTCCAGAACGTTTTTTTGAGCGTGTAGTACTCAAATAGGATTAATAACTATGAAAAATTTAGCAGTTAAAATGAAACGGTTTGCGTTTGCAGGAGTTCCAAGTTCAATAATATTGATATATTATCTGATTAAGGTTGAACATAACTAATGAAATTGAATGACAGCACCAAAGTTATTGACCAACAAGATTATGTTTTGCTGTTTGAAAAATATAGTTTTATTTACAAAACTCAAATTCCTTAACACCCCATTTTGTATTTCTGTCAAAAATCACACATTTTCAATATTATCTCAGAAATTTGTCATGGGATCCTCATAATTGTATTTGGCTTTTGATATACACGACGAGCGAATGGTAGGGCTGTACTTTGTTCAATTATTGACATACTAGAAGTTGCTTAAAATTCGAGTTGAAATTTTTTTTCATCCCTTAACACCCCATTTTACGGTAATCTGATTTTGGGATTTTTTTTGATGAAAATTTAGTGTGTATTTTTCGTCAAATTTAAGTTTACGGCTGGTGTAAAGTATGTCTGTCTTAAAAGGATCGATATTTTGTGTTTTAGCCAGCGAACTTTTGCCCCACACTAGATTCGAACTCTTGCCCCACCGGTGGGGCAAAAGTTCGAATAAGACAATACATTTTGAAACTTTTATAACTAAAAATGGGTGAATATTTTGACACAAGTTTGTTCAGCAAAATTATAGCCACTATGTTGAAGGTTCACTGTATGGTATTTGTTTTGTTTCAACTGCTATTGTTTTCCTGGAAACTTTGATTATACCACTAAGGTCGAACTTTTGCCCCACCTTACTCTAATGTTGTTCCATACTTTTACGTGAAAACAATACTGAAACTAATTAATTCAACATTATTATTGGTACACCCAATAGCTAAGGGTTAAACTTTGCGAGGAAATTAAAATTTACACAAATATCAGCCAATTTATGCCAATCAGATGCATTTGAAGTCACTGTTGGCCTTAAGTGTTCGGAATATGAGTCAAAACGGTATATCGCCGCGTATATTCAGTCGAGCGAATAAAGTCGTTCTTTCGTTCCCTCCCCAAAAATCGAAGCACAATCATTCCAAATTCGAAATCCTACATCAAGTATGGTCCTTCGAGCCGGATGATTTGCTTTTGGGAATTGTGCTTGCGATTTTGTCGTCGTCGGTTTGGAGTGATCTCGAGTGATTTCGTGCAAAAACTGTGACTGATCGAGAAAAGAAACGGACAAGTGGATAAATGTAAAACGAATCGAATTGAACGATTGAACCTTAAGTTGCGTGGTCGCTGTGATCAAGTGGTTGGTGCTATCGGTCGCTGATAAAGTGCAAAAAGAAGCCACCGAAGAATATTGCAATTGTGAAGCCGTGCTATTGAGAGTGAGGAAGTATTGTTCCAGATTTCTTTGGCGCCGAATTCGATAGCTTGGCTTGGGTGTCGCTGAGCAGCGTGGCTTGGGCATCACCGCGTGGGGTGGCTTGGGCACCTCATCAACGACTGTAAGTACTCAACTGCATGCTGTATGTGACCCGATCGTCAGGAAATACCACCTTTCTGCGGTTTCCTGCATCGCTGAATTTTTGAGAATTTTTGCATGAGCTGATTGGTAGTAAATCGTGGATTTTTAGAATTTGCTGATCTGTGTTAAGCACGTGTATAGCCTACTACGATTGTTTAAGTGCTAATGATGGCTCCGAATTTGAGAAGGTTGGCGAAAGGAGAGCGTTTCTGTCGCGATTCGTTGAAGAATTTAGCGCATCTGGTAGATAACTATCAAGAAGATAGAGATAGGGTAATGCTTGAGAGTTGGAAGGAGCGTCTAGAGGAGATTTTTGATGATTATAAGGACACTAGGTTGCAGTTAGAGGTTTCTGAAGATTTCCAGAACACGCTCAAGCAACAGTTGGAAGCAAAGGCACTAGAACAATCGGAGGCAGGAATTGAAGTTGATCCACAATCTCTCGAGCAAGTGAATAGAGAAGCACGTGCAAATTTTGAATCCACGTATTTGAGGCTGAAGGGTTTCATTTTGTCCAAAATTCGAACTAATGGAGATATTCCTCGGGAACCCACACTGGTCCAGGCACCGGTACAGCAGATTCGGGTAAAACTACCGGAGATCAAATTGCCAAATTTTGACGGCACTATCAAAGAATGGCCGTCGTTTCGTGATTCGTTTCAGTCGCTAATTGCCTCAAGCCCGCAACTCAGCGACGTGGATAAATTTTCCTACCTTTTTTCGTCACTCTCGAAGGAAGCAAAGCGTGTAGTCGAGGTGATTGAGGTAACCTCCGCCAACTATGCAGTGGCGTGGGAGCTCCTTGAGAAGCGGTATTAAAACAAATACCTGATTGTAAAGTCGTATGTTGAAGCGCTGTTTTCTGTCGATTCAATAAAGAGGGAATGCCATGAGTCTTTACATCGCCTAATAGATACTTTCGAGCGTAATTTGATGATGCTGGAGAAAGCAGGAGAACAGCCAGCCAACTGGAGTACGTTGTTGGTCTTCATGGTCAGTTCTCGTCTAGATCCTGCAACGTTACGTCACTGGGAGACTCATCGAAAGTCAACCATGGTCCCTACATACACTGAACTCATTGATTTCCTACGCAGCCATAGCCTCGTCTTGCAATCAATCGACACTTCCAAAGGTCGACCATCCGATCCCTCTCGCTCCTCCACACACCGTCCCCCCACACAAGCAAACAAGCCGAATTTAGCACATTCAGCCATTACCGCTCAAAAATCCTGCCCCTTCTGTAAACAGGTAGCTCACTCGCCCTACCAATGCGAAGTGTTTCGAAAAATGACTTCTGCACAGCGGTTTGAAGCCACGAAGAAAAACGCTCTTTGTATCAACTGTCTGTCACCTTCGCATATAGTTAAAGCTTGCATGAGTGGAACCTGCAGAGTGTGCCAGCAAAGACACCACACAATGTTGCATCAGAGACCCGTCGCCTCGAATAATCGATCGGTCCAACCGAACATCAAACCGTCAGACTCTCAGCCATCGTCGTCCACAACTCCGACCAACCGTCCTCAGTCTAGTCTTCTGCATAAACAGTCTCAGCAAGTCGAAATCCAAACCCAAGCCACCGCGGTCCCTGCCCCTCAAACCAGCCACTTTTCGATGCCTTTCACCGAAGCCCAGCGCACTGTTCCTGCCACCGTTCTTTTGTCGACGGCTCTGGTGAAGGTTTTCACTTCATCTGGTTCTCCATTGTGGGCCCGCGCCTTGTTGGATTCTGGATCGCAGCTGAACTTCGTTTCGGAGAATCTCGCCCAAAAACTGAAGCTTCGTCGAACCAAGGAGTTCGTTCCAATCAGCGGGGTTGGCCTTTCGTCCGTTTCGTCCAAACACACCACATCTATCCGTATCCAATCTCACTATGCTGATTTCGAAGAGACTTGGAAATTCCATGTGTTGTCCAAGCTAACGTTGGAGCTGCCGAATCAAGCTGTCGATGTTTCTCGATCTAATTGGCCTTCGGATATTGTATTAGCAGATCCAACATTCGACCGCCCTAGTTCAATCGATTTGATACTAGGCGTGGACATCTTCTACGACCTGCTCCGTGACGGTCAACTCAAGAATGGATGCGGGGAGCCAGTTTTGCAGAACACCGCCCTGGGATGGGTGGTATCCGGAAAGGTAGAAGGGAAGGTTCCTGTGTCGGTCTCCAACCTTGCCCAGATTTCGCCAAGTTCTACGATCGAGGACCAGTTAGCGCGGTTCTGGGAAATAGAATCGTGCTACATTCAGAGCACGCACTCCGTTGAAGAAGCAGAATGCGAGGAGTTTTTCGCAAAAACGACTGTAAGGGATTCTTCTGGCCGTTTCATCGTCGCGCTTCCTACTAAACCTTCGTTGATCTCGAAGCTTGGAAACTCCAGAGACATTGCCGATCGTCGCTTCTTTTCTCTGGAACGTCGCCTCAATACTAGTCCTGCGCTTAAGCAAGCCTACTCCGCGTTCATCCATGAGTATGTACAGCTGGGACATATGAAGATTATAGAAGATGAACCGGGTCCACTTCCGGCTTACTATTTGCCTCACCACTGCATTGTCAGACCAGATAGCCTCACCACCAAATTACGGGTGGTTTTCGATGCGTCTTGCGCTACCGACAGCGGTATTTCCCTCAACGACGCTCTTCGAGTAGGTCCTGTCATCCAGGACGACTTACTGACCATCGTCCTTAGATTCCGAATGCCCCAGTTTGCCATCATCGCAGACATCGAAAAGATGTATCGGCAAATCCGAGTGCGGGATTCAGATCAGCCATTACAAAGGATCCGGTGGAGAGATTCGCCGACTCAACCACTGCAAACTTTCCAGCTTACTACGGTTACTTACGGAACGTCTTCAGCCCCGTACCTTGCGACAAAATGTCTGCAGAAACTTTCCGAAGAAGGTGCCGAAAGTCATCCCGCTGCTGCCATTGTTCTCGGTCGTGACTTTTACATGGACGACATGCTCACCGGAACCGATAGCATCGATGAAGGTCGGAATCTCTGCCAAGAATTGATCGAACTGACTAATTCAGCTGGTCTACCTCTCCGCAAATGGGCTTCGAACAGTTCGGCCGTTTTAGAAGCAGTACCTTCGCATCTGAGGGATGAGCGAACTCTTTTCGAGCTCGATTCCTCAGCCTCACCCATAAAGGCATTGGGACTTCAATGGGACACTACTTCGGATCTGTTGCCGTTCAGCGTTCCGAAATATACACCATGCAAATCCCGATCACCAAACAGCCAGTACTGTCGGACATAGCTCGCTTGTTTGACTCTCTAGGTCTAGCTGGTCCTATATTGGTTCAAGCAAAGCTTTTTCTCCAAGATCTTTGGAGAGACGGTTGTGAATGGAAGGAACCGCTCACAGAATCCCGTCAACATCAATGGTTAGAGCTTCGAGATAGTTTTCGTCAACTGGCCGACCTCAGTATACCCCGATGGGTTGTCGCAACCACCAGTGTCGTGAGTCTCGAGCTTCACGAATTTTCCGATGCGTCGGAAAGAGCGTACGGAGCTTGCGTTTATATTCGCGCGGTATCCAACACTGGTAGCATCCATGTCAACCTACTTACTGCTAAATCCAAGATCGCTCCGAAGGGAAAGGGATTGAAAGGAGGAGTTGTTAGTCTTCCTCGCCTCGAACTTTGTGGTGCTCTTTTGCTGAGCCACTTGTTTGAGAAGGTCGAGTCCAGTTTGAACATGAAGGCCAAGAATTTCTTCTGGACAGATTCTGAGATCACGCTCTTTCAAATTACCGCAAACCCTTCTCGTTGGAAAACCTTTGTCGCCAACCGTTGTTCAGAAATACAGCGGATTACAGCCAATGGCATATGGTCTCATGTGCCAGGTTCGGAGAACCCTGCGGACTGGATTGGCTTTCACAACCATCCAGATTCTGGCCGTCTCTTGGTCGTCCAACTAACCGAACGTTCACTTCCGAGGAACTAGAGGAAAGGACAGTATCGCTACCCGCCCAAATACAGACACCAAACGAGCTCTTTTCGTTGTATTCTTCGTACTCCAGGCTTGTCCGAATCGTTGCCTTACTTCGTAGATTCGCCCATAACACAAATACTGCAGATAAGGGAAGTCGTCCTACTGGATTCCTCTCTACTACAGAGATTAACGAAGGCACAGTAATTCTCGTGAAGCTTGCACAGACGGAACGGTTCGGTCAAGAACTACTGGATGTCGCACGTGATAAAGAAATCAAACCCAATTCTCGCCTCGTCGCCCTCAACCCGATTTTGGTAGATGGCGTCCTGCGGGTCGGTGGCCGGCTGCGCCATGCTCCTATTTCGTTCGAACAACGCCATCCGATGATTTTGCCGGATAAACATCCTCTCACCGAGCTAATAATGGTCCACTACCACTGGAAACTCTTACACGCCGGACCGCAGCTTCTCGCCGCGGTTGTACGGGAACGTTTTTGGCCGCTTCGGGTCAGAAATCTTGCCCGACGAGTGGTCCACGCTTGTACACGCTGCTTCCGCTGCAAACCGAAGGTGTTGGAGCAGCTTATGGGAGATCTACCACCTGAACGTGTGCAACCAGCCTTCCCATTTCTTCACACCGGAGTCGACTACTGTGGCTCATTCATGTGTCGTCCTACCCGCCGCGCCACAGGAGTGAAATGTTATGTCTCGGTGTTCGTCTGTCTTGTGACAAAGGCGGTCCATTTGGAGTGCGTAGCAGACTTGACCACCAACGCTTTTCTAGCCGCCTTGAAGCGTTTCGTTGCTCGCAGAGGCAAACCGGAGCTAATTCAATGTGACAATGCGCTGAATTTCCAAGGAGCTAAACGGGAACTCGAAGAGCTAGCCCGTCTGTTTCGGTCTCAACAGCATCGAGATCAAGTCACCCGTAGTTGCTTGGAAGATGGAATTACTTTCAAATTCATCCCTCCCAGATCCCCGAACTTCGGTGGACTTTGGGAGGCGGGTGTAAAGTCCATGAAGAACCATTTGCGCCGAACCGTAGGGAATGTGATTCTCTACCAGGACGAATTTTGGACCTTGCTAACCCAAATAGAAAGCTGCCTTAATTCTCGTTCTTTGACACAGCTATCATCAGATCCAAAAGATCTAGAGGTGCTCACACCTGGGCATTTCTTGGTCCATCGATCGCTCACTGCCATCCCAGAGCCCAGCCTAGCCGACATACCGTCCAATCGACTGGACCGGTATCAACAGACACAGGAGTATGTCCGTAAAATCTGGAGTCAATGGCAGTCCGAATACCTGTCCGGGCTGCAGCCTCGTACTCGGTGGACCAAGCGGCGTAACAACATCCAGGTCGGCACGTTGGTACTGGTGAAGGAAGACAATCTTCCTCCGCTGAAATGGAGCATCGGACGTATCACGAAGATCTACCGGGGAGACGACGATTGCATCCGAGTCGTCGATGTGAGGACGAAGGACGGAGAATATCGCCGAGGTATCTCCAAGATCTGCGTGTTACCAAATCAACCCGAAGGTGGCGACGCCGCCGAACCCAAAGAAGGAAAATTGGATCCTTTCATCGAACGCAGTGTTCCACTGCGCACCATTGGGAGGTCAAATGGCCTCCCATTCATGTAAGTCGCTGTGTTTCATTATA
Source organism: Aedes aegypti (assembly GCF_002204515.2). NCBI lineage: Eukaryota > Metazoa > Arthropoda > Insecta > Diptera > Culicidae > Aedes > Aedes aegypti. Next base: position 141,163,391 of record NC_035107.1, read on the forward strand.
CAGTTAACTCTCCCTTACTCGATATTCCGTATCTCGATATCGAGTTAGAGAACCATAGTAAAAGTTGGTTTTCATGGCTAACTCGATGGTCCCTTGGAACGCAGTTGCACTGCTTTTGTGTTCTGTAACTCGATACCTCCCTAACTCGATGGTCCCTTCAATATCGAGTAAAGGAGAGATGACTGTATTTCAAAAAATAATAGAATTTTTGTCCCCCTGCGTCTGCGATGTCACCGAGCACCGATCTACCACTACGAGAAAGGTACAAGCTGGCTTCAACGGTCTTTAGCTGACCCAATGCATCCACTGTACGTCGGATAGACTTGTGGATCAGCTAGGTGGAAAGCGAAGACCAGAGATACCAAGCTAGTAACCAATCACCGTCGAATCCCGCTTCGAAGGATATTCCGCTACCCAATTCATCATCACTCATTGAAGGATGTCACCATTCACCAAATCAGACTCATCTACGCACAAGCACGCTCAGTGCTTCGCTGCCAACGGTCATCGTCCGATAGAGGACCCGTGGAGGCCGGTTGCCGAAGCACAATCATTCCCAAAAGCAAATCATCCGGCTCGAAGGACCATACTTTATTCGCTCGACTGAATATACGCGGCGATATACAGTGTGATGTGGTTAAGAGTTTATTTGTAACTGAACTAGAGCTCTGATTGCTATCGGGTTTTATCGGTAAGCGGGAAGATGGGTTGATAGATATTAGCTGATAACTATCGGGTACCTGATCTGACGCTGTGATCAACTGAGAATACTCTAAATGAGCACAAGCGAGACAACTATTGAGACCGGTGTTCGAGCAGTTAAATTGACCTTAAATTATGGGTCAGTTAGATTGAGATTCAACAAGCTGAAAATTTCACAGAACTCTATTTTTATGGTAAGGATGGTAAGGAGCATATGGGAGATTGGATTTTGAAGCATTTTAAAAATTTGAATTGCCCTAGTGACCAGCTGCTTGATCCAGAGATGGACATTGTTTTTGGTCTTAACGAACTCATAGAGTTCGTTCACCTTCCTTTTTAGCTCCGACAATTTCGACTTCTCAGCTGCCGTTCGTCTTAAACAGTGATACTCCCCGACTTTGGCGTGAACACTTGACTCAGGAAGCCTGCATCCTGCTGGTTTTCCGGTGGCTCACTCGGTGTGCTGCATCTGCTTGTGCTGGCTGCTATCGTTTGTGGTATCACTGGCGATCTTTGCATCTTGTATGTTTGTATGTGCTCGCTAGTGTACGCATGTTGCAATCAGCATCATTTGCGGTGCTGTTTTCATAATTCCCAAACAATCTTCGTTTCGTTTTGACGTAGAACTTCTTCTTCTTCTTCTTTTTGGCGTTACGTCCCAACTGGGACAGAGTCTACTTCTCAGATTAGTGTTCTTCTTATGAGCACTTCCACAGTTATTAACTGAGTGCTTTCTTTGCCGATTGACCATTTTTGCATGTGTATATCGTGTGGCAGGTACAAAGATACTCTATGCCCTGGGAATCGAGAAAATTTCCATTACGAAAAGATCCTCGACCAGCGGGATTCGAATCCACGACCCTCAGCATGGTCATGCTGAATAGCTGCGCGTTTACCGCTACGGCTATCTGGGCCGTAGAACAACGCCTTTCTTCTCTATACAGGAGTGAAATTGGAATTTCAAATCCAAGAGCATTACGTTGGCATGAAATATTTTAAACGCTCATAGCTTTTTGCTGGTTTAACGAAATTCCTTGATTAGCACCTCAATCGAAGGACAAGACATCAGAGGTTCATGTCGTTCACTTACTGAATCCCACATACAGGTATGTTCCGTTTTTATCAACACGATCGGCAATTTTCAGTTGATAAAAACGGAACCGTGACAAAAACGGAATAATTTTCTTAGACAAAATATTTGAAAATTTTAAAATAAAATTGCAGTTTTGGCAGGATAGTACACAATTTCATCATATAAATGCACAGTTTTAATGTTTTGGAGCTGTGATTGGTATTAAGATTGTTCATTCGTATAATATCGCAAATAAAGTTGATTGCAGACTCCAACCAATCAATATGATTATTTAATGCGATAATTTTTTAATAGTTTAAGTTTTGTTGGTTAGATATTCATTGTATTTAAAATAGAATATTAAACCGAGAATCAAATAAATGTGCTTTACATAATGAGATGCGTCATATTTGTAAAAATAACTACAAGGAAGTGGGTCAAGCTGATAATTGTCTTTTTTTCAAGAAAGATTTGACACGAAACAATTTCTTTTTCTTCTGTCCATGCTCATCCTTTTGCTTTTTATATGAACAATAATCTGAAAAAAAAGGCTTTTCCTCAGTTGGGATATAATGCCATACAGACTGAGGAAGAGTCTTTTTCTCAGCTTATTGTTCTTATAAACACTTCCGCAGTTATCAACTGAGAGTTATTTTTTTTTTATTTTGCTAAGGTACATTTTGCACACATTTGACATCCGATTGGTGATTGAATGTGGGGATATGTTACGATAGTTTTGCAAGCTTAAATGAATATTTACAGTTTTCTGTGCTTTTAATTGTCAAAATCTATTCTGTAGAATGATTGGGTGATTTTTCTTCACTTTTACCGTTTAGCTCTGCGTTGAATCACGAATTGGCTAGCACTAACCTAAATTAAAACCCTACTATTTTGTTTAGTAAAACGATGTTGAATAGGTTTATCAAGAACACAAAAGTGTACAAACTCCAGAACAAGCATAACCAAAATAGAACTTTTTGGACAGAATCTCTTTTGTTATGGTTTATGAATAAGCGTAAGGTAGTTGGTATAAGCTCTTTATTAAACTTTTGGTCTCCACGAAGAGGTGCGTGTCCGCTCAAAAATCAAGATCCCAACAAATTTGGGATGGGAACGTGCGTGACGTAAAACGATACAGTATCAGCAGTTTCTCAAACTGTTAGTCATCAGCCCTTTTCTATCTTCCCTGATGCAAACTTATTGTATGAAGATTCCAAATATTTCAATAAATTGTTAAGTTTTGCTGGACCTCTTCCCCTACCCTTGAAACAGGACCTAATCAATGGCTATTGCTATATTCTGTGTAATGTTATCGATTTTGAGAGATGGAAGATAATGTACAAAATGTGACGGGATCGACAGTCTTATCAAAAATAAAATGAACTCGATAATGTTCCTTGCCATTGCTTAAATATTGTTGAGTTCATTCTCAGGTACATTATTTATAACAAAGAACTGATCATTCTCATTGATATATGCCTATCACATTCACATAGAAAATTATATCCCAAGTAACACAGAAAACATCTTCTCGGTCAGCTATCTGAAAATGATGTTATATTTAGGTGTTAAAGATAATATTCAATACATCTTCTGTTTTAAGACAGTTCTGGTGATGTTTTAGAATAGGTATGTTCGGCAAACACAGATACCGCATTTGTGCTATACTCCTGATTGATAAATGCATGTATTACTTAATTAAAGCACTCCCAATAACTAAACTTCAGTCGATGTAAATTAAGTAATAAAGTTGCTTTTGAATACATATTCCGAACATATCTGTTTGATTGTTTTGATACAGATGTTATAATTATGTTTTCTTCTGTCAATTGAAAAACATATTTAGCATTTGTCTCTTTGAAATCTCAATTTCTCTTCGAATATGGATTCAGCGTAATCGATGTAGTGAAATAAAATCTGCAGCGAACAATTAAGCAAAATGGTAATTAATGCAAGCTGAAAGCAAAATGATTTAAAACATACACGAAAATTGAGGGCAAATGAAAATTCATCAGATGTGACTTTTTCAATGTCAACGAGCATTTCATCTCATTGACGATATTGACAGCATTTATATTTGTTGTTTTAAACACGCACTTAATACGCATTTAAAACTTCATTCAAACGCAAAATTGCTTCCAATACCCGTGTTTTTTTTTATCGCTTCCAAAGCAATGCCATGATACAGCACCGGTCATAAAAATTAATAAATATTGAAGTTTTATTTCATAACATGTAGCTGAATTACGATTTTCAGCACGGCATGTCATGTGTGCAATCCAGTTAACAAGTTTGATTTGTTTTGAATTTTTTGATCTCTTGAATCAAAACATACCAACAAAATGAATTATCGTAGGTACCTAAACCAATAACTATTACAAAGATTTTTTACCTGCCATGTTCGCATTTGATTGAATCCACCATGTTTCTCGCTTGTTCCTTCAGAGTAAAATTTCACACAATCTGAAAAATCATGGAACGCAAGTTACAATTGCGCATCTAATAAATAGCGCATCAATAAACACGGAGTACAACACTCAGTTTCACCGAAAATCTTACGCGGCACCTACTACAAAACAGTACACCATACATGCACAACATTACAACAACATTCGTTGCATTATATTTTGGAACTCGTAAACTGATAAAAAAAAATCGTAGCTAAATTTCCTGCAGCAAGATATTCGTTTTTCATTCCGTTAGTTGAACTACTTGAAGTCAATGATTAATCAATTTTGTTTTTACTTTTCTGAGCTGTCAAACAATTTCAAGCAATACACAATTTGCACTTGTATTCAAACACGAAAAATTACGTCTTGATAACTTGATTATAACTTATTGGGCATAATGATGGGTGATATAACTTAGATGTAACAAATCAGAATGCTATGAGAAGTATGAAATAGGTATTGTAGAGCATCTAATTAAAGTATGAACGATGTTGTAAAACATTCAATTTCTGCGCTTTTTCGGTTATAAAGATGTATGAAATTTAGTGTTGTACATTCGAACCAGCGGCGATATATTAAAGGTGCATTTTGACCTTATTTATGATATTTTTTTTTTTTTTTATTATTAGAGACACTTTACACCGTTTGGTGCATTCGTGTCTGAAAGTTCAAAAATATAACATTATGAGATACATCGCTATCGCTATCACTTTTTCCTTGATCGAGTTTGATACACTTTCCATTCAGTGTCAACTTTCTGGCTACCCTGGCTACACGATCGCTTCGGTACTTTGTCTTCTCTTGTGTCACTATTTGTCTCGGTTGACAACCGTCTCTTCCCGGTCGATTCGATTGTTTCACTCGCATGCATATCGCCGCTGTTGCTGTTACCGTCGTCGTCGTTGTTGCTCTCGTCCCCGTCGTCATCGTCAGTCTCACTTGAGTCATCGGCAGAATGAACCGATGGAGCGTCGCAGTTATTGTTTTTGATTGTGTTCTCTTTGCCAGATGTTGATGGTACTTGAGAATTCGATTTTGCTGTTGTGCCTGATGGTGTGCGTTGCTGTTGATTGGTATCGGCTTTCGGGAAGCTAATATAGCTGCGGTGCCCGTCCACGGCAACGTATGACGGCAAGGGTTTTTCTATCTTCATTCGCAAAACTCTAACACCGTTCGGGACCCCAGGGAAAAAATTCTTCCAAACGTCGTTTTGGATAGAAATTACCTTGCCGTACTGTTGCATGAAGTTGGTGATTGCCGTGTTGGACATTTGTGGCGGGAGGTCGTGAATCTTCACGACAGTATTGGGACCATCTACGTACACTGGGACAAAATAGTCCCTTCCCTCGTAAACGAAGGAATGTTGCAAATGGTGTTGCTTGTGTAGTCGTGGCGCCAAGCTTGCGTTGTTCATTTCTATGAACACGCAGTTCTCGAGGTGGTGCAGCTGGATGCTCTTCACGTCAGCCATGTCGAGCTTGATCCTATGTTTCAGGAATTCCTCCACCTGATCAAGAACCGGACGTTTCGGTAGGGTGCTAAAGTCCACTACTAGTGTGTTTCTCCTATGCCTAGACATTTTGCGTCGAACACAAAATTCTACCGCAACGGAAGCAGCGAAAACTCGATAAACCGGAGCTAAGTAAAAATACGTGTTTCGCGAACGAAGAACGGTTGCCAACTGTATTTATTTATGATATTATAAATATATATTATATTATATATATATTATAAATTATATATTATATATATATTATAAATTGTGTTACTTGGGATGATGTCATGTTATATAAGAATAAGGAGAGGTCTCTGCAACATGAACTCCAGACGATCCTAGGCTTGATTATACTCCTGTACATCATCAGAGTTCAGTAACATACTCTAGAGCAGCGTGCTGCCGTTACCTCTTTGCGTGAGACTGAAAAATATTAATCAGAGAGGCATCGAAAACTCAGCGAGGAAGATGCAGAACAGAGCAAAATTCAATAACAAAAGTGCCATAACAACTCCGCGAGTGCTGTTTTGTTCGGGCGGGACACTCAAGAGTTCTTTCAAAGTGTGGGTAAATGTGACCTTAGCAACAAGAGAAAAAGAGTACCAGAAAAAACCTCGTACTTTTTTGCACTCTCATTCGCATCGTTTGAGGATCTGTGTTGAAAGTTGAGTGCAATTTTTATTCCTCAATAAAACATCAAAATCGCCACATTTTTGCATCGCAGAGGAGTTCTGTCAAGCCTGGTTGCTAGGACGTGGCCAGAGCAACTCTCGAATGTTGAAAGATGCATCAATCTTGTCCATCAGCCCATGCTAAATTTGAAAACTCTAATTGATTAACGGATAGGAAGGAATCAAACCTTATTGAATCGTATATGACTTGACACCTACCATGTTTCGTAGGTGATCAGCACCAACATAATGTCGGAAATTCAACTCTGAGGCTATTGAAAAACATTTAAATAGCTTCAAATAAGTTTTGAGTTTATGTTCCAAGCATTTTAAAAAAATATTTTTTTTTTGTGTTGATAAAAACGGAATAATTTGTTGACGAACGTGACAAAATCGGAGCGTGACAAAATCGGAACGTGATAAAAACGGAACATACCTGTACCTGTCCAAAAAGTTAAATAATTGTTTCAAAAGAGAACGTTGATTTCAAGCAAATCTATAAATAGGGGTGCTAGAGAAAAGTTGACGTCATTTGCTTTTCACTCTCCGATTGGTTCGCATCTCAGCAGGCAACAGATCGGCTTGCTCTGAGCGGGCGTGCTTCTCAAACACAGACATCGATAACGAAGGACGCCCCCGTTTGTCTTGCTTCGCTCAAATCAAACTGTCTAGCGAGCGAGAGAAGATGCCATGCCGAAGCTAAAGCCATCACCGCTGCCGCCGCCAAGAAGAAGAAGAGGAAGCAGTCCACAGTAAAATTTGCGCTCGAACTGTGAACACGGTCGTGCGAGTCATTGTTGCTCTGCGGTTCACCGCTTGTTTGCGTCCACCTAGCCAAAGTCATCGCCGCCGCAAATTTCATCGGCCGAGGAGCTGTTGACCCGCGCTTCAAGATTTCGACTCGTGATAAAATCAGCAAGATTTAAAGAGAGAGCAAAGTTTCCAGATTTCGGCTTAAGCCCGGTGATCCACTACCCGTTGCTGTTGTGCGCCATCCCCGCCAGGAAACATTTAGCTGGTTCGTCGTATAAGCAAATAACTTATACATTTGAGTTGAGGATACCCCGTTTGACCATGACAATCAACTGATAACATCCCGCAGTGTTAATTATATGTAATAGCTTCGAAGCTAACAATGCAATCGGCCCTTTTCAGGGCCATAAAATTAGTGGAAAAGAGTTAGAAGAGAAATATTTCCGACTTTATTTATGACTTCTTATATTCAATTTCACAGCTTCATACAAAATTTCATTTGTCATGAATAATTTATGACTCAACAATTTGTGACTGTATTCGCGGGCGCTGCTGCAGTGCCGTCGGGGTGAGTGCTCAACATTTCACAACGATTGTAAAATAGAGTGGCATTTCCAACAGCGTCTTTGATGTCAGCGTCATATTTTATAGGAACACATTGATTAGAAAAATTATCACATGTAACAAAATTGCGACATATTTAGAATGCTTTTGAAAAGATATTCTCATTGAACAAGTGTAATAATTTTGGCACCCATGGATAAGAAATTTACCTTCATAATGAAGAAAACTATTGATGTTCAATAGCTCGTATTGAATATTTAGGTAATTTCAACCCTTCCAACAGTTCATGTTCGATCAATTTCTCACGCATTAGCATTCTCCGCAATTTTCAAGTATTTCTAAGCCCAACACATTATTGGCACATACCCATTTCCCAGATTGGTCGATCAGAAAGCGAGGAGCACAAAAAGGAGGAGCAGCATCTGCTATTCTAAGATTATAAAACATGCTGCCTTCGTCGGATTCAGTTTCATTCCATTTCCGCTTTCGAGCTGGTAAGAGCTCCTCCGAACTTGTTTAGCGAGAAGTACCTCGCTGCTAGAAACCTACTGAGCTGCAAGCTGTCAATACAGCATCTGATTTGTGAAATTCAAGATTAAAAGATTGAGCTACGTTTCCAGATTTCAACTTAATCCCTGTGATCCGCTACCCTGTTGCTGTTGTGCCCCCATGAAATATTCAGCTGGTTTGTCGTATAAACAGAGAACTTATTCCCATATACAGTGCTGTTCTGAATAATAGCAGCGCATGTCGATTTTCATACAAAATGCTCAACTTTGACATGCTGTAGTTTTGTTCCCTTTCAAGCAATCGAGCAGAAATTTGCTCCACAGAACTACAAATATGATCAATTTTGTAACTACAAAATTTCAGTTTTTTCTGAGTCCCTGCCGAAAAGTGAGACACTAGGTGAAATTTTTCGAAAAAATAGCAGTTTTTCATTTTAAAATTTTTCTTCTACAAATATTTTAAACATTTTCGGTTTAGGTGTAGGTTTGATAAGTAGGAGGAGATTGTTCCAATGGTAAGTGATATACAATAAAAAAATATAATGTCAAGCCGAAATTCAAATTTTTAAAACTGCTATTTTTTCGAACAATTTCACCTAGTATCTCACTTTCCAGGGGCAGGGGCTTAGAAAATTTTGAAATTTTGTGTTTACAAAATTGGGCATATTTGTAGTTCTGTGGAGAAAATTTCAACTCGATTGCTTGAAAGGGAACAAAACTACAGCATGTCAAAGTTGAGCATTTTGTATGAAAATCGACATGCGCTGCTATTATTCAGAACAGCACTGTACACTTTCGTTGGGGTTTCCCTGTTTAACCATGGCAATCAACTGATAACATTCATCTCACATTTTGAATCATTCATTTGTGACAGCCTACAAGCACAATCGGCCCTTTTGAGGGTCATCAAACGTTCTTAAAAGGGTTTATAGGATAATATTTCTTGATTTATCTATCATGATTTTAATCTAGTGGTATTGTACAAAACTTGATTTGGTTCACATAATTTAGCCCACATAATCTCATGAAATTTGAGAATTTACTCGTGGAAGCCGCTACAGTGCCGTCGCACCGTAATAACATCATAGTACTCAGCATTGTATGGCATTTCTAACAGCATCGTTGATTTATCATATAATGGGGGAACACTTCCTTAATTCTCGAGTACGGAAATTGGGAAATGCATCAAAATTGCAACAGACTTTAAATACTGTTCACTAAACTGATTCTTGACCAGTTGTAATAAGCATCTATTGATCTGAAATTTTTCTACATGTTAGTTTTAATGAAGAAATCCATTGAAAATGTCATATTATGAAGCAGAGCATTCATATTAACGCTTGTATTGGGTTTCGAATTCTGATTTCCATAGCTTTTACGCACATTAATCAGAAATATTTAAAATTTGCTTGAAGGCAAAATATTCGTTATTTTTCATTTATTGTAAACTATTGAAATAATGTTTTATTGTCCATCCGAACACGTCCATGAATTTTCAAAGATATGTAAATCCCTAACCAAGACATCAACTTCATATACCTTATGTCCCAAATTGGTCGATTAGAAGAAGGCGAAGAATACGAAAGGGAGGAACATCGTCTGCTATTCAAATTGTGTAAAACATACTACTTTCGACTGATTCGATTCATTTCATTTAAAGTTTCGAGCTAGTAAGAGCTCCTCGTTATAATCGCAGCATCGGTACTGCAAGAAACAATCCCGTTAGGCACCACTACAAGAAGCCTCATGATCGGCTGATCCGAAAAGCTGCCAACCTTCGGGTATGTGGAATCGCTCAAGATTGAGCTACGTTTCTAGATTTCGACTTAATCCCTGTGGTTGTCATATAGCCTATTTCCCAGATCAGAAGAAGATAGGCTAAATAGAAAATAAGCTATATGAAATAGATGTCTTGGCAAGGGATCAACAAGATGAGCATTATGCTGTTATTGCATCCCAACGGCACTGCAGCAGCGTCCTTGGAAACATCCTCAAATTATCGTACTGTCGATTATTCGTAATAAATCAGATATTGTATGATGCTACGAGTTGAATTCGAGTCACACAGACACAATTTGACGTTGGCGGCTTCTTCGGGGTCTTCTTCATCACGGCGGTCTTTGAAACATGGTGGGGTTTTGTTTAGGAACTGCCTTCTTTTTCTCTTCCTTTCTCCAGCACCTCTATTTATAGATTTGATTGAAATCAACGTTCTCTTTTAAAACAGTTATTGAACTATGTATTTGGACAGGTGTGTAGAATTCTGTAAGTAAACGACATGAGCCTTTAATGTCTTGTCTTCTGATTGAGGTGCTAATCGAGGAATTTCGTTAAGCCAGCGAAAAGTTTTAGGGTTTAAAATATTTCATACCAACGCTCTTGGTTGGCCAAACCAAATGAAAGATCTCCCTTAAAACCATAATGTAATTGAAAACTCACAATCGCAGCACCTATCATCTTTCATCAAACACCCTATCGTCTGCAAAAGCTACTGCACTGTTGTTAGAGTCTGACCCAGAATTGATCGAAGTTATGTCCATAGTAGTTCTACGTCAACCCCGCGGTAATGTAACAGACATTACCCACCCCAATTTTTTTTATTTTTTTTTTATTTTAATATGTTATTACCGTTTTGAATGTGAAACAATTTAGGCGTTGGGTAAAACTTTCATAATCATTTGGCACTGGCCTGGAATCGATTCCAAGTACCCCGAAGGAAGTGGTCAAATATTAAAATTATCCGTGCGAAATTTCAAATGGCCCTATTTTCGAAACCCTACGCTTTTCCTACCAAAAAGTGTGAAAACTTGCTTACATTTTACAAACTTAAATGTTTTTGTCACAAAGTGATAAGTTAATTCATCCTTTGTTTGTTCTGAAAATGTTAGATCGAGATTAAATTCAAAATGCACTACGTACACCAGTTTTAAAACTGTTTGCGAGCCCTTACCCTACCATACTCTAATACTTTTCCTACCCTTTTGCAGCCATAAGCCATGTGGCATTCATTTCATTTTCAGACCCGACCATTCATCGATGACACTGGATGCTCATGTCGAGCTCTCATTGTCAGATGTCAGGTGAATATATTTCGAAATTCAGTAAATGGCATTTTTCGTAGCGGAACATATGCTCTGTCTAATGCAAAACTCTGCTGGAACAGAAAGAGAAGTCTCCGTTGTCTGTATTGTTGGACAAGCAGTCGTTGCATGCAATTGGAACGAAGCGGTGGCCACACATTGGCCTGGACGAGCAGTCAAATTGTCTAATGGCCAATAGATGAAATGAAAATTGATAATGCACAACATATACACTATAAACCTACTAGTGGTGGAGATTTGATTTCTTCTATATAATAAATTAGGGTCTGTCATTTTCGGAGGTGATTTAAAATTGGTCCAAAGACGATGTATGTTTATATGTAAATTACTATGTAGAAATTTTGAAAAATGTTCGAAATACATAAGAATTGTAATGTAAGTTCAAATTTATCATCTTTAAGTGAAAACTCATGATTCAAACTATAATAATGAAAGTTGCTCAAGAAAGCATTTCAACCCGACATATGGAAGAAGATAATCCATTAATTCGTTTGCTATTATTTGGCTTCTTGTGAGACTATTGTAACGTTCATTTCACTACTTCGCGATTGTCATCACTAGAGGTATGAACTCTCACGCTTTCCAGTCAAGAATGATTCTTTATTTCAAATTGATTTGTTACAAGGTCCTACTGGAGACACTCGAAGCTTCGATCTATGTGAAACAGCATGTAGGCGATCACCTATCAGTGATCGATGCATGCGGAAAAGAGAAAGATAGAGTATGTCATGTCACACTATATAAACTTTGAAATCTCAATGAAAATGAGCTCAAAAAGAATTCGTTCCTTCAGCAACTTTATTCATTACTAGTGGTCCCAGCAAACTTCGTCTTGCCATCAAGTCATCAAGTAGGCTGTTGAAAAATGCATGGTATCTCCTATACAAAATGATATATTAGTACTCCCCCGTTTTACCAAATTTTCCGATAAGTTCCTTAAACTTTTCCGTCCACGAACACGTCGGAGCCCTTCAAGATGGCAACAGTGAAAGAATTGTGCAAATCGGATGTCCTGTTCTCAAGTTATTACGTGACATACAAACACCACTCCATTTTTATTTATATAGATTGATTTGTTACAAGGTCCTACTGGAGACACTCGAAGCTTCGATCTATGTGAAACAGCATGTAGGCGATCACCTATCAGTGATCGATGCATGCGGAAAAGAGAAAGATAGAGTATGTCATGTCACACTATATAAACTTTGAAATCTCAATGAAAATGAGCTCAAAAAGAATTCGTTCCTTCAGCAACTTTATTCATTACTAGTGGTCCCAGCAAACTTCGTCTTGCCATCAAGTCATCAAGTAGGCTGTTGAAAAATGCATGGTATCTCCTATACAAAATGATATATTAGTACTCCCCCGTTTTACCAAATTTTCCGATAAGTTCCTTAAACTTTTCCGTCCACGAACACGTCGGAGCCCTTCAAGATGGCAACAGTGAAAGAATTGTGCAAATCGGATGTCCTGTTCTCAAGTTATTACGTGACATACAAACACCACTCCATTTTTATTTATATAGATAGATTATTTTATGATGCAATACAATTCATGGATCATACAAACATGGATTTGATAGTTCTACTGGCGCGGAAAACAGAAAAATATATTTTAGTATTTTCACATGAATGTGCATATGAAGCTCATCATCTTTGGGCCACCTTTAAATCCTGAGCAAAACGACTACAAATTTGGATGAACTCTGTTTTCATTATTAGGATTGTAAGAAAGATATGGAAGGTGGAATTTTCAACCCTTTTTGAAATTTGAATCGACCTATTGTAAATTTTCATTTGCAATAATATCGTTTGTAAAATTTGACCCGCATCTTTGTTGAACAGTCGAGCGATATATACATAGTTCTATTCTTTGGGCTAGTTTGACTAATTTACGCCAATTGGGTTCACTGCGAGCTGAGGACAACGAGTAAATGAATGAGTGACGTGACGTTAATGAGTGAGCCGTTCTCAATTTGCAACTTGAATTAAGCCCGCGGGATCCGGTAAAAGACTCATGGGAATATAATGAAGAGCAAACGGCTAGGCTTGGCTTAGCAGCCCCGAAACTTTTGCTGCGGCACAAGGGATCGGAATTGTAAAATAGTTTGTCTAGTAAAGCCAATACAGTGCAGGCTAAATAGAGTGCAGTCAAAGTCGGTTGGCTTCATTTGTGTTGGATGCTTTCCAACATTGAACGGGTCACTGTTCGGTTTTGCATTGCAGAGAAATTCAAATGGCTTATTTAATTAGCGGCACCAGTTCTGTTGAGGTGCAAGATCTCAATTCGTTCCAGAATAGTTACTTTTGACTAAAGGTAGTGAAGACTTTTCGGCAAATACATAATTGCTATCAAATGGTTAAAAAGTTTTTGCTCCGTGACTGAAGGCTGCATTAAGTATTAAAATTCAGTATACTATTGCAAATTCTACGTTGAACTAAAAAATAACATTGCTTCAATATTGTAATAGCTATACAAAAAAAAAAGAATATTCTTTGAAGGACGGCACTCAGTCGTCCTGAACAGCTATATTGAACAATATTTTATTTAAATTTGTTATGTATGCTTTTGGGGCCTTTCTTAGCCGAGCGGTTAGAGTCCACGGCTACAAAGCAAAGCCATGCTGAAGGTGTCTACCCAACTAGAGGCATATAACAAAAATATAATGAAACTAGTGGTCCCGGCAAACTTTGTCTTGCCATCAAGTAGGCTGTTGAAAAACGCCTTGAAACGTCCCGTACAAAATGGCAGTTCCGTTCACCTCCGTTTTTCTCGACTTTCCCGTGCAACATCCTGTACTTTTTATGTACACAAACACGTCGGAACTCTTTGGGAACAAAAGTATGGAAGAATTTTCAAAATCCGATAGACCGTTCTCAAGGCATTTCGTGACATACAAACACCATTCCATTTTTATTTATATAGATTTTATCAGAATATGATATGCATATCTTATTATGATATAATTTTGTTAGACACCGTTATTCAAAGAAAATATTGTAACAAAAAATAACATAATACGTTATATTTATTGCATATATTTCTATTTGTTTATTTTTAACAATTTTATAATTAAATTAAATACCTACATATGGGGAGTATGAAAGAAAAGTCTATAGGGTTCCTAAAATTATCCAAGTGGTAACAAATTAATATTTAATTAGGCTGATACAAATATTAATTTTCTTTTATGTCACCCCCCCCTTCAAAAATCCGAAAATTGTGAGGGGGAGAAAAAAAAAGATTCATCATTTTTTTGACATCAGAAAGGTTTTTTCCAATTTTTAAAGTATAAAACAAGTGAAATAATGATCCAGAGGACGTTTGAAAAAAGTTTAACAATTATCGTTAAAAATAAATATTCGAAAAAAATACTTTTTTTTCTATTTATATTTTTTTGTTCCTTATTTATTTTTATCCCCCCCCCTTGTACCTTCCAAGTGGTCTCGGACATAAAAGAAATTTAATATTTGTATCAGCCTTATTGACTAAATTACAAGTGATTAAAAATTGTATTGTTGTGCTACAAGCCCAATTTTAAATTGCTTTTTTTTATATAAAAACATACATTTTTCTGTCTTTTGCTCCAAATATAAAGTTTTGTTAGAATTTTCATATAATTGATCAAAAACTCGTAACTGGATGTGTTATCCCGTATATTAGACAGTATTATAGTTTTGATACGTTGTATCAAAAACTATAACTAAGTTTGATATGTTTTTGATAGATATAAAACATATTTTGTTATATTTATGTTACAATGAATGAATGAATTGTCTTTATTAACGAGACTTTCAGCCCTTGGCTGGTTCGTCTCTTATTTATGTTACAATTCATAGAACTTTTAGTTATTTTAACAACATCCTGCATCAAAATTGTAACAACCTATGTTCGATAAAATCTTTATATCATAACTAGTGGTCCCGGCAAACTTCGTCTTGCCATCAAGTAGGCTGTTGAAAAATGTCATGAAACCTCCCATACAAAATGACATATTAGTACTCTCCTGTTTTACCAAATTTTCCGTAAACTTTCCCAAACTTTTTCGTCACACGAACACGTCGGAACCCTTCAAGAAAATAACAGTGAAAGAATTGTGTAAATCGGTTGTCCCGTTCTCAAGCCATTTCGTGACATACAAACACCACTCCATTTTTATTTATATAGATATCATAAGGTGATATAATTTTGTTATGTACCTATAGTTGGGTGGGTTCGAATCCCGGTCGGTCCAGGATCTTTTCGTAATGGAAATTTCCTTGACTTCCCTGGGCATACAGTATAGTCGTGCCTGCCACACGGTATACGAATGCGAAAATGGTAACTTTGGCAAAGAAAGCTCTCAGTTAATAACTGTGGAAGTGCTCATAATAACACTAAGCTGAGAAGCAGGCTCTGTCCCAGTGAGGACGTCAATGCCAAGAAGAAGCTGCCCCTACCGACGGGTGTTAAAATTGTTGGCTTCGCCGACTACATCACCGTAGTGGTATATGGCAAATTGATGGAGGTAGTAGAGTTGACAGCAGCGCACTCTATCTCCATAGTGGAGGAATGGATGAGGTCTAGGAAACTACGACTGGCCCATCACAAGACTGAGGTGTAAGTCTGAGTAACGGGCGCTTATAGCGTTAGGTGATAGCACTAAGTGATCCCTTAGGCATCTTGGGGTAATGATCGATGACAAGCTCAGCTTCGCTAGCTACGTTGAATATTCCTGTGAAAGGGCATCTACGGCTATAGCTGCACTTTTCGATGTTATATCTAACAGCTCTGCTGTAATTGCCAGCCTACACAAGCTCTTGGCAGGTGTGGCGCTATTTATACTTAGGTACGGAGGAGCAATCTGGTAAAAAGCGCTAAGAACGAGCAGAAACCTGAAACGGTTAGGAAGTGTGTATGGGATCACGTGTTTAATACTAGCAAGCGCATAACGAATGGTTTCTAAAGGGGCCGTGTGCATCATAATCAGAATGACGCCTATCGGGCTCATCATCAAGGAAGATGTTCAATGCTTCAACCAAAGAGGTACCAGAGCAGTCTGAAACGCGTGTAAAAACTGGTAACTCTGTTCGATTGGATATATGTATGATCTGAATCGTGAGTATTTTTTATTACTTTTCCGTAAGTCATTTATTGTTTTTATTCGTTATTTACATAACAGCCGATCAAGCATAACTTGTCCAAGTTCGTCATTCTACGAAAAGCATATCTTGCATTGCATAACCGTAGGCGCATCATGGCGAAGAATTACTCAAAATGCTCGGAAGCTATTAATGACATCGATTATATTGTCTGTCTTGGATACTGTGGTGCATTCTTCCCAAGAATGCATATTCAGGCGTTACACGTGCGTTGCTTAATTATTTCACGACAAATAAGAAAAACCTATTTTGGATGTGCGACAAGTGTGCTTAGCTTTACGAAAACTCACATTTCTGCACTATTTCGACTAATGCTGATCAAACATCGCCAATAAATTTGCTTACCACTGCAATAACGGAGTTAAGAACCGAGATCAAGCAAATCAATGCTAAACCTAAAGCTCAATTCTCACCAGCAGTTGGCTGGCCCTCATTAACGGAACGAAGGACAACTAAAAGACCATTTGAGCAAGTAGTCGCACGTGCTTCGGAAAATTGTCGCGTTGGTAGTAAGCAGGAGCCAAGGGCTGAAAGTCTCGTTAATAAAGACAATTCATTCATTCATTCAGTAAGCAGAAGGGGCCCAGATAGCCGTAGCGGTAAACGCGCAGCTATTCAGCATGACCATGCCGAGGGTCGTGGGTTCGAATCCCGTTGGTCGAGGATCTTTTCGTAAAGGAAATTTTCTCGATTCCCAGGGCATAGAGTATCTTCGTACCTGCCACACGATATACACTTGCAAAAATGGTCAATCGGCAAAGAAAGCTCTCAGTTAATAACTGTGGAAGTGCTCATAAGAACACTAATCTGAGAAGCAGGCTTTGTCCCAGTTGAGACGTAAAGCCAGAAAGAAGAAAAAGAAGTAGTAAGCAGCTGCAAGCTAATGACGTGACAGTACCTGTTTGCCAGAAGGAAGACAACCAATTCTGGTTGTACATCTCCCGAATCCGCCCGGATGTGACCACAGAAGCTGTGCAGGCTATGGTCAAAGCAAATCTCAATGTTGATGATGACTTTACTGTGGTTAGATTGATTCCGAAAAAGAAAGACATTAGTACTCTCACATTTGTGTCTTTCAAAATCGGTTTCGACCCTTCAATGAAACCAGCCCTGTGTTCTGGTCTGGAGAGGGGGTCTTCCAGTCCACTGCCATAGGCAAGTATTTATTCAGAATCGATAATATTGTACCTGATGCGCTCGTCGATTCTAGTCAACTACTTCGCTTTCGCCATTCATTATCTGGATCTACACGCTCAAAAAAGAGTTCTGGAAAACGTAAACTGTCAAAAATACACCATGAACTACCATCATGTTTACATGCACGTTCTCGGAACTAGGCAATGCGTTCATATAAACATGATCTCGTTCACGGTGTAATTTTGCTTGTTGATGAGTTCACGACTGCTATGGACCGATGCACGAGTTCACTTTCTGACGTTTGAGCGGTGTCGTGTTATTTACGTGACCATGGCAACTAGTGAATTCGGCAACGCTCAAACGTCAAATTAGTGAACTCGTGCATTGGTCCATGGACCAATGCACGAGTTCATTATTCGACGTTTTAGCGGTGTCGTGTTATTTATGTGACCATGGTAAGTAGTGAATTTCGCCCCGCTCAACAACGAATGAATTCGGCAACGCTCAAACGTCAAATTAGTGAATTCGTGCTGTGGTCCACGGAGTTATCTTTGTTGAAGAGGGATGCATGCCTTATGGAAGCCTATTATCCCATCATCTCAATCGAGTCAGTTCCGCCATTGTTCTGTTGGAATAGAGGTAGTGTCGCACCTCAGGTAGAATAATCGTCGGTTGAGAAGCATGCGTCGTCGTAGGTAAAAGTGTGGAAGATTTATCGAGAGGTATGATATTTGGATAAGTGTGATTGAATTGTAAATATATACCTGGAATGAATAAAGAGAGTTGCAGCTGCTGATTGAGGTATCAGTCAGTTAGCTGCCCAGTTGAAGGAAACATCTACTGTATTGTATTTCTTTATGATTTGCAATCGGATGTGGACGGGCTAGCCTCGCTAGGATCTGCGTGGTCTTAGCGGACTAGCTCTTCAACATGTTCACCAGTCATCCCTGTCCTGAGTTTGAGTGCGGAGAATAGGTCTTCCAAACAACCACTACAGGCAAGTACGCATGCAGTTTGAATAATTATGTACCTGATTATTCTGGCGCTACCAGTCGGTCATTGTATTCCTGTTTGTCTGGCTCAGCGAGAATCGTTCCTTCCCCGGGATGCACGCCTGCAAGTCTCATGGAAGCCCCTAATTCCCTCAACACAGTCGAGCCCTTCCCGTCAGCGCTCCGCAGTCATCCCGGTCCTGTGTTTGAGAACGAAAAAGGGGCCTACCAACCAATTAATGCAGGCAAGTTTGCAAATGTTAGGAATACTGCTCTTCCTGTAATTTCCATCGCTTCTAGTTACCAGACTCCAAATGATTTCCGATCAATTGACGAAGTCATCGAAATTAACGATCGTCCTCGCACTGGGTTCACTGCGCCTTCATCAAGCAACTTAACACTCAATGTCGGAACCAGGTTGGTGGGTGTTTGCATTTTCGGTGTATTACCCAAATGTCAGGGGGCTACGCACGAAAATTTCCCGGTTATGTTTGCTGTTGTCCAGCTGTGACTATGATGTACTCGTTTTCACCGAAACTTGACTCCGGAGTGATATCAAAAGTAATGAAATTTCGCTTTTTTTGGATTTCTTTGTTGGTATCTTGATACGTGTTTTAGATTTGACTATTCGGCGTGCGATTTTTAACTTTTGAACTCATTCCAAACATTCGAGAATATTGACTGGGGACTATCATCGAATTACGCCACTGTAGATCAGATGTTATCATCTTTTTACGAATCGCTAGCTAGAGTTATTTATCGTTACGTTCCTTGAAAACAACAAACATTTATTTCCGTTTACAACAAACCATGGTGGAATCCAGAGCTTCGTCACCTTCGTAATATTCTCCGTAAGATGCGCAACCGTTATTTTAATACGAAAAACGATTACGATAAAATTAGACTGCGTGATTTTGAGCAGCAGTACAAAGAAAGTCTTTACGCATCACATGAAAGGTATTTAGCAAGCATCCAAAGAATTGTTAAGCAGAATCCTTCCCGTTTCTGGGATTTTGTTAAGCAACGCCAGGCAGGTATTACCATTCCGAGCTCTGTCTCTTCCGAAGGAGTCACCGCCCATTTAAACACCGAAGCAGCAGATCTCTTCGCTAACTTCGTCGAGAGTGTTTATAGTAGAGCATCGCACGTTCAACGTCGTGATAGTTTTGAGTAGATACCAGTTCATAACATAACTCTACCGTTCGTTCAGTTTTCTGTCGAGGAAGTTAAGAATGCTCTTGAAGATCTGGATTCTATACAAGGACCTGGTACAGATAATCTGCCCCCTTTTTTCTGGAAGAAATGTGCAGCTACGCTATCACTGCTGTTTTCAACCGCTCGCTTCGTGACAGGAGGTTTCCAAGTGCATGGAAAACG
The DNA here is from genome assembly GCF_002204515.2 of Aedes aegypti. Lineage (NCBI taxonomy): Eukaryota > Metazoa > Arthropoda > Insecta > Diptera > Culicidae > Aedes > Aedes aegypti. The sequence continues at coordinate 141,183,355 of NC_035107.1, forward strand.
GCATCTTTAACACCGATTCACAAGTCCGGAAGCTACAACTGTGTCGCAAATTATCGCGGTGTGTCTATACTTTGCAGCCTAAGCAAAGTGTTTGAGAAACTTATACACGCAGTTTTGCAGCGAGCTGCTGCACAGTGCGTTGAATGTATGGAGATGCGGGACAAAAATCAAAGCTGGAAGATCAACCCATCTGAGCACCTTGGTATGGAAGGGAAAGTTGTTTCTGGTCAAATGAGCTACAATTTGCATAAATGACATATACTATACACATAATCGCAAAACTGTCCCAAGCGCCAATTTGATTATTTTCAAAAACAAAACTGCAATTTGTATTTTCATTGCTCATAATGATGTAAGAAGTTATTTGCAAATATGCCTCTTCCCACTCGTAGCTGCAAAAGTGACCTATACGCCTTCAAGCAAAAAAATCGCATTTTTTTTTTAATTTTCGGTTTTTAATATAAAATTTGACTAAAATCTTGGGAATTACACTTGAAATAAATTATTTTAAACATAAACTTGCTCTTGTGTAATGTTTGGTTGAACCGAGACCACATAGCGTTACAAAATTTTCGGATTTTTATCATAAACAACTCATTTTCATACTTGTGCTGGTTAAGGAGTATACCTAAAAATAATCAAAAATCTCGAAGAGTTGCAGGGAGTTGCAGCTGCATTTTTCAGACCTCTCAGAGGACACTCATAGAAACATGTCTGTACGTGATTTAGGGTGGAGCCCGGTGGAACTTTTTTTGAATCGATAATCAAAGTTACATGTTAGTATTTCACAAGTTTGATTTCAAAGCCAACTCATCGTGCCGATTTCTCATATTCAAAGTTAAAGTTTTTTGTTCTTATCACATCAAATATGTTTTACCAACAATAAACCATGTTCTCTTTTAGATTTCGATTGAATAGATTGTTTTCAAAACTCTCCGTGCTAGTTGAAAGGAATGCTGAAAACATGCGACAAAATTTATTATTTCTGCTATTCCGACAATTGTCACTTTCGATGCTTATTGTAGTTGATTTAATGCTTTGTTTAGCTTATAAATGCTTGTTTCAATAGTATATGGTACCGTAAAACGGGGTAACTTTGATAGTTTTTTTCGAAGAAAACTTGACTATTTATGCATGTTGATTCAAAGAATTATAATTTATATTTTTAAAACAAGTACTTGTATCCTAACTATTGATTGCAGTTGATAGATTGCCAAAAGATTCATTCTGAATGGATATATCATTTTTCAAATAATCGAAAGTCGGTTTTCTGTTTTGGGGTAACTTTGATAATGGAGTATAAATCGAACAAAATTGAATGCATTACGGAACATTTATAGGGCGTTGCTTACCTCTAGGCGTTTTACGCTATATGGAAATTTTTGAAAACTTCTGACTAAGATTATAAAAATGGTCCCAGATTGTAAAAATGGTTTTCGCTAAGAAATTTGAGACCGAATCCATGTTCTGCTACAACTAGACTGTCCAGGATAAGTGACGAACTCATTATGACTTCATGAAATAGTGATCGTAGAACAGATTGTTTGTGAGCGTTTAAAAAATGCTAAAATTTTATAAATTTTAAATATTTGCATATAAATCCTTAAATGTACTTGATTCCAAAGAAAATAGCTTAGACATGAAGTGGCATACTATTATTCCTTAGTGTTAAAAAACGGTTTCGCAGTTCGGTTTTTCCGCTAACTCGACTGGAAATAATAGTTTTATTAGGTGTCTTATTAATGCAATAAATTCATAATTCACTTACAAATTAGTTTCCTAACTGTCCGAGCAATCCAATTATTCTCCAGTTTGAGCTGTTTAGGTTAAGTTATCTGCTCACATAAAATTTCAATTATTGTTGGAATCCTTATCGATTAACAATCTTTACTTACATATCCGTACTATTTAGCTTATAATTTAGGATGTAAGATCGTTTTAGGCTAGATAATATGTATTGCACTCACTGTAATTTTAGGAATAATTCATGAGATCACATGTTTACATTGCATGTTCAGAAATAGTTATCAAATGCACGATTCGTTGAAATAGATAACTAAGAAAAGTACAAACCTCAACTAGAAGATTTAGACTATTGAATTCAGTTTATAAATCGAATAGTTAATAAGAAATGCAACTAGAACTGTGTTTTTCATTAACTGTTAACTTTACAATAGCTTGCTTCAGTGCGTATTTTGCTGATGTCATTGCTATAGGTCTGTCACCGACAAGTCAAGTTTGACATTCAACAGCTTGACAGTATTACGCTGCGGCGCCTTAGTGTGGAGCAGATCTAAAGGGCCTATCACTCGTATTCCGCAACACCCCGACCCGTAATGCCTTACCCTAAAGCGGCCTTACTACTCTTCTGGATGTCCAGTAGGGCTACTTTGATCGCTGGTCTCTGGAACACGCCTGATACGGTTTGGACGTCAACCTTTCTTACCTGACCATCACTCGCCGTATAGACCTTCACAATACGACCTCGTAACCAACCATTACGAACCGACTCATCTACGATGATTACCGGATCGTCAACTTGCAGCGGACGGACATCGTTGAACCACTTGGTCCGGCGTGCTATAGTTGGGAGGTAGCCTTGAATCCACCGCTTTCAAAACTGGTTCAAAAGTTGTTGCATTAGTTTCCAATTTATTCTTAGGTAAACTTCCTCAGTTACGGGTATTCTCGATGAAGTATTGGCACCACTTGAACTCATCAACAGAAAGTTATAAGGAGTAATAGCTTCGTCTGCTGAATCCTCCAACGGTACAAATGTCAGAGGATGCGAGTTGACGATTATTTCAGCTTCCGCTAAAAATGTCAGCAGTTCTTCATCGTTCAAGTTCTGTTTGTGGTGCAATGCCTTGAACGCTTCTTTGATGGATCGCACCTTGCGCTCCCACACGCCACCCATCCTGGGAGCGGAGGGGGGATTGAATACCCATTCAATTTCTGTATTGGCGAACATGCTGGCTAACTCCCGATTGATAGCTTTCATCTCTTCGGCAATCTCGCGAGATGCTCCCCGGAAATTGGTACCGTTGTCGCTGAATATTTGTTGTGGTGCACCTCTACGGGATATGAAACGACGTATTGCCGTTTTACAAGATTCTGCAGACAACGTGTGCACAACTTCAACATGTACAGCTCGTACGGTCAAACATGTCAATAGCGCCACCCATCGTTTTTCGTTGCTACGACGTCGCTTCACGATCAATGGTCCGAAGTAATCTAGGCCCGTGAATGTAAATGGGCGAACGTAAGGTGTCACCCTTGGATGCGGAAGAATACCCATCTTTGGCGCAACTGGTTTCGCCCGATAAACTTTGCACCACATACATTGTTTCACAACCTTCTTTACCTCAAAACGAATCTTGGGTATGTAATACCGCTGGCGTAACTCGTTGACGACGGTATCGACATTAGCGTGCGCATATCGTTGATGGTATTTGTGGATCAACAGATTGGTGACGTGGTTTCCTCTGGGAACTATCACCGGATTTTGGAATTCGCTCGAGTAGTACACCGAATCTTCGTTAATCCGACTACGCATTCGCAGTACACCTTTTTCATCTAGAAATGGTGACAACTTTCCGATGGAACTGCTCTTTTTAAGGGACTTGCGTTCATCAACAGTAAGCTCAGTGTTCTTACAAAGAATTGAGATTTCGTCGGAATATTCCGCCTTTTGTACCACTTGCCTCTGCTGCTACGTAATCCTTCTGTTCCAATACTGCGATCTTGGTTCCAGTCACTTTTCGGTTTGAAGTTCGGCAACGATGAACAAAGTGGTGAATGTAGCTAAGGTTCTTCACTAAATCTTCCCAGCTAGAGAACTTCGCAAAGTCGATGGTCGGATCGCGAACTGTCATGTGATGTTGGACAGCTTTGATTTCTTCTTGAGGCTCCGAAAACTTGGTCGACTGACGCGGCCACTCGCATTCCAATTGGTGTAGAAATTCTGGTCCTGAAAACCATGGGCTTTCTGGGTCAAAACATGGGTCATTTCCCCATTTGGTACCCTTATCAGCAACGTTCAGATTTGTTGGAACGTAGTGCCATTCATCAACGCTAGTTTCCGATTGAATTTCCGCAATTCGAAAAGCTACAAACTGCCGAAACTTTCGAGGATCTGCTCTCAACCATGCAAGAACGGTTGTTGAGTCAGTCCACAAGTAGCGTTTTTGAACTGGTATTGAGTGGTTCTCCTGAATGTTCCTAAGAAGTCTCACTCCGATTACTCCGGCACACAATTCGCTGCGTGGAATCGACTGAGGTTTTAGAGGTGTAACTTTAGTCTTTGCTGCTACCAAGGCACAGCGCGGTGATCCATTGTCCATGATCCTGAAGTACGCTGTAACGCAGTATGCCATTAAGCTGGCATCAACGAAGACATGGAGCTCAAGAGTGTCGTAACTGCCTAGACTGTAATTCGGGAAATAACATCTCGGAATTTGAACCTGTCGCAGGTTCGGAATTAATCTCACCCATCGCTGCCACTTCTCAAAATCCTCCGTTGTTATAGGTTCATCCCATTTAACGCCAGACCTCCACACGTCCTGAATCAGAATTTTTCCGTGTACTGTATAAGTAGCTACGAGTCCAAGCGGGTCAAAATGACTCATAACTACCCGGAGAACTTGTCTTTTAGTCGGAACGATACAGCCAGATAGCAACGGGTAAAGATCTTCTCGGAATTGGGTCTCAAACACAAACATATCGCTCTTGGGATCCCATGTTATCCCCAAGACACGCTCGGTAATTGTGGATTTTTCCAAAGAAAAGCACTTTGCAGTATCATCGACGTCAACCCCGACCCGTCGAAGAACTTCCTCGGAGTTGGACTGCCAGTTCCTAATCTCGAAGCCGGCCTTATCGAAGATCCAGCGTACTTTTTCCACTATGCGCACAGTTTCATCTACGGTATCTCGGCTATCCAGAAAATCATCTACGTAGGTGCAGTTGATGATCGCCGACGCTGCTTCTGGAAAGGCCTCCGCATACTCCTTAGCATTGGTATTTTTAACGTGTTGCGCTAAACACGGGGAATATGACGCTCCAAAGATAACAACGTCCATGATGTACACTGTGGGCTGTTCCTCGGGATCGTGTCGAAAAAGGAATCTTTGAGCCTGTCGATCAGTTTGCTTGACCAGCAACTGATGAAACATTTGCCGAACATCGCCTACTGCAACAAACTGCCGTTGTCGGAATCCGCAAATGACCTTCAACAACGGAGTCAAGAGATCTGGCCCGACTAGCAACATCGAGTTGAGCGATACGTCTCCAACACGTGCCGCTGCATCCCACACGATGCGAACTTTCCCAGGTTTGCGAGGGTTCTGGACGATTCCCAAAGGAAGGTACCGTAAAACGGGGTAACTTTGATAGTTTTTTTCGAAGAAAACTTGAATATTTATGCATGCTGTTTCAAAGAATTATAATTTATATTTTCAAAACAAGTACTGGCATCCTACCTATCGATTGCTGTTGATAGATTGCCAACAGATTTCATTTGAATGGATATATAATTTTTCATATAATCGAAAGTCGGTTTTCTGTTTTGGGGTAACTTTGATAATGAAGTATGCATCGAACAAAATTGAATGAATTACGAACATTTGTAGGGCATTGCATACCTCTAGGCGTTTAACGTTATATGGAAATTTCTGACTTAGATTACAAAAATGGTCCCAGTTTGTGAAAATGCTTTTCGCTAAGAGATTTGATACCGTATTCAAGTTCTATGATAACTAGGCTGCCAAATATAAGTGGTCAACTATTCAAAAGTACATCAAATAGTGATCGTACAACAGATTGTTTGTAAGCGTTTCAAAAATGCTAAAATTGCGTAAATTTTTAAAATTCGTGTAAAAAGCCTCAAATGGTCTCGATTCAAATGAAAACAGCTCTTATATGGAGTGTCATACTAATATTCTTCAGTTTTGCATTCGTTTTGCTTAACCGATTGACAGAAATTATGATATTTCGTTTAGTATGTGGTGGGTTACGCACTATCAAAGTTACCCGCATTATCAAAGATACCCCGTTTTACGGTACCACACACGACGTTGATCAGAATGTTGTAGCTCGTCTCCAGTTGCAATATGTGCATAGCCTCGCTCTAGGTACTCTTTTATCTGGTCTACAACCTTCATTTTTAATGCTGGATCCTTAGCAAACTTCTTTTCCAAGCAGACCAAACGACGTTCAGCCATTTTGTAGCTACAAGGAAACTCAAAGTTGTCACTTTTCCATAAAAGTCCGCATTCGAACCTTCCGGAATCAGTTCGCTTGGTAGTCTGCTCCATAATCCGCCTAGCTCGTTGATCTTCGGCTGACTCTAAAGGTAGATACGGATTCACCCCAATCGTTTCTACAGCGAAGTAATTGTTGACCAGCTGGTGAAGTGTCTCGTCTGCTGTACAGTTACACATGTGGAACATCACGTGATCATTACCTTGTGGTTCTCTACGTCCACCTCCAAAAATTGTCCACCCAAGTCGCGTTTTGGCGGCTATGGGTTCTTTGTTGCGCCGCTCGCGTTTGTCTAGCGTCAACTTGAGTGTGGCATTATCTAGTCCTATAAGGATTCGAGGAACTGCATTCGAGAAGCTTTGAACAGGAAGCCCTTTTAAGTGCGGAAACTGCTTGGAGAGTTGTTCGTAATCCAGACTTTGTTGCGGTAAATCAAGGCGAGGTACTGTTTGCACTTTGGAGAGGGCATAATCTGGGCCACCGTGGACGCCGGAAATTCGTAACTCCACTTGCCTCGACGTTGGTTTCTTCCTGGTAACACTGCCAGTCCACTGAATACACAGCGAACTGATATTTCCGCTCAAACCTAATTCCTCAGCGACTTCCTCTTCCATCAACGTGACATTCGATCCGTCGTCCAAGAATGCAAAGGTAGAAACAGATTTGCCATTGCTGGAAAGAATCACGGGGACTACCTTGAATAGAACGTCGGATTGGCGAGAACAATGAGCTGATATAATTCCCGATGGACCTGCTTGAACAGTGCTTATGGGCTTGACCGATGTATGAAGCAGTCTATGATGGGGTTCCTTACAACCGTCGAAATCGCAGGACTGTTTCGATCTGCAAGGCCACTTTCCGTGGCTTCCCAGGCAACGTTGACATAGTTTCATTTGATCCACGAGACGCTGTTTTTGTCGCTTCTATTGCACGCTGGGCACGGCTTGGCGACGTACGGTTCGGATTTAGCTTGATACTCCTTTTTTGGACTCGATGTCTGGACGCTTTTCTTCTCCTCGACGTTGTGTGCATTGATGATGCCACCCTTCTCTTTCTTGCTTCGTCGACTTTCATCGTGATTGTAATCAGTGGGCAACGAGACTTTACAAGCGGCAGCTTTAATAGAGGTGACGGATTCACTAAATGCCTTGAGCGTAACCAGGGGAATTCTTTGCATATGAAGACCCCAATCCAACCGAAGACTTGGGGGTAATTTCCCTACCAGCTCTGTTAACAACATTGGATTCGACAGGTGGTCTTGCAGATTAGCAGCTTCGATGAATGTCACCAGGTTTCTGACTTCTCTGCCAAAATTTATCAGCGTGTCGAGCTTGTTGACGTTGGGAGGAGGCGCGTGTCGAATTTTCACCAGCTGGCAATGAACTAACTGATCCGTTCGACCACATTCGTCGCGAAGTGTTTCAATTATCTCTGGGATCCCACAACCAACTCCCACCATACAGGCTAGCTTGTCTTCCTCTGATGGAAAAGATGCATGTTTAACCTCACTTCCTGGCCCAAGCGGTGTCACCTCAATGGCTCCCAATAAGGGCAGTGGAAATGTCAAAAGTGTAAAATTGACCACAGGGGATAAGCCAGCAGGCCTAGGTAAAGGAAAGGACAAAAACCAAAATCTAAGACATCCCCCAAAATCAAAAGTTGATGATCCGCAACATCCAAAGAAGGACGGCAAACGTCCGGAAAATGCGGAACGCCTCAGCAATGATTAAAATTCTCCAAGTGAATCTCCATCATGCTCAGTGCGCAACAGATGTGCTTTGCAGGAGATTCACAAAAGAACACCTTTCCGTGGCACTGATTCAAGAGCCATGGGTCAACAAAACTCGAATACAAGGTATTCAACTAAACTCGTGTAGGTTGGTATATGATGACAGCCAGCTCTCTCCCAGAGCAGCTATTCTAATACGCAATGATACTAAATGTTTTCCAATTACAGAATTCATCAAAAGGGACATCGTGGCGGTCAGGATGGAGGTTTCTACTGCTAGGGGCAGTACTGAGATCATTATGGTTTCGGCGTATTTCCCTGGCGACGCAGAAGACATTCCTCCTCCAGAGATGGCTGCTCTTGTCTCTTACAGTCAAAAACACAACATTCTTTTTGTCATCAGTTGTGACGCCAATGCTCATCACCTTGTATGGGGAAGTACAAACACAAATATCAGAGGTGAGCATCTTTTGCAGTTTCTTTCCTCCAAAAATATTGACATATGCAATGTCGGTGATAAGCCTACATTTGAAAACATCTTACGACAAGAAGTCCTTGATTTGACTTTATGCAGTCAATCCATCTCGGATAAAATAAAAAATTGGCATGTTTCTAATGAAATATCTATGTCAGACCATAAACATATAGTCTTCGAGTGGGAAGAGGGTCTAATGATTCAAAAGTCGTTTAAAGATCCCAAGAAAACTGATTGGGAAACCTACTCAGCTATTCTCCGTTCTGAAGACTATATAATAGAGCCGAATATTCAGACTATTATACAGTTAGAAGCAGCTTCGGATTCTATTAAAAACAAAATTCTAAATGCTTATCAAGAGAGCTGTCCGATCAAAACAGTTAGTTCGAACAGAGATGTTCCATGGTGGAACTTCAACCTTGATAAACTCAGAAAAACTGCTCGGAAGGAATTCAACCGAGCCAAACGCACTTCTGATTGGAGTCTATACCGAAAGGCTCTGACAGAGTATAACAAAGAAATGAGACGAGCAAAACGGAAATCATGGGTTCTCATGTGTGAAAGCATTGAGAAAACTCCCGTAGCTGCTCGACTTCATAAAACTCTTTCGAAGGATCACTCCAATGGTTTGGGAAGTCTTCAAAGGACTGACGGTTCACTCACTGTGGAACCTCGTGAAACACTGAGAGAAATGCTAAGAGTTCACTTTCCTGATTCAATCCCACAAACGAGTCTAAATGCTGAAGGTGCCAGACTTGACGTCTCAGTTCCACACGGGTTCCTATCAGGGGACTCAGGAGCAAAAAGGGACGCAATAAAGGTTGCCAAAGAAGCTTTTACTCGCGATAGGGTTGTTAGGGCAGTGAGATCTTTCGAGCCATTCAAATCTGCTGGCATGGATGGAATCTTCCCAGCGCTTATCCAAAAAGAGGAAGAGACACTGATTCCACACATGGTAGAGATTTTTAAGGCAAGTTTAGTTCTGGGACACATTCCAAATGATTGGCGTCAAGTTCGAGTTGTCTTTATTCCAAAAGCAGGAAAAAAGGACAAAACCAACCCTAAAGCATTCCGACCGATAAGCCTATCCTCGGTAATGCTTAAAATCATGGAGAAGGTATTATGCGAGTATATAGATTCTAAATTTATGAAAACTATGCCTCTTTCTAAATCCCAATTTGCTTATCAAAGCGGAAAATCAACGGTCTCAGCACTGCACACACTAGTGAACAAGATCGAGAAAACCTTTAATGCAAAAGAAATCGCTCTTATAGCATTTCTTGATATTGAGGGCGCGTTCGATAAAGCTTCTTATTCGTCTATAGGTTCGGCAATGTTGAGGAGAAACTTCGACCCATGCATTGCAACCTGGGTACATGCTATGCTAGCAAATCGACAGATCTCATCTGAGCTGAGTGATTCGCGCATTACTGTAATGGATACAAGGGGATGCCCTCAAGGGGGAGTACTATCTCCCTTATTGTGGTCATTAGTGGTGGACGAACTGCTAGATAGCTTAGAAAGAAGGGGTTTTGAAGTTGTTGGATACGCAGATGACGTAGTCATTATTGTATGAGGCAAATTTGACAGCGTTATTTCATCAAGGATGCAAATTGCTCTCAATCACACACTCTCCTGGTGTCAAAAAGAGAAACTAGGTTAAACCCTTCAAAAACAACAATTGTACCGTTCACAAAAAGACGAAAGGTACAGCTCCACCCTCTTTTCTTGAACCAAATACAATTAATTTACTCAAATGAGGTCAAGTATCTTAGCATCACACTTGACGCAAAACTAAATTGGAACACCCATCTTCAAACAATCATAAATAAAGGTCTCAATTAACTCTGGGTTTGCTCAAAGACCTGTGGTAAAACATGGGGTCTAAAACCCAGTATGATCATGTGGATCTATAAAACAATCGTTCGGCCTAGAATAACCTATGCGTCCCTTGTTTGGTGGCCTAAGACAAAGGAAGCTACGGCTAGAGCTAAGCTGAACAAAATTCAACGTACTGCCTGTATTGCCATAACCGGTGCAGTTCGTAGTACCCCCTCGTTTGCCCTAGATGCTATACTCAATCTGCCCCGGCTGGATCAATTCATAAAGCTGGATGCTGAGAAAAGTGCTCTTCGGCTAAAACGATCAACAGTCTTACTGTCAGGGGACTTAACAGGTCACCTCAGTATATTAAACGAATTTTCGATAAATCCTATTGTTGAAAAATGTAGTGACTGGATGGAAAAAGTGGTAAACTATGACTCGCCATTCACGGTGGTCTTTCCTTCTCGTGAGGAATGGGAAGGAGGTGGACCCACCATTTCACCGGGATCTATTAAATTCTACACAGATGGTTCAAAAATGAATAATTTGACAGGGTCTGGAGTATACGGACCGAAAACCAAAATCTCTGTCTCTCTTGGACAGTGGCCTACAGTATTTCAAGCAGAAGTCTATGCAATCAAGGAATGTGCGCAGCTGTGTCTGAAAAGAAATTACAGACATGCCACCATCTGTATTGTCTCTGATAGTCAAGCAGCGCTTCAATCTTTGAAGGCTTTCACTTGCAACTCAAAACTTCTGTGGGAATGCATTCTTGCACTGAAATCCCTAGCTGAACGCAATCGAGTTAAACTATATTGGATCCCAGGACATACGGGTCTAGAGGGTAACGAAATTGCCGATCAGCTAGCAAGGAATGGATCAACCAATATGTTCATTGGTCCAGAGCCATTCCTTGGCATTTCAAACTCTGCACTAAACACGGAATTGAACAACTGGTTGTTCGGTCAAATTCAATCAAATTGGAATACAGTTTCCAATGCGAATCAGTCCAAAAGGTTCGTAACAATAAACACGACACAAACACAAAAACTTATAGGTCTCAACAAAAGGGATCTCAGAACATACATCGGTCTAATAACTGGTCACTGCCCAAGCAGATACCACTTATACAAGATCGGTATCGTCCAAAACACAAATTGCCGTTTCTGTGACGAGACGGACGAAACCTCACAACACCTTCTCTGCTCTTGCAGTGCACACATCCATCGTAGGTTCAAAATATTTGGCAAGCACTACTTACAGCCAGCTGATATTTGGAACGCATCCCCCAGGGAGGTGGTTAGCTTTATTAGGCTGATCACGCCAGATTGGGGGAACTACAACACTGCAACCTAGGACTTCTGCCCATCAATGGCAGATGGTTCAAAGTTCAGTCAAATGCGCAAAGTATTCCGGAGGCACATTTGCTACTGGAAAACATTGTGTACATAGAGTAATAGGGTATATCACAATAGTCCTAAAAAATGGACGCAGTGATCCCACACCCGACAGAAGAAGAAGAATCTCTGGGATCGCCGCCGGCAAAGTCAATATACTTTGAACTTTCTCCCTGGCAGCACCTATTAAATTCTTTTGCAGCCTAGAGAGATTCTCGTCTGGCTGAATTCTACACATAGTAGTAGTGGACTCAAATGCGTTAATAAACATTGGCCACTCTAGGGGATCACCTGAGAATTTAGGCAGCTCCCGTGATACCACTTGCCGTGCTGCCAGTTGCTGTGCACTCAATATTCCTTCACCTGCACGGTAGAAGCTCGAAGCTTGACCCGTGGAATACCCAGGATCAGGTTGAAAATGCGATGTGCTGTTTCTAGGTGCACCGGAGCTCGACTGCTGGAATGGTGTAGCTTGCGGCAGGTGACCTGTCGACCATTGATCATAGTACGACGGTTGATAAAAACGCATCGGCTGAGAAGTCCTGATCGGTTGCGTGACGGGAATGCGATTAGTAGTAGGAAATTGCTGCTGACTGTCCACGAAGGTCACGTTTGCGTTTCGCGACCACTGTGCGTGGCACGTAGGAACTGGATCTGCCGAAGGGTTTTGGTTCATCGTTGATGTTAAATAGTAGCCAGTTTGTTGGCCACACGACTGGAAATGTTGATAGTTTTGCTGCTCCATCCTAGGTTGCTGTGCATCTATCTCCTCCGCTTGGATATGAGTTCCACTATGAACATGGGCAGAAACGTTACTTTCCAATGGATTCGCACCGGGCAACGTGTACTCCTTTGGACCTGACTGTATTGTCGGTGGAAGTTGACGTTTATTGTGACACGATGGATATTGTTTCTGCTGTTCTTGATGAGGAACGTTACGAAGCTGCATCGAGGAAGATTGCGCAGATGGATGGCTTGTAGTAGCAATTGTTACCGACATCGGTGGACCGCTGGTGGCTACTGACACAATGGGCGCAACTAATGATTGCAAATTACTTTTTGGTGGCAGCATAGAGGTGGTTTGAACGACGGTGTGGTGCATGAGAGGCGATTGAATGGCGACTTCCTGATCGTAAGACGGTGTTGGTAAGACCTTTCGCTTGTCTGGTACCGCCAGAACTACGTTCTCGCTTGAGGCAATGGGAGTCGATGTCGACGCGCCTAATTGCTGACCCACTCAACCAGAAATCGCATGAAAGTTCACGTTACAACTCGTTAATTCATACTAATTACATCAAACTCGCTAAACACCGTGGATAAACTCGTCAGATTGATGAGTTTCCTCGCATAAAACACTTCTTTTCTGAGTTCATTTGTACATTTTGTTTCATCTCGTACACACATACAAAGTAAGTCGAATCAATTCGTAGCAGCTGTCAAATCATCATTTGTTATCATTAGTTAAGTCGCATAATATTGCAGGTTAGTTCGGTAGAATATTTATACACTCGCATTGTATGTTATTATTCATCACATAATATATGCACGCATATCGCCTCCACTTTTGTACGTAGAAGGCCGTTTCGCAACATATTATAAGTGAAATCTTGCACATATAGAGCCTCCAGGTGATTTCGTTATACGTACATTTTGGTTGTCTGGGGATCTACCACTTTCGCTGGAGTATCTGTCGACTGATTGATCCAGGTTCGTACTTCACTTCTGTAGCTGACCCGGCTTTTGCCACTGTTCCGGCTTCTGAAGCTCGACGTACTGCCTCTGAGATGCTTTTCAGCTTGGATTTCAGCTTCCAACTGGTGCTTCTCGGCGAGAAAGGCTCGTTCCCGTTCAGCTTGCTGTAGTAGAAGACGATCATCAAGCACTTTCGATTCCTCTAATTGTCTCAACCGCAAACGGGCGCTGGAGCTTCCTGAACTGACCGATATTGCTGAGCTGCTGGTATCATCGCCTCGGCTAGAACAGTAGCCGCATTGCCATGGCCTATTGCAAATAGAGGCTTGCACTCCCGCACAGGCGTAGTGGAACCAAGTTCCACAAGTATCGCATGCAACCATGTCTTCGGCATGGTCCGGCCAATTGCATGCCTTGCAGTGGTTGTGAGTCGGCATTTCTAAACTGCTCATGTCCGACTGGAATCGTATTGGATGCAATAATTTTCGAGGATGTTAAAAAACGGTTTCGCAGTTCGGGTTTTCCGCTAACTCGACTGGAAATAATAGTTTTATTAGGTGTCTTATTAATGCAATAAATTCATAATTCACTTACAAATTAGTTTCCTAAGTGTCCGAGCAATCCAATTATTCTCCAGTTTGAGCTGTTTAGGTTAAGTTATCTGCTCACATAAAATTTCAATTATTGTTGGAATCCTTATCGATTAACAATCTTTACTTACATATCCGTACTATTTAGCTTATAATTTAGGATGTAAGATCGTTTTAGGCTAGATAATATGTATTGCACTCACTGTAATTTTAGGAATAATTCATGAGATCACATGTTTACATTGCATGTTCAGAAATAGTTATCAAATGCACGATTCGTTGAAATAAATAACTAAGAAAAGTACAAACCTCAACTAGAAGATTTAGACTATTGAATTCAGTTTATAAATCGAATAGTTAATAAGAAATGCAACTAGAACTGTGTTTTTCATTAACTGTTAACTTTACAATAGCTTGCTTCAGTGCTTATTTTGCTGATGTCATTGCTATAGGTCTGTCGCCGACAAGTCAAGTTTGACATTCAACAGCTTGACAGTATTACGCTGCGGCGCCTTAGTGTGGAGCAGATCTAAAGGGCCTATCACTCGTATTCCGCAACACTTAGTTTTGCATTCGTTTTGCTTAACTGTTTTACAGAAACTTTGTTATTTAGTTTAGTATGTTGCGGATCTCGCACTATCAAAGTTACCCGCATTATCAAAGTGACCCCGTTTTACGGTATCTATGAACACTTGTGGATACTTATTATCATCGGATAAAATAACTTGAAATTTGATTTTTGTCTATGGAGCAACGCACTGTGTGCTGCTCCGATCATCTCTAACAACCAGCATGACTTCATGAAGCACAAATTGATGCAGTGTATGTAGATTTTGCAAAAGCTTTTGATTCAGTACCCAGACAACCAAAATGTAGGTACCGTAAAACGGGGTAACTTTGATAATGCGGGTGACTTTGATAGTGCGAGGCCCACAATATATTGCTGTTTGCATTTGAGATGCAAATCTTGGCCAAACGTCCTCCGAATGCGGTAACACAAAACAATCAAAGGAAACCTAGCAACGATTATATAAATCACCGCCGCCCTAGCAAGAAAAATCTATCTTTGACATCGCATTTCTTGTGAAAAATCTTACCGCATTTGGTGTTCCCGCATTTGATATTTGCATTTCAAACGCACACAGCAATATTAAACGAAATAACGAAGTTTCTGTTAATCAGTTAAGCAAAACGAATGCAAAAGTAAAGCATATTAGTATGAAACTTCATGTCAAAGCTATTTTCGTTGGAATCAAGTGCATTTGAGGATTTATATGCAAATATTAAAAATTTAATAATGAGTTCGTCACTCTTGTTTTGCGGGTTTGATGTAACTTGTATGAATTGACTGCAGCCCACTCGATTGCAATTGTGGAGGAGTAGATGAGCTCCAGGAAACTGGAATTGGCTCACCACAAAACTGAGGCGGTTGTTGTTAACAACCGAAAATCGGTGCAGCAAGCGGTGATCAGTGTAGGCAACTACACGATCACTTCGAAGCGCTCCGTCAAACACTTGGGGGTAATGATCGACGATAAGCTTACCTTCGGTAGCCACGTTGATTATGCCTGCAAGAGAGCCTCTACAGCTATTGTGGCACTGTCCCGGATGATGTCCAATAGCTCTGCGGTGTACGCCAGTAAGCGTAAGCTTCTGGCTACTATCGCCTCGTCCATACTGAGGTATGGTGGCTCGGCTTGGGGCACAGCTTTAAGTACCAATAGCTACCGTAGTAAGCTAGAAAGTACTTATAGGCTAATATGCCTGAGGGTTGCGAGCGCGTACCGTACGTACCGTACCGTGTCACACGATGCACTCTGCGTCATCACTGGTATGGTGCCTATTGGTATCCTCATCATAGAGGACATAGAGTGCTTCGAAAGGCGTGGCACAAGAGGCATACGCAGGACTGCCAAACTGGCCTCTATGGTCAAATGGCAGCGTGCGTGGGGCAGTTCCACCAAAGGAGGGTGGGCCCACAGGTTGATTCCGAGGGTAGATATCTGGGTCAATAGGCGCCAGGGGGAACTAACATTCCACCTGACACAGGTTCTTTCGGGCCATGGTTGCTTTAGACAGTATTTACACCATTTCGAACATGCGGGTTCTCCCGAATGTCCAGTTTGTGCAGGTTTAGAAGAAACGGCGGAACACGTTTTGTTCGTGTGCCCGCGTTTCCGCACAATGTGTGACCTCATATTTGCCACAGGCGGTGGGGACACGACTCCGGACAATCTAATTCAGAGGATGTGTGAAGACGTGCTTGGCTGGAATGTCGTTTCATCGGCTATCACCCACATCGTCTTGGATCTACAAAGGAGGTGGCGAGTGGACTCGAGGAGTGGTTAGTGCAAACGCTAAGCAACAGATGGTCCGAGGGCTCGCAGTTGGCTACGTAGGTCATACCGGTGCCCTACGGTCGAAATGGACCCTTACAGCGATTAAGTGGCCGCGGGGAGAACATCCTGGTAGCGTTGCTGTCGTGGCGCCGGCCTACTGGGTTGGATACGAGCCTCTGGTTGTTCGGGGCAGATGGAGGCCCCTTCGTCAGCAATCCCAACTGGTGCTAGCTGATATGGCCTGAGCCTTCAGTAGGTCAAATTGCGGAGCCCGCAATATCAGTTCTTGATACCTACGGAGCAGCTGGGCGTTGGGTTGCCCCTGCCCGCCTTCAGCGGACAATGGGAGGTAAGGACCACCCGGGTAATTGGCAGCATGCTACCTTGGGACCCCCCTAAGCGTGTCATCGATGTTCGTTACTGCATGGCTACACAGCTAACCTTGAGGTTGCGATGTGCAATAGCCCCTCTCAGAAGCAATGCCTTCTTGGTGGTCCTGGAGAGACGAAGAGAAGGAGGCGGCATTGGGAATGGTTTAGTGGGTCGGGGATGTAGTCCTGTTTGATGCCTGTATGTAGTAAATGGTCCCCAACCCCACCCTCCTGAACCTTCAGGGTCCGGGGTCTGTTGAGCAAATTATCCCCCCATTGCTAAGAAAGAAAAAAAAAACAAGAATTGTTCAAGTACAGTGCATGGGCTGGTTTTAGTAGGTCGTCGGTGGTGCGGCCTCCTCACTTTCCCTGAACTATCTTCTCAGGGTATTGCAAATTGCCACCTTGTGAAAAAATCCATTTCTGACATAAGGACATAGACGCGCCAAAAAAAAATACGCTTTCTCTGTCAGCATACTACCTAATTTCCCGCCGAGGTTGGTAACCCTATCTTTCTTAAGACTGATCGAGGACGAGGACTACATAACGGGTCTATTTCAGTTCTTCAGTCACACTAAGGACAAATTTTGCATAATGTCAAGTACTTACCAAAGCTGACATAAATATAAGCTACCAATTATGATAAGCCTTAAAATACTGTGAGATATTTAAAATCTGACATTCGAAAAGGAAATCCTACGTTTTTAATTAAAATTTAATTCCTCATCAAACTGCTGTATCGTATTTTCTGTGACAATTATTTCCGGCCCAGTTCATCGTCGCACAATAGTTCGAGTTTAATTTTCTACAAAGTTAAACAGTACTGCAATTCAGCAAAACTGGATGGCTCACAGAAGCCGTTTCGCGTGTGGCAAGCAAAATAAAACACATTTTCCATCTTATTACAAATCGTGTGCTGTCTCAGCTTTTCTGTCTCCATTGCAATTTCGCGGTACGTGCCGCCACATTGCATTCGACTGCAAGTTGGAGACAAATGCGATAAAACTTCTTCGGCTGTGTATTTATCTTGCGGTTGCCGTACCAAAATGCATACAGCTAGTGTATAGTAAGCTTGGAAATACAGAAATTGGACAGGATTGGAAGTGTACTGATATCCGAAATTAAAAATAAATAGATTGAGAAGGGCAACTTTGGACTAAAGATAATTTCCAAGCATTTATGCAAAAAAAACAGTACGTCTCAAATCATCCTAACGAAAGTTAGAAATGCCCTTATACAAAAAATTTAATTATATTTTTTTTTGTTTCATGCCATGGAAGCTCGACCAAAAATTATAATTTTTACGTCTTAAAACAACAAATTGACATTACTTTCCAAATCATATTTGAATATCTGGAATGAAAGTCTCTTGTTTGAATAGCACCGCCATGATAATTATAAAATTTGTTTTAAAATGAGCTAGTTAAAAATACTATACTGAATGTTATACTCGAGGGTTTGTTCACTTTATTCTACTAGAAAGCCTCAAAACTATTATATTTATGATTCGTAACATTTAACAAAAACAGACTTTTATCCTGCCTTACTTTACTTTTATCTTATTGCAATTATAGTGGATCACGGGAGTGTATGAAAAATATCCACGTTTTCCACTTTACTTTAGTTATCTCTTTTGAGCGTTCTTCTACAGTTCACAATTGTGATCATCCGGCACGGCGTGTCTGGTAGAACAATATTATCACAAAAAAATAGGCATCGCTAAATCTTTCACCATTCGAAAATATAGGTTTTAGCTTTCATTTTACGTGTTCCCCAAAAAAATCCACCGAGGGATCCCGAACATTTTTTTTTATTTTAAATTTTTGTTCCTTGAAGTATATTATTTTCAAATATACCCAAGTAACCACAAGCATTAAGGTATTACCGTATTTTAACTTTAATTCAACGAGTGCAATGCATCATTGCTTTTATTCTGCAATATGCGTGCAATAATGCTTTAATTCAATTTTATGAATGCAATGTAGCATTGCTTTATTGTTGCAATGAAATGTGCATCAATGGGTAATATACGGTCACTGCTCATTGCTTCATTGCATCATCTTACTCAATGCTTCATCGCAACAAAAACGGCAAGACTTAAATGCAGTATTTATCGTCGATCCTTCATTCACTCAAGCAAATAGACTATAGAAATACTTAAATATCCCTAATGAAGTTTCGCCACAAGAAATCTGGTTGAAATTCGTAGATTTGTCTTATGAGAAACCAGAATTGGAAAACAAAACAAAAAGTTGCATCAACCTGGAATTGAACCAAAACCTTACGATTGATAGGCCCGTGCCTACACCACACGCCTATCGCCGATTCATTGTAGCATTATGCTAAAACAATACATAAAGCGTGAAGTTGAGTAACCGTTCTAGCCCCACATAATGAAAATAAAATAAAATCTCAACAACAAAAGAGCGACAGCCGCGGTAAATTTGGAAGTGCAACAGTCGTGTGTACCAAACTAATTGCGCACTTCACCCCAAATTGAACTATCACGAAATTTGTAGACTGCAGAAAAACGGATCATCTCAACGTATTCGGTGCGCTTGTTCCTTGAACCACAAGGAATAAGTGCACTAAAACATTATCATGATTCGACGTATCCCTGCTATCACACTTTGAGGGAGCTTACACACTTGTGATGGTCCAACTTGGAGTAAATCGATAATATTTGCCACCGAAAACGAAAGGGCGCTGCTTAAAGTTGCACAATTATTCCGGCCAACACATGCAGCATTCATGGTCCGGAGGATAAGCGCAGCGAGTTATCGAAAACATCTCACTTAATTTAGGTTCGAATCCCACCAATCATACAAAAAAAAAGACAGACAAATAAGCTCGTAAGCAACGCTGACCTGACATCCAACGAACAAAAAAAAAAACAATAATATTTTTGTGTTTCTATTTTTGATCTTAAAATAATGCTTTCCTTCATGCATTAAATACACTTTGGCTAAAGCTTTTATACGGTACAGACCGTATCTATACTTTAGCAATTGCCAACATAGAGCTAGGAAATGTAGCCGTATTTACACTTTAATAGCGCCCTTTTCCACTTTAATACTGCATTAATGAGACATGTAATGCAGTATGACTTTATATGCCATATTTTATAGTAGCATATAAAGTGATATTGATGCAACTATATACAGCTGTACGGTTACTTGGGTAATCATGATAAAATACCGTTTTTTTTCTCTCAAGCTCGATGGTAGCCCAAGTTTCAAATGAAAGTTGATATAACATAGATATATAAGATAACATGTTGTAATGGACATAACTGTCCTATGTGATCTTGTGGATTTAATGTGCCATAGGTCACTTATCCGTACAGTGGAGAACACACTCAGTTGAGTTTAATTAATTTTCATTCTTTTACAAAGATCCGCACAGCTGGACAGTAAGCAAATTAATTTTAACTGATTTGTAAGCAAAAATCAAGTTTCATTAAACGTCACTTTTACTAAGATGTCAGCAAATGACCGAGATTTGCACAGCTGAGATCGACATTTTGATTTAAGTGTGTATTTGATTATAGTGTATAGCTGTATCTTTTCATGGTTAGAATAAATGATTTTTTTCTTCTGTCTGTAATTACACCCCTATTGTGGCAAAGAAATTTCTCAGATAAGAGTTCTTCGGTTTCTCATTAACTGAGAATTCGCCAAAAGTTCATTAACGTTTTTTTATATTGCATGTAGGAAAAATATTTTCGATCGATGAGATCGAACCAATCATCCTGAAAAAAAAAACATTAAAATTCAATACAAAACAAAAAATCATAACAATTTCACGTTGCTTTTCCTTCAATTACATATTTCAGTGTTTAATTCTATATAAATTCAAGCTGAAAACCATTGATACGAAATAGAGCTCTTTTAAACCATTTTTGCAAATCAATAACCCTTGCTGCTGTGTTAATATTTTCATGTTTTTCACAATTAATATGATATACAAAATGCTTGATTTGCTAATTGGTAGTGAAACAATAAGGGAGAGAAGATAAATCCTTCAGTCTGTTGCTATCCTATGAATATTTGTTCCGCGGTCTATAAGGTTTACATAGAACATGGTACAAGTAAGCGTAGAGGGGCAGTTGTTATGTTAGTAGGGCATGTGGAACACATAGGTAATTCAGTAAATTTTCCAATAAAAATTTCAGTTCCAAATATTTTTAATATCTAGTGGATCAGTCGCCTTGTGATAGCATACAGGGTGCGCCATCTTTTATGTCGATTTTTCAATATTGAATAACTTTGACGTTTATTAACTGATTGATTTGGTTTGACATGGTTTGGAAATGTCAATTCAGTACACTTTTAACCATGAATAACTTTACACCGAAACAACATGCCAAAAAAGTGACTCTTTGAATTGAAAATATTCTTGCAGTTGTGTTAACTCAACTGTTATATCCTTGAAAATATCGTGGTCAACCACCACCTGGCGTCATAAAAAAGCAAAAAAGTCACATTTGAAGAACAGAAAATCTATTCGAGATTCAAGAAATGCCATTCCATGACCAAGTACCAACAGAAACAGTTTAGACCAGCGTCCGCGTTAAAAATAACATTGAGTCTTTTTTTCAAGCAGTACGAAACAGTCGATGGAATTCAATATTTTTGGAAGTGTGTTCATCTTGTTTTTGCAACGGAAATTCAATGGACATCTGATATAAAAAAGGGACATACGATTTGATTTTTAAGATCCTAATTAGACTCCTCCTGACTTAAGTTTATGGAGCTACTTGAAAAGCAAAGTGTATGCTAGAAAATTTTGGACTTTTGCCGAGCTTAAGACAGATTCTTGTGCCGATTTCATCGCAAAACCCCCAAAAAAGCTCCTAAAGGTAATGTAAAATGCATACTGCATGGAGCACATTTTGCTACAAGCAATAAATACAGCCAGTTGATTGATGTTGTTTTCATGAAATAGCCTAAACAAATTGCAAAAGTTTAAATTAAATAAAAATACCTCATATATAGAAATTAACCAACGCTAAAGATAGCGCACCCAGCATTCGCTGATGTGCGCACGAATGGAAAGGTATCTTTTCGAGATATTGAAACCCTTAGAAGAAAGTATTAAAAATCTACTGTAAATTGCAATTACTCTACTCTGCGGGACAAGTGGGCACATGAAATTTAACTTGTTATTCTACCTCATAACACTTACCGTTGCCAATAATCACATAATAAACCATATTTCATGTTGACAACATATATTATTTGAATGTGGTATCATTCTAAAAGGAGTATAAAATGGTAAAACTTTCTTGTATGTAAGCTGCTTACGTGTTTACAAGACGGGGTTGGTGGTCTGATGGCTACCGCTTCTGCTTCATATGCAGAAGGTCATGGGTTCAATCCCAGGCCCGTCCCTTTCCTCGTACTTTGTAGTTGTATATCTCTCACTTGCTTCTATCTTCCATTCTAAATATATCACACTCAATCTATTCGTTCATAGCAAACGCTAGAACCAGAGACGGACAAGAAACCGTTTCCCTAACGCTTCCTACTTCCACGCGCACGCCTGATACATAGGCAGTCTGCTAACCACAAAAGCAAACCTCTCTGCCATGCCTTTCCCCCAATCCATACACTCCTGCATGAACTGGCGTGGATGCAGTGGAATATACGGTCTACGTGGGAGCCAGTTCAATGCATCATCAATTCCTCCCCCTTCCCCTCATTGGTCTGCATTCTGACGTGGCAGGTGCCATTGTTGCCTAAAAATAGAAGATCACCAGCACTTATACACTGAGGATGCCTGTTAGTCCCAAGCAGTCATTCGGTTGGTTCCTTGTGTAAGTGCAGCTGATCTGGCGATACTGGAGTGCATCCACGGGCGGCCAATCAAGCTCAAGCTCAAGCTCAAGCTCAGTAAGCTGCTTACGTGTTTTAATTACTGCAGTAGTTGTTAAAATTGTGTTATTGTTGTTATACTTGTCAGAAAACCACTTGTTTCGTCCAGGGTTGACCAGGCCCTACGTTGTGTTAATTTGGTCCCGGAGGGGCAGACGAATAACGAACATTTGGCTTTAACGATAATTTATTGCCCACCACCGAGAGACAGTTACAGTCAGAACTTACAATTTACAACTAACATTACACATGAAATTGTCTCTCTTTTATACCCGAGAGGTAGTACGGTTGTCACATTGCATAACAATTGTAAGATGCGCCGACAGCTAGCATCACGCAGCCCAATGCAACAGCATGAAAGCAGTTGGGCTGCTTGCTGCTAGCTGGAGGAGAAAGAGTGAAATTAAATACGCTGCTGCGCATCTGCTGTAGCAGAGTGCGCCTAGCAATGAATGGGGAATCGTTGCGGTGAGCCCGAACACCACTTTCACGGTGGAATTATTTTTTAAGGCTTGATTTAACAGGAAATATCTTCCACTACATTCTTGTAAAGTTTTGAAATTCTATGTTAAAAACATCAAAATAATTTCAATACTATTAAAAAAGTCTTTGGATTGTCACTTGCTCCGGATGCCTTAATAATATGCTTAATGAGGATGTTTTAAACTTTTTGCTAAGGCTTGGGTATAGCGCGTTTAAGTATATTCCATTTTCTTTCGTAGGCTGTTGTAATGTTGATCCATTCTACTTTTTATGAGCCTCATAATAATTACGGCTAAGGAAACTCTCAATCAATAACTAAGTACTTAACGAACTCTAAGCTGGCAAGCAGGCTATGTTCCAGGAGGGGTGTAATGTCAGATAGAAAAAGAATACATTTAATGTTTTCTAACCATGAAAGGAAACAGTGCTTGGTTCGATATGCTTCCACTGTACTAATAAGTGTCCAGCAGTCGAACTTTCTACGTATCTAATCGAATAAGTGTCCTATAGCGCATTAAATCCTCAAAATCACATAGGACAGTTTTGTTTTTTACTAAATGAAACCTTATATCTGTATATGTTTTTATTTTATGAACTTTGATATGGAAATTATACTTTCATCGAGCTTAAGTCCAACGAAACTGTATTTAACAATGATTACATTTAAAAATAATGTACTCTAAAGAACAAAAATTTTAAATGAAAAAAAATGTTCGGGATCCATTGGTGGATTTTTTTGGGGAACACCTCAAATGGAAGCAAAAAAACCTATATTTTTGAATGGTGAAAGATTTAGCGATGCCCTTTTTTTTGTGATAAACGTTTCCCATATACACGCCGTGCATCCACGTGGCATTCCAAATTGATGCAATAAATCTAACAAAGAAACGTTTCCGTACCTATTTCGTTACGAATGTACGCTTATTGATCGTTTATCTCAAAATCGAACATTAAAAAGAACCAATCAAACGACGAAAAACATCGTTCAATCTTCAGAATTGAAATTCATCTTGAGCAACTTATTGTAGTAGCTGCCGGGAGGACTAGAGACCAATAAATATAATAGCTAAACAAGCGGGGACTGACAAGATTCAAATCGTACACTTCCTTTGGATCGTTCATTTCCTTCCGTTTTGCTGAGCATCAGAAGTAGGTTCGTTTTCATCCGCAAGGCGTATCCTGTTCCAGTCTTGTGCAGGTCCCGGTTTCCTTTTTTTTGATTGACGCGAAGTGCTTCAATTGGTATGCATTGTGCCACTGACTGCTTTGGAGGATACGCTTTTCGAACCGCACTCTTCGCACAGTGGCAGGCCTTCATACAGAAGTCGGACAAACCCTCAAAAATTGTTCAAAATTGTTGTCAATTTGCCAGTTTTATTATGCTGATTTCATTTTTGGTGTAAGCTTTTACATCCCATGATTATTTTAGACGTAGGGGTATGTCTGATGATTAAATCATAATTTTCGTATGAAAAAATAATCTCACTCATGAATTAATCGTCCAATCATGCTGAAATGTCAAGAGTTATAAATAGCAGACCATATTCTTGGAAAGTTCCAGATCGTTCTATCAAGGGAAAGTATGCTAAAACTTTCATTTGTTGAAAGCCGGTAAACCTAAAATAATCTATAATTTCAACTAGGATAGACGAATTTGCTGGAAATCGGTGTGACTATTCTAAGCACATGGCATCTTATTGTGCAATACTACTGGATTTTTAAAAGATTTTTATAAAATGAACCCCTTTTTCAAAGCATGCGTGTATTGTTTTTCTATTATTATTGAAATGTAAATAATATATGTTTATGAAGTAAAGTGTATTGAAGCTACTAATTTTGGTTACAAACCTATGAGAACATGCGACTATGTGCATACAACTCGATCAGAATAGAGTACACACTTAGATTAAATTACTGGGGTCGGTAAAATTTTATTGGGTTTTAGAACTACCAAAAAAACAAATTTCACTATGTTTTATTTTTTATCGATATATGATATAAAAAGAAAGCTCTGCTCTGCTCTTCGATTTCTGACATTTTTTTTAGTTTACTGACTTTTTCGGTAGTTCCAAAACCCAGTTATTTTTACCGAACAGATTGAGTGTGTAGCCTCTTGCCCAGCAACTCCTATCCCTACCTCCTCGTGGTACTGGCCGAGGTACGAGTAACCTAGGGGACGATCGGGTAACCAACCCTGGTGGGAACTTTGGTCGCATGCTGACAGGAAAGATGGGGGATTCCTTTTGCTTCTGCAAACCTGGAGCTTCTGCACTCCAAATTAGGAGCGGCTGACAACAGCGTCTGTTCCCCCTGTCAGAGGCGTCTGATCATCGTCCGAGTGCCAGAGAAGGACTTCCCCCGAGCATTTAGGGGGTATGGTCCTCCGGAAATCCAGGGCGTGGTGTCAGGCCCTGCAAGCCAACCTTAAAAATACATCAGCAATCAACAATCGGTGAAGACCACAGCGACAGAAATGGACTAGCGATTGGAAACTCGGTATGTGGCAAATCTCTCAACTTCATCGGAAGTACTCGTATACTCTCCGATGTACTGAAGACCCGCGGTTTCGGCATCATAGCGCTACAGGAGGTCTGCTGGACAGGTTCGATGGAGCGAACGTTTAGAGGCAATAATACCATCTACCAGAGTTGCGGCAACACACGTGAGCTTGGAACAGCTTCAATAGTGATGGGTGGAACAAAATAAAATAACAGTTTTTTGATTTTGTCAAGACTGAAAAGCCAATCTTTCACCAACAAGGAACTACAGTCGAACTACCAACGATGAAACGCAAACATTGACGCCGACCACTGATTGTGATTGTCAAACTGCGCCCAAAACTATCCGTCATTTACAATGTACGGTACCGACGCCCACCTCGGTACAATCTAGCGTGACTGAAACAACCGGATGTCGCCAATGCGTACGCGCAGAATATTGAGACAGCTTGCCGGATGAGCACGAGCTCGATTGGGTTCCTCTTGAGGACTGATGGAGGACAGTCAAAACAGCCATTAACGACGCTGCTGATAGCACTGTCGGATATGTGGAACGGAGATTGGTTCGACGAGGAGTGCCAGGAAGTTTTGGAGGAGAAGAATACAGCGCGGGCTGCACTGCTAAAGCATGGTACGCGGCAGAACGTGGAACGATACCGTCTGAAGCGAAAACAGCAAACCCGCCTATTCCCGGACAAAAAGCGCCACCTGAAAGTGGTGGAATGCCAAGAGATGGGATTGCTGTACCGTTCTCAAGAAACGCGCAAATTCTATCAGAAATTTATCACATCCCGCAAAGCCTTCGTACCTCGAGCTGAAATGTGCCGGGATAAGGATGGGAGCATCTTGATGGACGGGCGCGAGGTGATCGAAAGGTGGAAGGAGCACTATGATGAACACCTTAATGGAGAAGAGCACACAGGCACAGAAGGTCAGGACAGCGAAGGCGATGGCTACGTCAGAACAGTGGACAGTGGAAACCATCCAGCTCTCACTATGCGGGAAGTTAAGGATGCCATTCAACAGCTCAAAAACAACAAGGCCGCTGGCAAGGATGGTATCGGAGCCGAACTCATCAAGATGGGCCAGGACAGGTTGTCCGCTTGTCTGCATCGGCTGATAGTCAGAAACTGGGTAACGGAACAGCTAACGGAGGAGTGGAAGCAAGGCGTTATATCAAAGACAAAATAAAGACTTCCACGTCTCTTTCAGCTGCTCAACATTTTATGGCACATAAGGTAATAGAGACAAATCTAGAATGCCGTGAAAAGTGTACTGCGATCTGTCACTCTTGGGAACCTTTTGCAGTACGGCTTAAATATTAACGTCCCATAAAAATATATAAAATTTCCATAAAAAATGCAAAATTTGCCAGTAAAGAAACAAGGGTAAAATCAACAGAAAAGTTAAAAATTTACATGAAAAAAAAAGTGCTTAGAAAAAACAAAATTTTTCATAAATAAAAAAATTTTGAGCAATAAATAGATTCAAAAGTGCAGTAGAATCGACAATAATCTCACTAAAAATATCGAATTTTACATTTAAAAACCTCAAAATGTCCCTATTTTCTTCACAAAAAGCAAGAAATAATTATAAATTTTCCACAAAAAAGCCAAAATTTGCAATAAATAAATAATAATTCGCCCACAATAAATCAAAAATTTCCATTCAAAAAATCAAAAAGAGCAATAGCAGTAAATGCAAATTTACAATAAACAAACCCAACTGAGCAATTCAAAATGACAATCAATACATGAAAATGTTGTAGAAAATTCCAATATTTAAGTAAAACTTTCCATAAAAATAACGTAATTTTCCAATAATGAGTAATAATGTGTGTAATGGATTTCATAAATTTTCAGTCAAACTGAAGCATTGTTTTCACAATTGGAGCTAATTAGTCGTCGTTTGTAGATGTATTAATTGCATTTTAGACTCCGATAATTAATTACGTAAAAATTTAGGGGAGGGTAGAGCGGGGAGATTGGCCGGGTTTGAAAAAATATTTCTTGCCATATAGAAAAAAATAATGTTTCATACAAAAAATCACCAGGGAGCCGCTCGGCACTTTAAAAGCAAGAATCATGGGCATGGTAGAAAACTATGGCAAGGACGAACGTGTCATTTGCGAAGAACGAACGTACTCGGTAGAGGACGAGCGAATGGCATACGATTTCATCCGCACGGGCAAGCGCACAAGAACTGTACACGATTGGTCAGACCGTGTGAAACACTTGTATTTCCCAACAGGGAACAATGCGGAAGTATCCGGTCGAGAAATTGAGGCTTTTAACAACTCGGACCGTCGCAGCCTGGATCATTACCTGACTGACATGGAGGCAACTCATCGCGTTACCATGACAGACACCCTATGGTTCAACTGGAATTGCACATACCGCTGGTTTTCCAAGCACAACAGTTGCTATCATGTCCTAGTTGCAGCAGTTACAAGCGGAGCATATCAACTGCGCCTGGAGGCTAACACGTTGCCATTGGTCAAGAAGCGCCCCCCTGGAAGGCCGAAAAAAATGAGCAAGGCTCTTGTTATTGATTAATTATATATTTCTTTCGTTTTCTATAACTTTTGTAGAGCGTAAAGTTTTACAGTAATGACTTTTTTTTGTATTTTAATACAAAATCTGTTATCAAAATCTTGTTTCGTGAAAGTCAGTCAATCCGAACATAAGCATGCTCGTTCGTTAGATCTGCTAAATCTAACGTAATATTTTAAAAAGGCCTATCTGCTTTTTGTAAACAAGCACGTTTCTGACGTTGCTGGACTACCCGCACTCCACCCACGCATCTCAACACCATTAACTGATAACGCGAAGATTGGTCTTTCTGTTGGTGGTGTTGGTTTGCGTGAGTAGAGCGCGGGAAGCCCAGCAATTACAGAAACGTATTTGTTTACAAAAAGCAGAATGGCCATTTTCAAATTTTACACCAGAATTGAGCAAAACTAACAAATGCACAGTAGTTCAATTCGTCAGATTTTGTAATCAAAACTTGTTTGCCATTCACAGTAGCTAAAAAAAAATAACGAAGTAGTGTTTCCGACGGAAGAAAACGCGCAACATTCAATTCTCGCGTAACTTTTCAAACGATCCTAACATTGGGCAAATACATTGTCTAGATGTTTATGCAAAGAGCGCAACGAAAAACGTAAAAGCAGCTTAGTTATGAGCGAAAGAGAACGAGTGAGGAGAGAGTCTCACAATGTTAGATAGGTCCTTTGGAAAAGTTTCGCGAGAATTGACCATAGATTTTTTTTCTAATGACAGAGCATGCAACTGATGGCTTCCCGACTAGAGGCTTTTATCAAAGATATAATAAAATTTTATCAGAATGTGATATGCATATCATATTATGATATAATTTTGTTAGGCTCCGTTATCCATAGAACATAATAAAACAAAAATATAACATAATGTGTTTTATTTGCCTATAAGATATGTTTTTGTTCATTTTTAACAACTTTATAACAAAATAAAAAGATAGTTATGCATTTCAATAATATACAATATTATCGTATATCGAACAGTATTATAATTTTGATACTTTGTATCAAATATTATAACTTGGTTTGATATGTTTTTGATAGAATTAAAACACATTTTGTTATGTTTATGTTACTATTCATACACTTTTTGTTATAATTTTAGTTATTTTAACAACATCCTGCATCAAGTTTGTAACAACCTATGTTCGAAAAAAACTTATAACATAATAACAAGTTTGTAACAACCTATGTTCGAAAAAAACTTATAACATAATAACATATGCTGATATAATTTTGTTATGTACCCTTAGTCGGGTTAGCACTGCACTTTGTGTGGGGACTCTTCACTACTCCCGCTGGCGTGGTGATATCTCAGAATCAGAACCACTCGCTAGTACCGTCTCGTTAAGAATGAACGAATTGAAAAATATGTTTATTTAACTTACTCGAGTGTGGTTGGCAGCTACGTGACTCTTTTCGCTGCCGTCAGCATAATCGCAATCGTCCGATCGTTGATACTTTGGACTGTGCGTATTTATGCTGATCTTGCGACTAAAAGAAACAGTAAGGCTGGTAGGCACCACACAACAATGATTGAGTTCTTACTATACCTCTTTATACAATGATTTGAGACGGTATTTTTATTTGTAGCCTCATTAGTTGATTCGACGAATTCCGTAGACGAGGAGATGATTTGGCTTCTCCTGATGATAATGCTGATGCGGAAGATATGCGAGGGGCTCGAAGAGATGTGCGGCACGCTGGAAGATGCGTTGATTAACGATTCCCGATTCAGGAACCAGAGTTGGCGAAGGTACGTTAGACGAGTTTAGCACTACAAGGTAAGTCTCTGTTCTTCGATAGGTTTCTCTACTGAGCTAGTGGCGAGTGATTTTAAACATAATACGGACTCATAATACGGAAATTCACTTTCATCTTTAGTATAACTGCCCACAGCAGTTGCAGAAATGTGTATACTTCGATTGATGAGTTTTTTCCTAAATATTTTTTTTTATTTGCATACGAACATAACGCTTTTTAAAGTATCTTCTAATAGGTTCATTTTTAGATCTAATGGGTTGTCTCAGTACTACAAATATGGTTAAGCATGCTGTAACGCTACTTTTGTACCTCATCACCCACTTCATGCAACTACGTCAGTGGTCTAACAACACTTAGCGCGCTCGGCAAAGTTCCAACATGCCACATAAAATGTTGCCACAAATGATGCTTAGTTTGTAAACACCAGTTCCCTGGCTGGTGGGGCATGAGAGCATAAGCTTCTACCATCAATGTAGTTGGACATAACCCAAGCAGTGACATTAGTGTTCCTAATATTGGAAGATAAGATATCCCATGTTCCATGTTTCATTTCAACTTTGCCGAAATAATTAAAATTGTAGCGCCTAACGAGAGGGTGTATTAAAAAACATTTTTTTGTGATTTTTCGAAACCTCGCCACTTCTCCATGTATGATTTTTTGTATGAAACATTATTTTTTTCTATATGGCAAGAAATATTTTTTCAAACCCGGTTAATCTCCCCGCTCTCCCCTCCCCTAAATTCTTTCGTAATTAATTATCGAACTCTAAAATGCAATTAATACATCTACATACGACGACTAATTAGCTCCAATTGTGAAAACAATGCTTCAGTTTGACTGAAAATTTATGAAATCCATTACACACATTATTACTCATTATTGGAAAATTCCGTTATTTTTATGGAAAGTTTTACTTAAATATTGGAATTTTCTGCAACATTTTCATGTATTGATTGTCATTTTGAATTGCTCAGTTGGGTTTGTTTATTGCAAATTTGCATTTACTGCTATTGCTCTTTTTGACTTTTGAATGGAAATTTTTGATTTATTGTGGGCGAATTATTATTTATTTATTGCAAATTTTGTTTTTTTTTGAAGAAAATTTATAATTATTTCTTGCTTTTTGTGAGGAAAATAGGGACATTTTGAGGTTTTTAAATGTAAAATTCGATATTTTAGTGAGATTATTGTCGATTCTACTGCACTTTTGAATCTATTTATTGCTTAAAATTTTTTTTATTTATGGGAAATTTTGTTATTTTCTATTCACTTCTTTTTTATGTAAATTTTTAACTTTTCTGTTGATTTTACCCTTGTTTCTTTACTGGCAAATTTTGCATTTTTTATGGAAATTTTTATATTTTTTTATGGAACGATTAATTGTTTGCCTTTGCAGTACCAAGGGACTAAACTGCCCATAAACGCATAATTGTCCCATGTGAATAGGAAATCCAGCAAACATGGGACTGCCATGCGTTTATGGGCAGTAAATGCAGTACTAGAAGTGGTGCCCGGAAGCGGACCTGGTTATATGCCCTATCTACAAAAAGGGCGACAAACTGGAGTGTGAAAATTATCGTGCAATAACCATCCTAAACGCCGTCTACAAAGTGCTATCCCAGATTCTCTTCCGTCGTCTATCACCTATAGCAAACGAGTTCGTGGGAAGTTATCAAGCAAGTTTCATCGACGGCCGCTCGACAACGGACCAGATCTTTTCCGTGCGGCAAATCCTCCAGAAATGCCGTGAGTACCAGGTCCCTATGCACCATTTGTTCATCGATTTCAAGGCGGCATACGATAGTATCGACCGCGTAGAGCTATGGAAATCATGGACGAGAACAGCTCTCCCGGGAAGCTCACAAGATTGACCAGAGCGACGATGGACGGTGTGCAAAACTGCGTAAAGATCTCGGGCGAACACTCCAGTTCGTTCGAGTCTCGGCGGGGACTACGACAGGGCGACGGACTTTCGTGCCTGTTGTTCAATATTGCCCTTGAAGGTGTCATGCGGAGAGCCGGACTTAACAGTCTAGGCACGATTTTCACGAGATCCGGACAATTTGTTTGCTTTGCGGACGACATGGATATTATTGGGAGAAAATTTGAAACGGTGGCAGATTTGTTCACCCGCCTGAAACGCGAAGCAATAAGAATCAGGCTAATGGTGAATGCGTCGAAAACAAAGTACATGCTGGTTGGCGGAACTGAGCGCGACAGGGCCCGCCTTGGAAGCAGTGTTACAATAAACGGGAATACCTTCGAGGTGGTGGACGAGTTCGTCTACCTCGGGTCCTTATTGACGGCTGACAACAATGTTAGTCGGGAAATACGAAAGCGCATCATCAGCGGAAGTCGTGCCTACTATGGCCTCCAGAAGAAACTGTACAAAAAGCTCATAAGGCCGGTATTCCTCTATGGGCATGAGGCGTGGACTATGCTCTTGCAAGCTCTTGGGGTTTTCGAACGCCGAGTGCTAAGGACGATCTTCGGCGGCGTGCAGGAGAACGGCGTGTGGCGGCGAAGGATGAACCACGAGCTCGCTCAACTCTACGGCGAACCCAGTATCGTGAAGGTAGTTAAAGATGGAAGGATACGCTGGACAGGGCATGTTGCAAGAATGCCGGACAACAACCCTGTAAAGATGGTGTTTGCTACGAATCCGGTCGGAACAAGAAGGCGTGGGGCGCAGCGAGCTAGGTGGATTGATCTAGGTACATACAGGTACACCAGGACCTGGAGAGCGTGGGTCACAGTCGAGGATGGAGAGAAGCGGCCATGAACCGAGTGAATTGGCGTAATATTGTTGGCGAGGCTTTATCAAGATAATTGATGTAAAGCCAAATAAGTTAGGCAAATAGTCTAAAACATTTTGATTGGTGAGTATATGCTGAAAAAATATAATAATTTATTATTTATTGTTCTCCCCCTCGACACATTTTGATCGAAAGTGACAAAAGAAGATTTAAAGATTTGTTCCGGCTGAAGTTAACGTTAAAATTGCAGTAACCGTCGTCTTATTTTTTATTATTTTACTCACTTTATGCCAATAGTTGTAGACAAGCTAGTCAATACTTCTGCAACCTTAGATATGAAAAAAAGAAGACTTACCAGGGAAACTCGATAATCTGTATTTCATTACAATGTATGCACTTAAATATACACGTAAACACGCTCTATGCCACAGTTCATAAAGTTGTTCCTCTCAGCCAGCAATCACATCAATGCAACAAGAAATCTGCCCCTAGATCTACCGATCATGTATCATGACCATTATAACACTCCTCGGAAAAACATAAACACAGTTTCATTTACTTGTCATCGTTCTTTAAGGCGAAGTAGGCCGTCATTGAAATTTGTACGATGATTGTTGCTAATTCATCTCACAATTTTGAATCAAAGAAAATCAGTTGGTTTTGCACTGACACAGCTGAATAAGTATCAGCATACTTTAAGCATGCTAGTGCGTGCAGTGGTACTTTTTCAAACCAATATAAACTATCAAGGCTGAGTATTATCACTTTGAAATGCAAGTTGGAAAATCATCATTGTTGCCAAAACGAATGACGGGCTACTTAGCCTTAATCACGTTCTCAATAAGATAAATTTCATCGGTATAAAATAAATTCCTCTCGAACGTTCTTTTACTGACCATCAGCGATTTCCCTTCTGACGATGATGTTAACCTTTCTCATTCTTTCATAAATGCTTTTCTTTTTCATTCGTTCATCTCCGTCACTAAAATTCACCAAACGAAATGACTACCCAGCACAAAACGATCTATCCAATAATTATTCCCATTGGGCCAATTGAATTTCTTTAAACACAGTTCCATTTATCCGCCACCATTTTTTTTTATCTGTGACCATGTTCCGATAGAATTAATATCTGCGTTCAAATTGACACCAAGTTCTTCTCAACAACGCCATTTTGTTTGTCATCTGCAAACTAAAATAATCGACGAAAAACTACACTTTTTGTTTCTATCGTCCATATACTTCCATCACTAAAATTGATCAAAAACAACCACTCCCCAGCATTCGCACAAATTATTCAATGCACCTCTTCATTTCTTCCGTTCTTGTTCAACAGTTTTACTTGCGTTCTTGAAAAAACCTCAGAAGCCAATACCGGCATTGAAAGAGGAAAACAAATTATTACTAACTAATTGCGAAAAAGCTCAAAAACTTGCTAAGCAGTTTGAAAGTGCGCACAATTTTAATTTAGGACTTACTAGTCCAATTGAAAATGAAGTTACTCAGGAGTTCGAAAATATTCTCAATCAAGAGAACGTTTTCGAAAATGCCTGGGAGACTGATTTGGAAGAAGTGAGAACTATTATTAAA
Organism: Aedes aegypti; assembly: GCF_002204515.2. NCBI lineage: Eukaryota > Metazoa > Arthropoda > Insecta > Diptera > Culicidae > Aedes > Aedes aegypti. The sequence goes on from NC_035107.1 coordinate 141,217,558, forward strand.
AAATTCAAAAACATGAAAGCTCCTGGCGATGATGGAATTTTCTACATCCTCATCAAGAAACTTCCAGAAAGTAGCTTATCATTTTTAGTTGATATATATAACAAATGTTTTCAATTAGCATATTTTCCTGACAAATGGAAAAATGCTAAGGTTGTTCCAATTTTAAAACCAGACAAAAATCCTGCAGAAGCTTCTAGCTATCGTCCAATCAGTTTGCTTTCCTCCATCAGTAAACTTTTTGAAAAGGTTATTTTGCACAGAATGATGGCCCACATCAACGAAAATTCAATTTTTGCCAATGAACAGTTCGGATTCCGCCATGGACATTCGACCACTCATCAACTTTTACGTGTAACAAATTTGATCCGTTCCAACAAATCTGAAGGCTATTCTGCTGGTCTTGCTCTTCTAGACATAGAAAAAGCATTCGACAGTGTTTGGCATGAAGGTTTGATTGTAAAATTAAAAAACTTTAATTTTCCAACATACATTGTTAGAATAATTCAAAGTTATCTGTCAAATCGTACACTTCAGGTTAATTATCAGAACTCCAGATCTGAAAGACTTCCTGTAAGAGCTGGTGTTCCTCAAGGCAGCATTTTGGGACCAATATTATACAATATTTTCACATCTGACTTACCTGAGCTACCTCAGGGATGTCAAAAATCTTTGTTTGCGGATGACACAGGCCTCTCCGCCAAAGGACGAAGCCTGCGTGTCATCTGTAGTCGATTGCAAAAAAGTTTGGATATTTTTTCTTCATACTTGCAAAAATGGAAGATTTCTCCTAATGCTTCCAAAACTCAACTAATAATATTCCCACATAAACCAAAAGCTCTTTATTTGAAACCTTCAAGTAGACATGTTGTCACGATGAGAGGGGTTCCAATAAATTGGTCAGATGAAGTTAAGTATCTAGGGCTCATGCTAGATAAGAATTTAACTTTCAAAAATCACATTGAGGGCATTCAAGCCAAATGTAATAAATATGTAAAATGTCTCTATCCCCTTATTAATAGAAAATCAAAACTTTGTCTTAAGAACAAGCTGTTGATATTCAAACAAATTTTCAGGCCAGCCATGTTGTATGCTGTACCAATATGGACTAGCTGTTGTAATACCAGGAAGAAAGCTCTGCAGAGAATTCAAAATAAAATTTTGAAAATGATTCTGAAGCTTCCTCCCTGGTATAGTACCAATGAGTTACATAGAAGATCCAATGTTGAAACATTGGAACAAATGTCAAATACAATCATTAATAATTTCAGGCAAAAATCGTTACAATCTTCTATTGCCACGATTAATGCGTTATATGTTTAGGTTAAGTTAGGTTAAGTATATTAAAAACGTTTTTTTCTCTTATAAGCAGGTGAAATCAACTCACCTGTAAAAAAACTGAACTGCTACGGCAAATGAAATGTAATATGTTGTTAACAAAATGTTAATAAAATCTTAAATTTGTTTTACCAAATTAGGATGATAGTGTTGTCAAATAACACAGAACACCTAGATATAAGAAATGAATGTAATGTTTGGAATGATACTAATAAAGAAATTAAAAAAAAAAAAAAAAAAAAAAAAAAAGTTTTACTTGCGTTCACCTGAACTCAAAATCATCCACAACATAACCTAAAAAACATTGTGACACCGCTGCCGGTGCTATGCCCTCACCACTCTTATTGCCTCTCTTTCGCCATTTTGAAACCTTTTCCACAAAAAAATGTACTTCAGAAGATTTTCTAATTTCCAACACTTACTTCAGCAATCGACCACAAATCCACTTACAAATCTCCGAAAAAATATATCGGATAACAAAAACCTCGCGTGCGTTGTATTTAACTAAAATTGAACGAGAAAAATATCGTTTCCACCTCGTCAGCCAATGTAAAGTCGCGTCAATCGCGGATCTACAGTAAATAATACGTTCGCGTGCTCTCAACAGTAGTCAGAATTCAACAGCCTTTATTTCCGTTCTCTCTCAACGTACTCTACAACATCAGGTATGATATAACAAGGTTGCATTTATTAAGGTGTGCTGATTTCAAGATCATTAATAAACAAGGTTTATAAAACATTTGTGAACTGATACTACATATAGTTATCTTAAAAATTGAGGGTAATCACATACTCTAATAAGGGATCACGTTCTCTTATATCAATGCTATACGTATAGAAAAACATAGATTTTACCTATACTGCAAAGTTCCAATTTACAATTCAACTTTTCTTTCTATATATAGAACTGACACCATATCTCGCAACTTTGAAAAATTCTCAGATTCGATTTTTGCTCAATTGGGTCCTAAAATTTTTAATGAAATCTTGTTTTTATTTAATAACACGAAAAAGCATGTTAATGTAACTACTTTAGCAATTTTTCCCGCTCAAATAACGGCTATATCATGTTTAAACTTAAATTTAAAAATTTGGTCCATAAATGAACCTTGACACTTTTGATCATGTTTGACGTTCGCTTAGTCGACAAAAACACCACAGGGGTTTTAGTTCGACCACTGGGGTTGTTCCTATCTGACATTTCGTAAGGGACACGGAAAACAAAATACACCCAAAATTTGAGTTTAAGCCAAAGTATATGACAAAATCTAAAAAAATGTTTTTTGGGCTTAAACCAACGGAAAACATTAGAAAATTGAGTAAACATGTGTTTTTGGCCTAAACTTAAGCGTTTGGCACTAAAATTGGGACAGGGCTTTAGGACCCTATTGAGTTGAAATTTTGGCTGTTTCTTGGTAGAAGCATTTGAAATACAAGAAACATATTTTGAACAAGAAATTTGGATCTCAATGTTTGAGGTTTTGTCCGGCGTTCCGCCACTGTGCGTCGAGCTGAACGAATTGTATTGCGAATCGGAAGCCATCCATCTTCTCGATATGTGCCATTATTTGTCTCTATTTTTCCATCCCCAATGAATCACAGTCAGTCAGAAGTGGAGTACAGTTAGTGGTGAGCCCTTGCCGTTTGGATTGAATTGGCAAAATCCGGATCCGGGTCGTCCGAACAGAAATACAGATGTCAGGAAAGGACATGGGAAAAATATTCGCCCCTTATCGCTGCTTCACAAGGCGAACGAATCCATCTTGCAAGCGACAGGAAGTCGTTGCATTTATCAATCTTGCCAAACAACTGAAGAATATCCCGCCTTGCCATCGGGCAGGATACAGTTCGATGAAAATGTTTTGTATTGTTTGGGTGCAATTGATCGATGCGCTGCATATTTTTCCAATTTCGAGATGTGTGTTTGTGATAGCGATAATGGCTGCCCCTGAGAAATGCAATCCAATTACATCTGAACTGTTCTTTTTCTTCTTGGCATTACGTCCTTAGTGGGACAAAGCCTGCTTTTTGGCATAGTGTTCTTATGATCACTTTCACAGTTATTAACTGAGAGCTTTTTTTGCCAAAGCTGCCATTGTCTGTATCCACTTCTTAATAGAATATCAAAACGTTGTCTTGGATTCAAAATAATTTTTTTAAAATGTCCCATTCCTATGAATTCAACCTACTCTGTATGAAAATATGAAAATAATCCCAGATTTCTAGAAGGCCGAATATTAGTGCATTCCCATTGTATCTGTTGCACGTAATGTGCAGTACAGCATGATACTGTATAGGATACACAAGTACAAGTGTCAGTAAATAAGGGCTGCAGCATTTCCTCAGCCACCTGAACGGCCCAATTTAATCCTGATCCTTCCGTTATGCGTCAGCCCAGTAGTTACGGATGGAAAGGACAAGGCGAAGCCGGAATAAATAGAGTCGAGTTTCGTCCTAAATCTTTCAGTCCCAGCTCAGGCATCCAATTTTATAGCGATATATAATGAATTACCCACTTAGACTTTAATTGGCAGTAATTAAGTTTCATTGATAGCGTAAATAACAGTCACGTACAGAATGACCGGATCCGGTGTGCGATGATAGAACCCGTCCGAACAAATGCGGAAATGTTGAACGACAGCAGGGGGAAATGGTGGGCAGATAGGGTGGAAATGGAGGGGATTGATTGAAAATCACTGTTGTGGTGGCATCCATCATTTAATGCATCGAAAGTCTTTATCGTCTGTAAGTCCTGTGATTCTTGGTAGACTTTGTAGACTTGTCGTCAAGGACGGTTGTAATTTTTACACATTCGATAGAATATATTGGAAATTACGAGATGACAGAAGATCAAAATACAAAAGAAGAGCAGAGAAGGAGCAGAACGTCGAAAAAAATTAGAGAAGCAAAAAGTTTCTGCCAAGTAAATCATTTTCGACTTTTTGTATTTCGACCTGTTGTCTTTTGACCTTATGCTTACCGACGTTTTGTATTTCGACCTTTTCGACCATGGAGAACAAGTAACTTCTGAATGAACTTTGTTCAAGAGTTGCACTTTGTTTCATAAACAAAATAAAGTGTGGTAGTTCAATATTCTTTCACGAAGGAATATCAGCCTCAACCAGTGGCGTAGCTGAGATTCTCGGGGACCGGTGTGGAGTTGAAATTAAAACGCCAGATGTTTAGGTAATATATTCCAAAGTATATTTGTCATATCAAATGCACAATAAGGTTTGATATTATGATTGAGGTTTAAGGTTTAAGAATGAGTTTTTACTATGGGATAATAAGTTTGTACTTGCATTACAGTACTAGCGTGTTTGGAACATTCCTCATTTTTTCTTCATGGAAATTTCCATATCAACCTACATTGTCTTTGGGCCACCTTCAAATCACCACTCTGAACGCTGAAAATTTCACAGAACACTATTTTTATGGTAAGGATGGTAAGGAGCATATGGGAGATTGGATTCTCAAACATTTTTAAATTTTGAACCGCCCTATTAGACATATCGGTGTCAATTAATTAACTAGGATTTGACATCTTGTCCCAGTTCCAGTTCAAGAATGAAAGTGTTTAAGATTCCAACATTAAACCCAACAACATTAAATCCAGGAAATTGTCGTGAAAGTATTTTGTTTCAATGTAGCTCTAAACAAAGTGCGCTTCGGAAAGCCAAAGCAAGCGATATCGTTTTTTTCACCGCCGGAAGGAATGGTTTGTTCCGGTTTTCACGTTTTGATGGGCAGTGCGCATCGGAAAGCCCAAGAATAACCTACCTTGATGGCTACAACGTAGCGTCACGCTATTGCCAGGCGTATTGTAGAGCTCCATCTTCGTTGGACTTGGGCGAAACTTCTCCAGTTGTCCGAACGTTTAGGGTCACCAGGTCCTTTTTCAATGCGTACAGCCAGCGTATTCGTGGTCTTCCCCGAAGCCGCCGACCTCTACCTGGTCCCCTACTGTATATTATTGTCGCAATTCTTTCTTCCGAAATTCGCACTGCCGTATTTTACACGTTTGATAATATTCACATCTTTGTACACTTGTTACAACTCGTGATTCATGCGTCTGCGCCACACACCATTTTTGAGTTTCCCACCGAGTGTTGTTCGCAGCACTCTACGCTCGAAAACACCGAAAGTTTTCTGGTCTGCCTCTACCAACGTCCACGCTTCGTGCCCGTAGGGAGCCACCGGGAAAATCCATGTTTTATACAGGGCGAATTTTTGTTTCCGTTTGCAAGCTGCGAGACCTAAGCTGGTTACGTAGTCCATAAAAACCCCTATTCGCAGCCGCAACACGTCTTTTCACTTTGCGGGAAACGTCATTGTCACATGTCACAAGTGTGCCAAGGAAAACATATTCTTCAACAACTTCAAACACATCCCCATCAAACGCTACCTCAGCACCTAAACCACCAAGCCTGACTCTATCTCTACCTGCAACCACGTACTTCGTTTTGGTAGAATTAATGGTCAGGCCTATCCTCGCTGTCTCTTCCACTGACCTGTGATCGATTCCAATTAGGTCTATATCGTCCGCAAAGTCAAGGAGCATGTGCGACCTTGTTATAGCACCCTCGAAAGCAATGCTCAAGAGTAAAGTCGAAAGTGTGTCTCCCTGTTTCATCCCGTCTAACGTCACGAACGAGGTTGACACCTCGTCTGCGATACGAACACTTGATTTTGAACCATCCAGCGTAGCACGTATCAGTCTAATTAGTTTCGCCGGAAAACCATGTTCAAACATTATCTGCCACAGCTCATTTCTTTTCACTGAGTCGTACGCCACCTTGAAATCAATAAACAGATGGTAAGTCTGCAAACTATACTCCCGGAATTTCTCTAGGATCATTCGCAAGGTAAACATCTGGTCCGTAGTCAAACGGCCCTTACAAAACCAGCGATGAAGGACTCCACGAGCGGTCTCAGTCTGTTAAACAGGCTGCGCGACAGAATTTTGTACGCCGAATTCAGCAGAGTAATTCCTCTGTAATTGGCACACTCCAGTCTGTGCCCTTTCTTGTAGATAGGGCGGATGAGGCCATCCAACCTGCCGGTGGGCAATTCTTCGTCCTCCCATACCTTCAGAAGTACTCGGTGGATCGACTGGTAAAACTGCTCGCTTCCGTGCTTGAGAAGCTCAACCGGGATCTCGTCTTTCCCAGCAGCCTTACAGTTCTTCAGCTCGCTGATAGCCTTTTTAAGAAGGTAAAATTCCCAATGAAACTATAAGCGGAATTATTGCCGATACGAATGATATCAGTACAACTCAAAAGAAAAGCCTATATTTAAAAGAAAGATAAAATTATGATGAAATCATTAAAGACACTCGAAACCTTAGCACACCGTTGATAACTCGGAGACGAGTCAACCATCAGCTTAGAGTCTAGCACGATGTGTGGAGTTCATAACTTTGTCCTGAATAGACGGTTCAATTTTATCATTATCGTCCCGCCACATCATACAAACCAACAATTAAATCAGTTATTGGGCCACATTTATGAATCCTACACATCAGCGCTGTAGCAATTTGATTTTTTCGTAATTCGGCCAAACGACCCGTTCGGCCAAATGGCGTTCGGCCAAATGGCCGAACACCGTGGCGCTCACATTGACTCCGATCACTACCTGGTAATGGTGAAACTGTGCCCAAAATTATCCGTCATTAACGATTTACGGTACCGACGCCCGCCTCGCGACTGAAACAACCAGTTGGCGCCAATGCGTACGCGCAACATCTTGAGGCAGCATTTCCGTATAAGGGCGAGCCCGATAGGGCTTGAGGACGGCTGGAGAAAAGTTAAAGCAGTCATTAACGACGCTGCCGAAAGCATTGTCGGATATGTGGAGCGGAGATCAAGTAACAATTGGTTCGACGGGGAGTGCCAGGAGGTTTCGAAGTAGAACAATGCAGTGCGGACTGCATTGCTGCAGCATGGCACGCGGCAAAACGTGGAACGATACAGACTGAAGCGGAAACAGCAAACCCGCATATTCCGGGACAAAAATCGCCGCCTGGAAGAAGTGAAATGCCAAGAGATGGAGTTGCTGTACCGTTCTCAAGAAACGCGGAAGTTCAATCATAAGCTCAACACATCCCGCAAAGGCTACGTGCCGTGAGCTGAAATGTGCCGGGATAAGGATGGGAACATCTTAATTAACAGACGCGAGATTATCGAAAGGTGAAAGTATTATTGTGTTGAACACCTGAATGGCGCAGAGAGCACTAGCACAGAAGGTCAGGACAGGCGATGGCTACGTCAGCACAGCGTACAGTGGAAACCAACCAGCTCCCACGATGGGGGAAGTTAAGGTGAAGATGAATCGAAGCCAAACCTAAAATTTTTAAGAGCACAAATCCTGAGAACCAAGCTTCCATTTAAGCTGAAAACTTAATCGATTGGTCACTAGCTGGTGGTGACCAATCGATAAAGTTTTCAGCTCGAACGGGTGTTCGGTTCTCCAGATTTGTGCTCCTGAGAATTTTAAGTTTAGTTTCGATTCATCTTCACCTTAAGGATGCTGTTCAACAGCTCAAAAACAACAAGGCCGCATCTACAAATTACGTTACGCTCTAGGAGGATGGGGGAGTAGGCTCAAGCGTTACGGCTCATACAAAAATTTGAAATTTTCTATACAAAATGCGTTACGAAGGCGGGGGGAGGGGGTTAAAAATTTCCAATTTTAGCGTTACGTAATAAATGGATGCTGCCCAAGAGAATTTGAGATTTTTGCAACGCTGGACATGTTTATGATAGTTTTCTATGATGAAGTGAAAATAAGGCTGATAACCCGACCAGTAGATTATAACTAAGTTTTAACACAATTTGAAGGCGGAAATTATAATACAAATAAAACAAAATCTTTTATAATAAAAAGGTTGTTTTAAAATTTGTTTCAATTTCAAACATAATTATAACACAATTTGTTATACCATGCTGCATGAATACCCGGATGCTTAAGCTAGGACCAATATTTAAATACTGTTTTAAATAGATTATCTTTAGATTTAGATAATGTTCTTTGCTGCTACATATAGATCCAAATCTTATTGTAGTACCGAGAATGAATTTTCGATTAAAAATAAAGATTTTATTTTTGAAATTGTCGAATCAATAATTATCTTGTCCTTAAATCCGGACACTTGGTACAAGCCTTGTCTTGAAATCAGGACAGCTGAATTGCAATATGAATTATTTATGTAAAATAAGTGATAAGCGAATTTTAATCCGATTAAACTCCACATTATTTCGTTTTTGATCATTAAATCTACTGTAGTAGGCTTTGATGAATATTGATTAGATAATGTGTCATAATAAAGCCTTCACTACGTTGCGCTAATATGAAAAGTAAATAAATAAGGGTGTTTTTTACCTCAATTGCAGCCATATATATCCGGTTAGATACTTGTATCTAGAACTGCAGCAATACATGAATGCCACAGTATTTTTTTTTAGCGAAAAACGAAGTGAGTGATCACTTAAACTTCTACTGGATTTGCTTCAAGTTTTTTCTTCATGTTCCTTCCAAAATTTTCGTTCACATATGCCAAATTCAGGAATATTTTATCTCGTCCGACAGTTTATTTCAACACTTATAAAATTACATTTTGAACATATTCATCAATATTTGTATTACTATATTGTGTTTGAAACACTATTGAAATAATTGAAACCAATCACAACGTTATCACACCGAACTTTATTAATTTAATATAAATTCATTAAAATGATAAAAAAAAATGTTGAAGGTAAAAGTGATGCATAAAATAAGGCATATTAACATATTATTTTTCCTTTATTTAATTTAAGCTTGCAAGGTCTACACTATTTTTCCATATTCAAAATCATTTTTACTTAAGTTCTAATTTAAGGCAATACGTCAACTTTTTATCTGTTTTCAAAGACCTCTGTTTTTTTCCAAAGAGATGTGCGTATCTCAAGGATGTGTTATACTACGCAAACATTACTCTCCTCAATAGCTTCCATTTCTTGTAATACACCATCTTCATTGGGCCATAATTTCTCACTTTTTCGACGGTGTCCGTTATTGGCTGCTGCCCAGTATTGGATGATCTCCCCCTATAGTGTTTAAATAACGTCAATATGCAGATAATTTCATTGGCGCTTACGTCGACCTTGCGAAGATGGCAGCGTAGGACTCCCACACATTACCGATCCAGACTACTTTAAAAATGTATTTGCTCTGCACGTGTTTGTTTGCGAGAAACCATTTTTTTTCTATTGAATTATACTGCGGAACACGTTTTTGTCTCAAGCACCAAAATACTGCTATTTACTCTATTAAGTGGTGCTGAATCCATTGCCGTTTTCAAAAATATCATAGCACGTCTAGGTTTTGAGATATTGACTGTTGAAACTGCATAATTTTACTAGATCTGCCAACATGTATGCAAGTTTTCCAGCTAGTATATCAATTAATTTGCTTAATTTGTCACAGAATTCAAACTCCAAGTGTGAAATAATACTTATAAACAAAGTTCATAGTACTTTCGATGGTAAAAAAATAATTTTTGGTTGTTTAGAAATGTGTTGTATTTTACCATATAAGAGAAACGAAGAATTTTGTATGGAGACTGCATACATGTTGAAAAAATCGATTCAATCTTAATGTTATCGTGCAATTTTTACTACGTTATATCAAAATTGAAAGTTGAAGTCCTATTCACGCTTGGTTTGACTCCCTCCACCCCCCCTTGGAGCGTGACGTAATTTGTGCATGACCCCTTAACATCCATAAAACCAAACCAAGTTGTTGGCGATAGATGACAAGATCTCGATTTTGTGAAGACTTTATTCAATGGATTACAAAATTCAATAGTAGCTTTGCACTATCGCACAACAATATGATTTCCAATAGTGGTCTTCCAATATTGAGATGTAAAAACCTCGCAGCTCTAAAAAGTTTTAATTGATACGACGGTTTCTCTATTTTCTCAACGTTCAAATTCCTGTTCAATTAGGAATAAGTGAAATTTTAGAATAATAAGTATAGGGTAATTAATTTAACTTTCTGTAGGAATAACAATTTTTGCAGCGATCTAGATAACTAATGCTTTCTTCTATTCCCTAGTTCATCTATTGTTCCGCGTATATGACATTTGACGGCCAATCCTTTCTATGTGCTATGGGTGTGGTCGATGTCTACGGCCGAGCCAGTCATAGGCGTAGTAGGATTGCTGGTAGACGTTGCGCCCTTTACACTCCCTCCTTCAATGCACCGAAGACCTATCTTAGTTGCATTTCTTCCTACGCCGACGTCTAGCACTGCAAGCTTAACGGCCGGTCTTTCGTATATCCCTTCGATGGTTTGTACTGTAGCTTCCCTGACTTGTCCATCTGGGGCCACCTTTGTGGCAATCACTCGTCCTTTGGGCCAGCAATTACGAGGGAACCTTGGGTCTACTATCACCACGATATCGTTGATCTCAATCGGTTGAACTTTTGCGAACCACTTTGCTCTGCGAGTTAGAGAGGGAAGGTAGTCGTGTAGCCACTGTTTCCAGAATTGGTTTGCCATCGTTTGGGATAGGCGCCAGTTTTCCTTAAGGGTGGTAGCTCCGTCATCAAAACAGCTCCACGGCAGAAGCCCGTTGGATGACCCCAAAATGAAGTGATTTGGAGTCAGTACAGGCGATTGGTCATCTTCAACAGGAATTTCCGTTAGTGGTCGTGAGTTTACGATGTGTTCCACTTCTATCAACATATTTCTGAACGTTTCATCTGATGGCAGACGGTTGGGGCGCAACCTGTAAAGGTTCTGCTTGACCGTTCGAATTAGTCTCTCCCATGCCCCTCCCATATGAGGAGACAAGGGGGGAATGAAGCTCCATGTTGTATTCGTGGAAGTGAATTCTTGCACAATTCGCTCCTGATTTAATTTTTCGATGGCAATTTTAAGCTCTTTGTTTGCCCCGACAAAGTTTGTGCCACGGTCGCTATATATGACACATGGAACACCCCTCCTAGCGATAACGTTGCGTAAGGCCATAATACACGAATCTGCTGTGAGTGAGTGTGCGACTTCTAAATGAATCGCGCGTATAGTGAGGCAAGTGACTAAAACACCCCAGCGTTTTTCCGTACGGCGGCCGACAGATACAAGCATTGGGCCGAAGTAATCCACCCCCATATGGCTGAATGGACGACTGTAGGCAGCAAGTCGAGATAGAGGTAGGTCGCCCATCAGCGGAGGCTGAGGACGGGCGCATTCGTTTTTACAGAACTGACAGCTATTACGTATGGACCGATGCACGAGTTCACTATCTGACGTTTGAGCGGTGCCGTGTTATTTATGTGACCATGGCAACGAGTGAATTCGGCACCGCTCAAACGTCAAATTAGTGAACTCGTGCATCGGTCCATTGACTTGTAGACCGTTTTCAAGCGAGAGATGTAGTAGCGCTGCTTCAGTTCATTGATGATAGTCTCGTGGTTCTGATGAAGAAATTTCTGATGAACGTTCAGCACGAGTAGTTTTGTAACATAGTGTTTGCGGGGAAGAATAACAGGATTGGCAATGCGGTTGTCTATAAATTGGCAAGCGTTCGTTCGGCCACGCATCCTCAGGACTCCCGATTCATCTACGAATGGACACAGTCGAAAAAGAGGACTTTTTTTAGGAATTCTGTTTTCCAGCTGTTCTGAAGAATTTGAGGTCAGTATTAAAATCTCTTCAGCATAAGCGCTTTTTTGGGCCATTTGATACAGGTAGTTCTCGGCTTTAGAGAGTTCGATTTTTGTGAGCGGTCCTTTCGCTACTGGAGTCGTTCGAGTAGACCGTTGCATATTGCTGATGGCTCTGAATACGTATGCTGTGGTCCTTAGAAGTGCATTCCATTGGCTGAAGCGATCGATGTCGATGACTGGTTCGGGAACCTTATGGTGGAGAAGTAGGTGCGGTCGGAGCTCGGTGTTAGTAGCTGCAAAGGACTGAGTTGCCATGGGCCATTCTTCCTCTGGTTTCCGCAGGAAATCTGGTCCACAGAACCACCGACTGGAGTTGCTCATATCTGGAGTTCGCTTCCATTTCGTTCCTTCGTCCGCGATGTTTAATTTTGTCGGGACCCAGCGCCAATATCTAATATTCGTTGTTTCCAGGATCTCGCTGATTCGTACTCCCACATATTGACTATATCTTCGATGATCCGAGCGTAGCCAACAGATCACATCTCTAGAATCCGTCCAAAAGTAGCGCTTCTGAACGTTGGTCGTAAGGGACTTGAGAATTGTATCCGACAGTCTTACTCCTATAACCGCAGCTTGCAGTTCGGATCGTGGTATGGATAGGAATTTTAACGGGGCAACCCTGGCTTTTCCTCCTACTAAAGCACACTCTACTGTTGTTCCTTCTTGAAAGCGTAGGTAGACAACAGCCGCAAAACCATTCTCGCTTGCGTCTACGAAGGTGTGCATTTGAACTACGTTGTTTTTTCCTATAGATGTAGCGGTTCGATAACATCGCGGTATCCTGATGCTTGAAATTTGCGGGAGTACTCGCAACCAGGTCAACCACTTCTCGAAGTGTATATCGTGAATCGGCTCATCCCACTCGACAGATGATCTCCAGATTTCTTGAAGAAGCACTCGGAGAAACATCAAGAAGTGGCTGATTAAACCAAGTGGATCAAATACCATCATTAACGTTCGTAGGACCTCGCGTTTTGTTGGCCGTTTATTGCCTGTCAGCAAATCCGCATCATGACGAGAGGATATTTTATACGTGAAACAATCTAGACTAGTATCCCACCACATCCCTAGCACTTTTTCTGTGGTATTGGCTTCTCCGATGCTCATGTTCTTCTCTTTAGTTTCCGAACCATCTAGTGCAGCGACAACCTTCGGAGAGTTGGACACCCAATTACGCATTTCAAAGCCTCCAGATTGATGAATCTTCTTCACATCGGCAGCTAGTTGTATCGCTTGATCTTCTGTCTCAGCACTTACCAGCATGTCGTCAACATAGTGCTGATGAACGATAGCATGAACAGCTTCTGGAGATTCCAGTGCAAATTGCCTTGCGTGAGTGTTTTTTACGTACTGTGCTGTACTGGGCGAGCAGCAGGCTCCAAATGACATCACTTGCATGACGTATGTACTCGGCGTTGCATCCGACTCGTTGTCTTTCCAAAAAAAGCGTTGGCAGTGCTGATCCTCAGTCCTCATCAGGACTTGATGATACATCTCACGGATGTCACCGGAGACTGCCACACGGTACTCACGGAACTGAATTAAAACTGATAGGAGAGATGTCAACTGATCTGGTCCTTTCAGAAGGACTGAATTTAGCGAAACTCCATGCGAGGTGGCAGCTGCATCCCAGACAAGTCGTGTCTTACCGGGCTTGTTGGGATTTACTACTGGAAACATCGGTAGGTACCATACTCTATTATGGCAGGTCTCTAATTCTTTATCTGTAAGCTTCCTTATGTACCACTTAACTAAGTAATCATTTATCTTCACCTTCAGCGCCTGAGTAAGTCCATTATCTTTCTGCATTCGACGATCAAGACACTCCCATCGTTTCAGTGCCATATATTTGCTTTCCGGGAGCCTCACGTTTTCATATCGCCATAAGAGGCCGGATTCGTAACGCCCGTCAACGTGTTTAGTAAGCGATTGCAACAAGTCATTTGCTCTTTGATCGTCGTTAGATAACAACAGTTGGTTCGGCTTACTGATACCAATGCTTTCCAATGAAAAATATTGTTTCATTGCCTCATGTAGATCTTGATCTGTTTTATGATCGCATTCACAGAGCTGGACCCTGTGATGGTTGATCTGCCCATAGGTGTTCGTATCTCTGGAACAACTCCCATAGATCGTCTAGCCCAATCGAGTTTTGATCGCTATTGGCTCATTGGGTTTTCCTTCACGAGACTTTGTAACGTTTCCCAGGCTTGCGTGAGCCAGACCAATTAGCAGTCGTGGGCTGACATCTTCATACGATTCCAAGGGCAAACCTTCCAGATGACGATACTTTTGTTGCATCTCGGAAACTGCAAGCGGGAATTTTTTAGAGGGGTTCGTTACGCCTGAAATTTGTAGATTCACTATTTGCGAAAGACTCTCCGTTCGATTGGCACCTCCAGTCCATCGCAGACATAGTGACTTTTTCGTGCCTTCAACCCCTATTTCGTCAGCCAAACTCTGCTCCATCAATGTGAGCTCCGACCCATCATCTACGAAGGCGTAGGTACGCAAGGATTTTGTTGGACCATGAAAAAGCACCGGGATGATTCTGAACAGAATCTCGGACTGACCTTGATGAACATTGCAGCTTGAATTCGTAGTAACATTATTTTGAACTGATGAGGGGACTGGACCGGGAGTGGAGGCATTCGAATCCTTTTTCACATTGTGTAGAAGTGGATGGTGCAAATACGAGCAGCCGTCGGTGCCACACTCCTTCTTCCACTTGCAGGGTCCGTTATGCTTCCTTAGGCACTTCCGACATACTTTAAATTCACGCACTACCGCCCATCTAGATTCGCAACTAAGTTCCTTGAACCGTTTGCACTGAGCAAGCGTTGTACAGCTTCCTTTGCAGCTGACACATTCTCTGGCGGACTCCTTTTGGAGAAAAGATTTAATTGGTACCTGGTTGGTTGTTAGCTTATTTGTGGGCTGGTCCACTTCAGCATGAAGATTGATGTAGCCATCTCTTTTTCCCGTTCTGGTACGATTGTCGATCCCTGCGGAAATTGAAACTGCACTGGCGTCTTCCGCAATAGATCGTAACCATAAACTGAAGTCCGAGAGGTTAGGAGAAGGATTGTCTCTAGAGGTTTTTGCCCAGTCCAGACGTAACGTTGGTGGAAGCCTTTCAACCAACTCATATCTTAGCGATGCGTTGTACATAAAGTCTCCTATCTCGCAAGCCTCAACGGTGGCGACTAGATTCTCCAAATTTAACGCGAATTGGATAACGGTATCTAGTTTTTCGATACTGGGGGGCTGAAGTGCGCGAATTTTCCGAACGATCGCCTGTATGATCGTTTCTGGCCGTCCGTATAGCATTTTCAAGGTGGACATTACTCCTTGAACACTTGAAGGATGGAGTAAGCGGCATTTAACTGCTTCCAAGGCTTTTCCCCTGAGGCACTTACAGAGCCTGAGCATGTTCTCCTCATTTGAAAATCCACAAAGCTAAGTGGACGAGTTGAAAATTGAAAAGAACAGTGGCCAATCTTCCGGGTTTCCGCTAAACTCCGGCTTGTCTAGCAGCTAACTGGCTTCGGTTGAGAGAATAGACAATACCTTCACCATCTTCCATAACCGGCGGCTCCATGATTCTTGACGGATGAACTGGAGTGGATCCTTGTCTGGGAATGAAGTTTAAACCATCCACGAAGGTTCCTGTTTCCCTGCGGGTTGTGGGCTGGAATCGTACTTCCGGGCGAAGATTTGGTAGACGCTGTGAACGCTGAAAGCTCGAGGTCGGATTTTGTTGCCTATTACACACTACTTCGGTTGGTCTTCCAGTTGACTGTGCATGCTCTCCTGGGTTGGTCCGTACCGACACGCTATATCTCGGGTTGTTTGGCATTAATTCTCCATATAAAACACCGTTCGCTCCAGGATCACCTTCAGGAACCACATCTACAAGGCCGGAATCATCGCCGCAATTTTCCGTATCTTCCATCCACCGCTGTATTTTAGACGCATTTTCTGCTAGAGATTCCAGATCGCTTACTACCGACGAACGTTCGCTCTCCAGTTCTTCCAACAAACTGTACTTCTGCTCCAGATACTTGAGCTGTAGTTTCCTTTCCTCCTCCAGCTTTTGAAGCTGCAGCTCGATTTTTCGCGCTGCCTCGCTTCTCCTGCTCGATCTACCAACTGACTTGTTCGAAGCTCCGTCATTGGGGGGCGGATTCAACTCGCTTGGGGTCTTCATTATTGTCACATTAGCACAACCAGGGCAAAACCAACTCACCTCAGCTATCGATTCACCCACTTGAACGCAATTGAAATGGCACCATAACTCACATTCGTCGCATTGTACCATTCTGTCGTTATCGGGCATCTCACATAATGCACATCTATTGGCAGTCTTTTGGCGAGCGTGGCGCGGGGGATTCCGTCGTGGCTGGACACCATCCGCAAGCATAGGAAGAGCTGACTTGGCTTGAACATCATGGGTCGAAACACTCGCTCGAGTTTTGGAGGGCCCTTGAACTGCTCCTTTCTCAGTACTCACCGTTCTGGCTCCTTTTGCATGTTGATTAGCAGGGAATTCTACGGTGAACGCCAACTGAGACCCACCTTCACGTTGGACTACCTTCTGTGGTACTGCTTGCCCTCGCTGAACTGATAGCTTGGATTGAGCAGCGTGCTCCAACTGTCTCCTCGTCTTCTCCGAATTTACAGATTCCGGATGGCTGTTACCGTTTCTACCCGCATCACCGACATCGGCTAGAAGTCCTCTCGCGCCGGCGGAGTGTTGATCTTGGGAGCTTCCTTTAAACCTTTGACTTGTCATTCTTAGTCGATATTGAATTTTGTAAAGTTGTTGGCGATAGATGACAAGATCTCGATTTTGTGAAGACTTTATTCAATGGATTACAAAATTCAATAGTGGCTTTGCACTATCGCACAACAATATGATTTCCAATAGTGGTCTTCCAATATTGAGATGTAGAAACCTCGCAGCTCTAAAAAGTTTTGATTGATACGACGATTTCTCTATTTTCTCAACGTTCAAATTCCTGTTCAATTAGGAATAAGTGAAATTTTAGAATAATAAGTATAGGGTAATTAATTTAACTTTCTGTAGGAATAACAAATTTTGCAGCGATCCAGATAACTAATGCTTTCTTCTATTCCCTAGTTCATCTATTGTTCCGCGTATATGACATTTGACGGCCAATCCTTTCTATGTGCTATGGGTGTGGTCGATGTCTACGGCCGAGCCAGTCATAGGCGTAGTAGGATTGCTGGTAGACGTTGCGCCCTTTACAAGTGTTTTATACAACTTTGACGACCTGTAGCTAACAATTATGACGTGCTGGAATATTTCTGAGAACGACATTAGATTCAGCGACCCAAAATTTACTAGAGACACAAAATTTGATCCTTGAGAAACACAAAAATGTCATTTTTGTTACGCTGTGTTATTATTACCCCTGTTTTGGGGCCCCTAGAAATTCGCATCCCCCTAGCTTCGTTACTGGCCTCAGCGCGTTCGTCGATAAAATGCCACGGCTCATAAGATCAAGCGAGCTGCGAAGACAATTTACGTTTCTTAACATCAGATACCCCCAGTTATGCTAGCAAATAGGTGATGGCGTTTTCCTGGCTCAGCCTGAGCCAAGGAGAGGGAAAATTGCCAAAGCATGAAAATAAATTATCTGTAACGATTTGATCAAGCCCACCCTGGATTGATGGGCTCGATATATCCGTTGTTTCCCTTTTGGTGGGAGCTTATCCTTGGCTTGCAAATCGTCTCGTTTGTTCGACAGCAGTTCTGTACCCATTGCCACTCAGGCGCATCCTCCAAAGCATTTCCCGTGAGTCACAAATAATTTAAATGAAAGTATAACGAAAACCATAACACCTAACGAGCAAATCAGCTCTCGTCTCAGTCGGAAACTGGCCTTCAGGGAAAACCTCCATTCGCCTGATCAGATGGGTGTGGGCGAAGTTCATTTGTTTTTTTTTCGATTCTTTTTTCTGTCTTCGTCGGAATGGTTCGGAGGGAAATCCGTTAGGTCAACCCTTCCCATAAATAACATGCTCTTTCCATTTTGGGTGATTCTCGATGGGCCAGATGTTTTGTTTTGAAGTTTCCAGCTATCACTTTCGAATGGAGAGTAATAATCGTAAATTTCGACGTAACGAACAATCGACTGAAATCAAGTCAAACCAGTTCCACTTCGAGGAAGGATCGCCGAAACGTGAAATGTAACATGTTTTTAAACAAGAGTTGCAATATTTGTACGAGTTGCAAACTGTAACCCAAATTCTTAGAAAAATAGGATGGATTGCATCAGTAGCTTTAAGGCGTATGTAGTTTATGTGTTTTTTTTTTGGGAATGCGTTTGCGTGACTCGTGTATTTGTCTACTAGATATTTACGACGGGTAGGTGGCAGGTGAGGTTGATTCTAAACAGGCTAGTACCGTATACGGAGGGTGTGAACGGCCTGCCTAACAATCAGTTAACATTCAGGAAAGACAAATCTATTCTGAACGCTATCTAGTCGGTCGTTCAGACAGTTGAGGTGGCAATCGAGCGTAAAAGGAGCAGCATCCGCGATTATCACTCTGCATGTGAAAATTCTTTCAACAGCGAAAGATGGGAGGCGATAGCCCAAGAACTTCACTGCCTCAAAATACCGGTGCAATTGTGTAAGCTTCTCTAGATAACTTGTTTGGTGGAAGGTTTTTTGTAATTTTAGCTACAATCATGTAAAGCTTTTTGTAATGTACATATCATTATGTAGCATTGTGTTATGTATAGATTCGACTTTTTCGAATAAAATTTACGAATCACTGAAATAAGGATGTTTTACCCAATGTTGTAGGATATTATTATAATTCATTATTTTAACAGTAATCCGAATCACTGAACCATATAAAGTTATCGAAGTGCTCTGGTTTAATAAGCTTGATTTGCCGTCCAGTCCAAGCCAATAAGCATACAACGGATGAAAGCCAATCAAACATGATGTAGAGACTGGAGAGAGAGAATCGACGACGAGAATCTTTTGTTCCAATCTTCTGCTTCCATCTGACTTGGCTTGTCTGTTTGGGGAAATGATTGAATTCGGAGCTTTTTGAAGGAACAAGAAAGTTTTCGTTTATCCAGTTGCTTGCTCCCGTGATATCTAAGATTGTTTGCTCTTCATCTTTCAAGTCCACCTCGGTTCCCACGCGCAGCTTTTCCACCTTCCAGCCTGCGATACGTGACCTTTATTGGAAAATCTGCCCCTTCGATGTGCCGAACTAGGGGACAGTCGCGCAGGAAGGCGAAAGATTTACTGATCAGATTGTTCTAGTTTTATTACATTGAATATTTCAAACGGAATATCAATACAAACTTGGAAATCAAAGTTTATTTTTGTCATTAAGTTGAAGCTCGATAAATAATGGTGCATAACGTACTATCCAACGATTTACGTTATATCATAACTGTTGGGAGCATCCCCTTAACATTTTAGCGAGAATGAGAGCGGATGAAAATTTTATGAAAGGAAATATTTCCTTTCTTTTCTTTTCGTTACCCACATCAAATAAAGTGTCCATCGGGACGCCGCATTTCTATTAGAGGATGTCGACAAAGTCCACCAGTCGAATTATTAGTTTATTTTTCCAGCTCAATAATTCCATTTTACTCGAGACTTTTGAGACATTTTGAATATTGATTGAGATTGTGTTTTCAAACCAGGAGAAAACATTCATGAATTCATGACGTTGCTGAGCAAAAATAAATGAAATACTTTTGTACATCGATGCTCTCAGGGCAAATATTAGAGAATGTTTGAATTGGTAATTTCATGTCTTCTCAATTCATTTGTTGTTCATTTGCAACGTTGCCTTTACTGGAAGATTCTTTCGATAATGAGCTGATAGCAGAGACAATCTTTTCCGAAAATAAAAAGATCATTTTGATTGATTTTTTTTAATATTAAGGCTAAGTAGCCCGTCATTCGTTTTGACAACAATGATGACTTTTCAGCTTGCATTTCAAAGTGATAAAACTCAGTCTTGATAGTTTATATTGACTTAAAAAAGTATTACTGTTCGCGCTAAACATGCATAAAGTATGCTGATACTTTTTCAGCTGTGTCAGTGCAAAATCAACTGATTTTCTTTGATTCGAAATCGTGAGATGAATTAGCAACAATCATCAACAACGCGTACCAATTTCAATGACGGCCTACTTCGCCTTAAAGTTGCATTTCAAAACTTCTTAAATATGTACACGGTTCGAACGAAACGTTTAAAGTTCTGTGATATATAATGCACATCATTGAAGCATAACATATCATGGATCATTTTCATTTATTTAGTTAACATCTAAACAGATAACACTGAATCAACAATTTCACGCCACAATACTCGGTTCGTGGCCGCATCTCTCCATCCTCGGTTCTACCCCACGCTCGCCAAACCGATACGCACTTGATCCGCTCACCTTGCTCGCTGCACTCCACGCCTTCTTGTACCAACGGGATCCGAAGCGAACACCATCTTTGCAGGGTTGCTGTCCGGCATTCTTGCAACATGCCCTGCCCATCGTTTCATTCCAGCTTTGGTCATCTTCTGAATACTGGGTTCACCGTAGAATTGAGCGAGCTCGTGGTTCATCCTTCGCCGCCACACACCGTTTTCCTGCAAACCGCCAAAGATCGTCCTAAGCACCCGACGTTCAAAGACTCCAAGTGCCTACAAGTCCTCCTCGAGCATCGTCCACGTTTCATGCCCGTAGAGGACTACCGACCTTATGAGCGTTTTGTACATGATACATTTGGTGCAGGCGTGAATTTTTTTTGACCGCAGCTTCTTCTGGAGGCCATAGTAGGCCCGACTTCCACTGATGATGCGTCTCCGTATTTCACGGCTAACGTTATTGTCAGCCGTCAGCAAGAGCTCCAAGGTAGACGAACTCGTCGACCACCTCGAACGTATCCCCGTCTATCGTAACACTGCTACCTAGGCGAGCCCTGTCGCGCTCGGCCTCACCAGCTAACATGTACTTTGTCCTGGCCGCATTCACGACCAGTCCAACCTTTGCTGGTGTACAGGTCTGCCACCTTTTCAATTGTTCGGCCGACAATGTCCATATCATCCGCAAAGCAAACAAATTGACCCAATTGACAAAATCGTACCCCAGCTGTTGAGCCCGGCTCTCCGCATAACACATTCTAGCGCAATATTGAACAACAGGCACGAAAATCCATCACCTAGTCGTAGTCCCCGGCGGGATCCAAACGAACTGGAATGTTCGCCTGAAACCTTCACACAATTTTGCACACCTTCAATCGTCGCTCTTATCAGTCTCGTGAGCTTCCCGGGAAAGCTGTTCTCGTCCATGATTTTCCTTAGCTCTACGCGGTCGATACTATCGTATGCCGTCTTGGAATCGATGAAAAGGTGATGCGTTGGGACCTGGTATTCACGACATTTTTGGAGGACTTGCTGTACAGTAAAGATCTGGTCCGTTTTCGATCGGCCGTCAACGAAGTCGGCTTGATAACTTCCCACGAACTTGCTTACTATAGGTGACAGACGACGGAAGATGATCTGGGGTAATATGTTGTAAACCGCAAGGTGAATCGCTCGAAAGTTCTCACAATCTAACTTGTCGCCTTTCTTGTAGATGAGGCATATCACCCCTTCCTTCCACTCTTCCGGTAGCTGTTCTGATTGCCACATTGTGCCTATCAGCTGGTGCAAACAAATGGCCAGTCTCTCCGGGCCCATCTTTATGAGTTCAGCTCCGAACCATCCTTACCAGCAGCTTCATTGTTCTTGAGCTGGTGAATGGCATCCTTATCCTCCCTCAAAGTGGGGGCTGGATGGTTTCGATCCTTCGCAGTACCGACGAAGGCATTTCCTCCGTTGTCCCGACCTTCATTGCCTGTGCTCTCAGCACCATTCAGATGTTCTTCGAAGTGCTGCTTCCACCTTTCGATCACCTCGCCACATAACATATGTGGAACTTAGAAGTGAAAGCGAGTTGAAAAGTTGTACCCACTTCAAGCTCCTGGCAAGTGGTATATCTAGTATAGAAGACATCGAACTGTCATTGCGAATGGTAAACAAAAACCGTATGCTTCGAGCTGTAGACCAGTTGCTGCTATGATTACATACATTAGGATCGTGGGACGGTCGTCAACGTTGGGAAGCAATGTCTGAAGATAAAACAAAATTATTTTTTCATAAAATGTAAATGTTTTCTTTCATACTAAGCAATATTCATGTTTCATAACCACAGAATGTGATCGTTTCGAAAATATTATTCCCTATCAAAAAACTTTCTGTTTCATAACGTGAAAAAGCTTTACAAAATGCTTCCATTCGTTCACCTAAAAAATACAATATGCTAGAAACAACATAGATACCTTATAAATTTACTCAATAATCTTGGATACGAGTGGTGTAAATCTAATTCTAAAGTTGCACCATAAATAGTTATTTCCATTCTCTTCATTGCTACTCTGGATATATGTTATCATTGGCTCATTTCAATACAACTTCGATTGATGTATTGTTGGTATAACTCTTTTGACATTTCAATGTCCTTATACCAGTATGCAAATATTAAAGTGGGTTCCACTTTTTGAGCTCGAGTTCCAGTTATGTTATGTGACCTCGCGCTCGTTCGTCAAAATGCTCCCATCCTTATCCCTACACACCTCGGCTCGCAGCACGAAGCCGTTGTGGGATGCATTGAGCTGATAGAACTTGCGTGTTTCTTGAGACCAGCACAGCTGTTCCATCTCCTCACATTCCGTCTCCTCCATACGGCGTTTTTTTTCCGAAAGAGGCGGTCTGCTGTTGCCGTTTCCGTCTATAACGCTCAACGTGCATGACCGGCCGCGCTGCGTCTTCTTCTCCAGAATCTGCCTACATTCCTCGTCGAACCAATCATTCCGTCGATTCCGTCCTACGTACCCGATGTTGCTCTCAGCTTCATTGTTGAAGGCTGCCTTCACTGTTCTCCAGCAGTCTTCAAGAGGGGCTTCATCCAGCTCACCCTCTTCCGGTAATGCAGTCAGGTGCGCGTATGCCGCTGTGACATCCGGTTGCTTGAGCCGCTCTAGGTCATACCGGGGCGGCCGTCGGTACCGTACGTTGTTAACGACGGAGAGTTTTGGGCGCAGTTTAACCATCGCCAGATAGTGGTCAGAGTCAATGAGTAGTGTGTGGTCTTTCGATTCCATAGCATGCTCTTGCAGGGCGAGCGATGGAATCAAGACCAATTGTTTTCGGTCCGCGTGGCGCGAGTGCGAAAAGAGATTCGCGTTTGTAGTGTGTGGTCTTCCGATTCCATGGCATGGAGTTGTGTTTGATCTTCCGACCTTGACGCTTGCTCTTGCGGGGGCCGGCGATGAGGGCAGGATCAAACATGTCGCGCGTCGATCGAGTAAAGTGAAAAAGTGCCGCTTTCGATTAGTTCTTTTTGATCTTCCGACGTTGACGCTTGCTCCTGGGCAGTGCGTCAAGAAAGCCCGAGCAGTCGTCAGTTGTTTTCCCTCACGGGTTGCACGCCTATTTTCTCTGAGTGCTTTTATATAGCCTATTAAACAAGTGAAGTTCAAAGAGGATTGTTGCTGCTCAAGGATGACGGATCAATTGGTGAGCTCGTTTTATGCTACTGTTTCTAATCTATAAAATATGTATGATTGCACCCTTAATCGTTACAACGGTGAGACGTAAATATGATTTTTCAAAAAAATATGAATGGTTCATAAATTATTTATGTCTAATTTTTTTTTTTATTCAAAACACTTTCTTCCTTTTACCTTTATTTTTGAAATTAAAAAAAAACTTTGAATGGTTCGACACTTCAAGTGTAGACTTCCAAAAGGTTCAATTTATTCAACAAACTTTGAAACGTTCGTCACATCAAGTGTCGGCAAATTTTTTCTCTACATAGATGTTGTTCATATCAAATGAAAATATTATATTTACATATAAGCATGTTTATATCTCACAAATAATTATTTATCATGGTCTAATCGCTTATCAAAGTGAATCCTGTGACCCAACGATCCTTCCCATTAACAAACATCCCTCCCAGTAACCTTTGTGGAGATGCAGAGGCAAACACGGTCTCCAAATAGCAAAGATTACACACTAACATTCCTTCCCTCAATCCCACCTGACTGCAAGGACGTGGCCGGCGCCGTTATTGACCATGTATAAATAGAGGCACTGAATTATGCACACTGAAGAAGATTATGGCCAATCCCAGCCGAACTTCTAGTTGATTCTTTGTGCATTTTCACTGACTTCGGTCAATCACGGAATAGCAACCATTGATATGTGTAGTCAGTCTAAGCTAAGCTAAGCTAAGCGCCAGATAGTGGTCAGAGTCAATGTTAGCGCCACGAAGTGCCGTTCATCAATCAGAACGCGGATATTTACATGTGTATCGTGTAAACCGCAATTATATCTCATGTAATCTAGCAGCATCCTGTTAGATATCGTGACATATATCACATTTTTACATGATAACAGACTCAAATTATTATATTGTATGACTGTATGTTTACTTCGCATAAATGAAGTTCACATTGTAATCGTTCGACAAATTCGAGGTTAGTTAACCGGCGATTTAAGCGCCACTCTCGCAATTGGAGAGAACATTTGATTTGCCCTACTATTTTCACTTTTACCTCAGGGGTACGTGAACGGTGACCGGCTCAAATTTAACCAAATTAACGCAATCTCTGAAGGGTACAATGTCTCCCACAACACGCTCAATCCCGCCTTAGACTCGTTCAAACAACTAAACTGGAGTACTTAAAACTTTTAAGGAAAATTGGACCTGAAAAAAAAATCGCAATTGAAATGATCTTCCCTACAATTGCACTAAACGGAACGCAACTTAAACCAAAAACTACTTGATTTTTTAATAATTAAAATTCAACAATTCATTCATTTTCGGGTTGGACGGTTTGGATTGGGGAAACACTCTAGAGCATGGCCATGTCTACAACTACCACATACCTGCGCAGGGGTTTTCTTCGTCGACTTGTTGAACCTTGGCGACGCGACGACTCGGAACTGCCAGGAACCTCGGCGATGGCGGCGAGAACCTTCGTAGCAATAGCGGCGATGGGGACCGTTTCGCCGTCGCTGCAGGAATGGCGCGATGAGCCCGTGCAAATATGGCCGAACTAGAGATGCGAAGCGGGTGGCGGCTTCCGATTTTCTCTAGAGAGCTTTTGCCACGACGGAGTGTCGTGCAACCCGGGGTTGATCTTCTTCCTCCGGACAAGAGCCAACGTACCTCCGTACGGCCTCGCGTATGGCGCTCTGACCGCACGTGATGAAATGAACTCTTTCCCTTTGGTTCTGATCCGGAACGTGATTCACTATTGGCGACGCAGTTCACGATCCAAGCTCTTGCTTTCCTTGGTCCAGGGTTGTAGCATTGGTGGACCGTCTACGACGGTTAATTGGCAATCGTTGGGGAATTTTTGCTCCTTTTAAAAGGCGAAACACTAAGCTCCGTTTGACTACCCCGAAGGGCGGGCCTTGGCGGTTGCACGGACTCGGAACAAAATGTCCTCATACGGAAATGGTGGCCCAAAGTGCCACGGGACCGTTTTTGACTTCTGTCGACACTCGATGAAACTCCAGCCTGTACCCAAAAAGCGAATTTATTTTAAAAACAAAATTTAGAAAATCGAGTTCATTTAAATTAACTTTTGCAAAAGGCGATTCTCGGCGATAGTTTCAAAAGTTTGTTTATTTATCGACGTTAAAAATGATCTAAAAACTAACACAAAATTGCAACCAAAATAACAAAAAACGTTTTTTCGAGTTTTTCACGATTTTTGCCAGGAAAACACTTGAAAATATAATTAGAGAAGCATTTTAATACGTTTTCTATTATCTCGGGTAAAAATAGCGTCCCAAAGCTCGTCGTTCGTTCAAATTGAGGGTGGCGCGTTTTACCCCAACGGCGCATTTTATATCCAGTTCCCCCATCATTGCAAGCAGAAAATAAGGCAATGTTAAAAATAAGTTCGATTTGTTTCGAGCAGACACTCGGAGACGTTATCCCTCGATAGTTGTCACTTTTTTGTTGTGAATTGGAAACACGTAGGATGCTTTCCATCGCTTAGGAAACACACCTTGTTGGAAAGAAGATTTGACAATTTTTGCTAGTGGTTCGATGAGCTCAGTTGGACATTTGTTTTAAAGAGATAGGGTAGAAGCTCCGGTTTTGGCCATACGCCAGTTGTAGCCATAGGAGATTATACACCGTTTTACATAGCCAATCAGCATGAAACCTTTTGTGTTCAGTAGATCACATTCAAATGATAGAGCTACATTCATTTACTCGTCCAAATTGACTCAAAACATAAGAAAAACAACTCATTTTCCTTATAATTTTAACTCCCATACACCTAATTTGGCCAGGACACTCCTAATTTGGCCAGGACACTCCTAATTTGGCCACTCTCATGAGAAATCAATGCGATTGGCCAATTCAGGAACCGAAGATAAATCTCTGGCCGAAACTGGTTTCGTTGGCCTATATTGACCAACGGGATTTTCAAAGCGAAAAAATTGTCGTAGCTCAGTTTTGATATTTTACACACATAATATGGATTGAAAGCTAGCATTTGACATATTTGTAGTATAAATACGGCTTTCCATTTATTTTTTATTGACATTTTCTCTTAGGCTGGCCAAAACCGGTGCTTTTACCCTAGCAGGGAATTCCATTTGTGACAACTGCATAAGAGGATTTTAAAGCCCAAGTAAAAATGGTGCAAAAGTCAAAACTGAAAAAGCAGTTTTCTCTTTTTAAATAGACAAATCGAAGAAAATAAAAACACACAGCTCTTTTATTTTCCAAATAAAAAGGCAGTGTGTTTTTATTTTAATCAATTTGCTGTTTTAAAAGGGCTTTTTCAGTTCTGATTTTTGTGCAATTTTCTCTTGAACCTTAATTCCGGAGTGATTGATAATGATGATGATGGTACCGTAATTAGCGATGGGCGATTTTGAATCGATGTTCCAAAAATCGATTTTTTTGTTCCGATTAAAAATCGAGTGAATCGATTTTATTCGTTCGAATTTTTGTTTCGATTCAAAATGAGTTGACATTATTTTGAATCTGCCTTGAAGTGTTCAATATATAATTTTCAATTTCAAACGTTATTTAACTGAGGAATTTCGCGATTTATTTTATTTTGTAGTGGAAACTTATTCTTCGGTCGAAATTATAAGCATTTTTCACACCATGCGTGCTTTGTTGCCATCAGTGTGCATTTGAATTGAAAGGCCAATTGTAGTGTATGATAATCTTATATTCATTCTTGCTGTCAAATTGCGTCCCTTATAGTTCTTCTCGGGCATAAAAATGTTTCGCAATACTTGTGACATTGTGTATACCTTTTGAGTGTTTTTAAATTGTAGAATACGGGGTTGAAGCAAGCGTATGAATATCCAAACATAAATACTGACATCACTTCCAATCAACGAGAGCTGCGCATTAGACTGATGCAAATTTTGAAGTTTTTGCTCCCCTATGTTTATTATGTGTCAATTATGATGGAAATCATTCTCCCAAAATTTGAAGTGATTTGGAAGAAATTTGGTTGTGCACACGCCATTTGAAGTTTATATGGAAATTACTATGATAAAGCCAAACCTTTTGTGTTCAGTCCTCTATCTGCTCGTCATAATAATATATGTAAAAGCAAACACATTCTTCCCATGTAAAATCTTCCTAACTTTGCCGAAGACCACATTTTGTTGGGACGTAAGGATAATTTGTTATTCTTGATTTCAAAGTCTAAACCATACTGAGATGATCATTCAATTACTTTCAGAGCAACACTGCTTTTTTGCTGTAGAACATAGTAGCCTGGATTACTTTGATCTATGGACCTATGCACGAGTTCACTATCTGACTTTTGAGCGGTGCCGTGTTATTTACGTGACCTAGTTGCTAAGTGAATTCGGCACCGCTCAAACGTCAAATTAGTGAACTCGTGTATTGGTCCGTTCTTCCCGCCAGGAGCACCACTGTTGCCTGCCGAACAGTTTGAGAAGCTTACTGAAGGCAAACCCACTTTATGATGATGAATAACAATTTTTCCTGACGACCAATCAAAATGTGGTCTTCGGCAAAGTTGTAGCTGGAAGAGTTTCACATGATAGGGGAAGGAGTGGTAAAATGAACACCTTAAGGATATCACCTTGTTTTTGATAGAAAAACGAGGAATTTGTGTAGTTATATCGCACAACATCGAAAATAGGGATGTTATCTATAGAAGCGACACGAATTCAAACTGAAATAGCTAAATTTTCAAGTTCTAATTTTCAAACGTGATTTTCTAAAATCTTAGTTTTCGTGGATATTTTCACTTCAATTGACCTCCGTCTTAGCTCGAACACTCAGATTGATGCTCTAAATCGTCCGTGCGTGATAAAAATTCAATCAAATTTGTTTTTTTTTCTCGGTAAAAGGCACGGTGTTCATTTTACCACCCCTGTTCATTTTTCCACCACTTCCCCTAAGAGTGTGTTCACTTTTCTATAATATATTATGACGAAGAGATAGAGGGCTGAACACAAAAGGTTGTCGTTTCCCATAGTAATCTCCATATAAACTTCAAATGGCGTGGGTACAGTCAAATTTCTTCCAATTCATTTCAATTTTGGGGAGGACGCTTTTTACCATAATTTAAATCGTTTAAGCATAGGGGAGCAAAAATTTCGAAATTCGCATCACTCTACTGCGCATCCCATTCATAAATAATGTTGGCTCTGTGAATTCGCGTTCCGGTATTGTTTTTTGAGCACAAATCGATGAATTTAAGTAATATTTTGCTCCCAGTAGCACGGCGCGAGAAGAATTATAGTGTTTCAAGCGTCGCATCAGATTTTTGAGTTGCTACGGTGAATAGAAATACCATTAAAAGTGTGTTTTAGAACGGGCACAAAAAAGCCAGGAAACAACAAAACGGTGTGTGAAGAAGAAGTGATTCGGTAGTGAGTGATATTTTACAACACAAATCAAAGCAATTACTACGTGTTTGCTTTCAAAAACTGGTAAACTGTGACAAACATATTATGGAATGCCTTCAGTTAAGCAATCAACCCTCTGCGATAAGGTTAGTAACATAGTAACTCCAAATAATCATTTTTTGTAATCGCTCTCGAAAACACCGTGAGAAGTGTGGGAGGAAGGAGCAGAAAGTGAAGGGGGAAGTAAGGTGTCATATTGGAGGCCATTTCGGTACTTAATCAACTATGTCGTTAAGCCTAGCTTCTCGGGAGAATGATGCTGTGGAAACCTAGCAATGTACAAGTTTTCCTAATATTTAACAATTTACAGTCTACAAAGCACTAATTACGAAATTACCGATGACTCTTACGATATAAAATAAACAACACATACAAACCTAGTATTCAGAAGGTGGTGAAAGCTGGAAAAATTGGAAGAATACGATGGGAAGGGCAAGAATGCCGGACAGCAATCCGGCGAAGATGCTGCTTGCTTCGGATCCGTTTGGTACAAGAAAGTACCTATGGAGCGCAGCGAGCTAAGTGAGCGAGTCAAGTGCACAACGATTAGGCGGTAAATATGTCAATTACAGGGATGTCATCAAAAGCATTAAAGATGATAAATTTTACTCGAAAGATGATTCATTTATTTCAATGATGTGATGTTGAACATAAATTAAGCACGATTTTGCATACCTCCAACGTAACTTTTTACTTACAGCACGATACAACGTAGTTTATTTTAAAGTTAAATTCTAAGCATAAGAAATTATATTTAGCAACAATGTATGACTTTTTTTGTTATAAAATTGAGCATGTTCAAAAAAAAAATCACAAATAAAGGTAAATTTCATCACACGTGTCATTTGAAAGTACTTTTCATAAATATCTATTTACACCTCTATGTATTAGTCAGAGCCTAGTGTTGGTTAAATTTGTTGTTATCATCACTAAGTTTATCTGTATTTGTTGCCACTTCTTGGGTAGCTCAGAATATTATGTTTTAAATAGTCAAATTTCCTCCTAGCGCAGAATTTCTATGTTTAAGGTAGAAGATGGAAAAGTTTTTAAAGTCTTTGTCTAGCATTTGGCCGCATATTTCCAACTACAACTCATTTCTGCTCTAGTTGCTACTGATTTTTGTTTTGATGAATATATAAAACATGTAAATACTTCCTAAAAGAGAACTAATGTTTAGTACAGTTTTTTAATGTTTAACACAGATATCGGTAGTTATGTTTGTTACTTGCCTTCAATCATTGTTTCATTGTTTCCTTTCGACCTACGCTATAAATTGTATGATACAGTTTTATTTTTTTACATTTTACTCTTCAGTTCTGATCTCAACGATGTAAGTTTTTTAGTTACAAGAGTTACACAGTGAAAACTATTTTTGTCCAAATTGGTTCTAAATGTTTTGCGTTCTTTTTTTCCGAATCTGCCTGCTTGAAGAAATTGCAATTTCATTTGAGTGTGACGGGTATTTGCCAAAGTGGAAAGGCTCTCGATGTGGATTAACCTTCTATGTTTTACTGTGTCGCATTCAAATGAATCGAGTTCTACAATGTCAGGATGAGTGTCACTCTGGAATTTCACAACCGAAAGCGTTCCGGACGAAGCACTAACTGTGAGTAAAGCAAAAAATAACTCGCCAACTGGCCTCAGGGAAAGTTCTTCACCATGCGAATCGAAAAAAGAGTGCCCTCTTAAAATAAATGAAAAGCCATTGGTTGGCATTAAACGTTTCGGTAGGGTGCGTTTGTTGCTGTTGGGTTTTGCGCTTCGTCTACCGCTATCATGACCCGTTGAAAATACCCAGCGGCGAAGTGTTTTTTTTTCGACAAATTCGTTAGAATCGCACTCGTAAAAGTATACGAAAAATCCCATTGCTTTACGATCCAATTACAAATTCTCCATTGCCCAAGCGCGAATGGCGGGACAGTGACATTTCAGCGTTGCGTGATTTTTCAAATTTGCGAAGAGTGATTGCCTCGAATGCTTTGAACGGTGAAGTGACGTTCATATTTCTGGGAAACGCATTTCTGAAAATGAATATGTTCGACTCAAGCAGCAAACATCCGATACATGGAAAGCTGAGGAACGAAGGTAGTGGAAGGCCTCTGCGGTACTTGCGATGATTGGATGGATTTTCCTTCATAAGGAAGAGTGTTTCATAACGCATCATTAAAGACCTTCTAGCAATGTAACTAGAGCTCACGGTTTTTACGGGGAATATCGCTTTTTCGATTGGTATTGATCTGGCTCGATTGCGGCACGACAGCTGTAGTATTAAGCGTCGTGCCAGACTGAAGTGTTTTCCATCACAGGTAACGTGAATATATCATATGATATTATTCAATACGCGCTGGTCACCTCTTTGACCTTCCGGGAATGAATGGAAAGACATGGTTTCAAAGGGAAAAGTGACTTATGCGGCCAACCTACAGAGCGGAAAAGCTGGTACAAGCCTTGCTTCGCGAGTACATAGCAACAGTGGAGAGGCCAACACCACGTCTAGGGCAAATAAAGCCTCGGGATAGCCTGAAACAGGTAGTGCTTCCACAGGAACCACGAGCGCAAAGCAATAGCAACCGGAGGATACGAGTTGGAAAGAAAAAAATAACTAGAAAACCGAAAATGGCGACCAAGGAGAATTGTAAACCGAAGATAGAGAAACGTATTAAAAGCCCTCGTTATCAAAACGGAGGAGACAAAATAAGGCGCGGTGAAGTACGGAGAATTTATCGCTATTGCGCGTAGATATGCGGTCTAGGATTGATGAAATGAACCTAGTCTTAAAGAAAGATGCCAAGCAAAAGGTTGCAGCTTATAAGCAACCAGCACAAGAAGCACTAGATCTCGGTTTCCCCCAAAAAAGCAGTGTGACATCGAACTTACCTTAGAAATGCCATTCAAGTGGTGGCGGTCAAGTTGAAAGTTCAGAAGCCAACAAAGCGAAAAACTTGGGCATACTCAAGGTTAGCTGGTTTAACTGTCGGTTGAGCATACAACAGCCTCCTGAAGTTTGCTTCAAGTGTTTTAGGAAGGGCCATAAATCGTGGAAATTCCATGGTACCGAGAGAAGTAAGTTGTGCAGAAAATGCGACACCGAAGGCCATAGGGCGCTAAGTGCCTATTATGTGTCGACAGAGCAGACAACGGACACTTAATGGGCGGACTCAAATGGCTGGCCACAAGCTACTCCAAGTTACGGTAAAGATAGGCGTGGCCGAGAATGGCAGTATTCATGGTTTTGGTACTCTTGTTTAAGATTGGATAAAGGTTAACTCCCAAGCCTTGTTCTTGAAAACAATCTGGATCAGAGTATCAAAGCAGGAAGTAACACTTGTAAAACACTGTGATGCAGCCAGTGTTGTAAGCAATCACGGTAGTCGACACGTTTTCGCTGATATTCGGCAGCGCTTCCCTTAAACTTTCTTTCTTTCTGTGACTGCTGACCATGGCAACGAAACGAACGTCGCGCAAAGTGTCGAAAGTTTACAGCACTGGATGCAGCCCATCAGCTGCTTTGGCAGTCAGTATCGGAAACGAAGATCGACGTGGCGTTACTATCGGACCCATACCGCATACCAGCCAACAACGAGAACTAGGTGGCGGATAGGTCTAAACAGCTAGCTCCAGGACCAAATCCAAGAAGTAGTTTTTACCTGAAATTAACCGCGTGTTCAACTGTAGCTGTTACGCACCCAAAGGTGCAAGTCAAGCTGCAGTAGGTTCATCACAATACGGAGGTGGTGCTGGTCAGCAACTACAAGGCGGTTTAGCATTTTTTAAGTTTTTATTAACGAGATTTTTAGCCCTGTGCTAGTTCATCTTGGGACCAACGGTTTTATTTTCCTTCCACAGGAAGCCATCATTGTAACATTTTCGTCATAAGTTTCTTATCTCGGCAATGTGATTTGATCCCAGGTCTTTTGCGTGCGAAGCATGAGTTCTAACCACTACACCAGGTCCGTCCCTTTCGCGCGAGGTTCTGAAGTTCAAGATCATCGTCGGAGGACATACAATCTCATCGAAGCGCTCTCTCAAGCACCTTGGAGTAATGGTCGACGACAGGCTAAAGTTAAACAGCCACATAGACTATGTCTGCGAAAAGGCAGCGAAACCAACTAACACTGTAGCTGGGATCATACCCAACATTGGAGGACCAAGAAGCAGCACGAGGCGTCTCCTGGCGACCGTATCATCGTCCATACTGAGATATGGAGTCTCGACTTAGGCTGCAGCGTTGACAACCAAACGCAATCGAAAGAAGCTGACAGGTACGATCCGGCTCATGGCTAAACGGGTGGCGAGTGCATACCGCAATATATCGCAGTGTGCATTATATCCGCAGTGTGCATTATCCATTTGCATCACTCTGGCTGAAGACATTGCATGCTACCAGCAAAGGGATACCAGGAGTGTGAGGAATACCATCGGATTGGTTATAATCGACAAGTGGCAGCAGGAGTGGAAAAATTCTGAGAAAAGAAGATGGACCCACAGGCTCATTCCTAACATATCGGTGTGGATGACCAGAAAATATGGAGAAGTTAACTTTTTCCTGACCCAATTTCTGTCAGGCCCTGGATGCTTCCGGAAATATCTGCACAGATTCGGACACGCAGAGTCTCCACATTGTCCGGCCTGTCGAAATATCGAGGAGTCCACCGCCGGGGTCTAGCTGAGTAATTCGCGAAACAGCACTGAACCGGAAGTCATCCTCCAACCGGAATCGCTGGACCGACCTCGGCATCCAACTGGTCAACCAGGAGAGCTCGAACAGCAGCAGCGGAGAACGAGTCGTCGTAGAGCATCGAAGTGCACATGAGCGTCCAGAAGAAGTTCAACAGGGCTCTGACGCGAGGCCAGCCCAAGGGAAGTATGCGTCGTCGCACAGAAAGCTGTCCAAAGCCCCGGCGACATCTTCAACCGCTAATTGGGCAAAACGAGTAGTCGCAGAGACATCGTAGAAATGTCGTATTGATCAGTGTTTTTGCCGACATTAAGCTCCAACAGCGAACTAGTAGAACAGCTAGAGGCTGAGATTGACGAAGTGCATGAGCACAGCCCTCCCCCGATGAAGTTGCCTGATGTAGTTCCATGGGGGATCGAGGCACAAGAGCAGTAGGGAAAGTTTTTTAGTCGTTAAGCACGCCTAACGTGAGTCCCACACCGTGCCAACACACAACAGGCCAGGCTTTTGAAGCTTTTTTGTACCCTACTATAAATAAAAAAAAACCTATAGATCACCACAGTGAATAGATTAACAAATCGGCAACGTTGTGATTGATGGACGGTACTTCTCGGAAATGGTATGACCTAGAGATGGTCAAAGCTAAGCCCCGAGGCTGCATTATCGGGAGAGCGTCAGCTTCATGGAGCCCCTCTCGAGGGCTCCTAGAGAATAGTGAAAGCAGCCATCAATAATGCAGCTGAGAATAACGTCGGGTAAGCGGAGCAGAGTAGAAGTTACGATAGATTCGACGAGGAGTGAAGGCAGATTTTGAAGAAGAAGAATGATGCACAGGTAGTTATGCTGCAGCAAACGCCCTGAATAAACGAAAAGGCGGAGAAGCTGTGCCAGTCCTAAAAAACTCGATAATTCTACCAAAAGCTCAACGCACCCCGCTATGGCTCTGTACCGCGAGTCGAGATGTGCAAACATAAAAATGGAAGCATCTAGATAGACGAACGTAAGATGATCGAAAAGTGGAAGCAGCACTTTGATGAAAATTTGAATGGCTCTAAGAGAGCAGGCAAATGTCTACGTCAGTATTGCGGACGAGGGAAATCAACCGGCCTCCAGTTTGTTTCTCGGATTATATGAACACTGACGGCCAGAATTGTGATAAGAGGCAACGAAAGTGCGCCAAAACAAAGTTGTAGTCGGAGGGTGGTAGGGTTCGTTTAGAAAGCAGTGTGACGATAGACGAGGGAATCTAAGTGGTGGTCAATGAGCTCGTCTAACTTGGATCCTTGCCTGCGGTTGAACAGCTGATAATAACGTTAGTCGAGAAATAATGGGACACTTCATCTCGTCTCCTTAAAAATTCAACTAGACAACTCGAAAATCCGAATTCTGGTCGGTCCAGGATCTTTCTGTAATGGAAATTTCCTGGACTTCCCTGGGCATAGAGTATAATCGTACCTGCCACACGATATACGAATGCAAAGAAAGCTCTCACACACTCTGAAAAAATCATGCGATTTTACTCCTTTGGATGCACATAAAAGAAACGAGCCAAATGCCATTTTAAATGCGATGGTGTCTGATTCGGGAAATGTCAATCACAGCGGCATCGTTTTCATGTCCTTCATCATGTAAAATTACATTTTTCTTCCAATACATTTTTCAGAATTCATTTTTACGTCATTTCATCACTTACATCATGTGTCATTCAGTCATAATGTGAATTACGTCTGGAAAGATTTTCATTATTTTTAAGAGTGCAGTTAAAGCTGTGGAAGTGCTTACAAGAACACTAAGCTGAGAAGCAGGCTCTGTCCCAGTGAGGACGTAATGCTAAGAACATGATGAAGAAGTAGAAGTTATAGCATAAGAGAACGATCAGTTCAAGTCATATCTTCTATGGGCTGCAGAAGGAAGGGGTTGGTTCTTCCACATTTCGACTCAAATTCATATTTGTTTTTTTTTTCTGATATAAACTAAATTGACTCCACACATCAGAGATGTGAAAATCATTATAGAATTATCATAGAATGTTTTGTTTTTGCCTCACCAACACAGCATCCATTAGTAAGTCAAGATTTCTAATCTTGTCATCAAACAGGAATTTTCTCTAGGTATTACGCCTGAGATTATTCTAGGGGATGTTACAAGGACCCCTCCAGATTTGTTTTTGAAAACTCTTTAGAAGTAGAATATCAAAAATCTGGGATTTGATCTAGGATTCACGTGTAGATTGGGATGCTTGCTTCAGCGAGGAAGAGTTTTAAAATCAGGATCAAACTAGTTCAGCGTGCCTCCGGTTAAGGTGAAGATGAATCGAAGCCAATCTTCAAATTTACAAGAGCACGGATCTGGAGAACATCCGTTTAAGCTGAAAACTTATTCGATTGATCACTAGCTTTTTTTTTTTGTTTTTTTGTTTTTTACAAGGGGGAAATCTGCAAACAGATCCCCTGAGAAGATAACTCAGGGAATGCGGGGATGACGCACCAACGACGACCCGCTAAAACCAGCCTATGCACTGTGCATGAGCAATTCATTTAGAATTGCTCAAGTGGTGAACAGTGCATCGACATGACCCTTGGACTCAGACCCTCATCTCCCCGGAACCACCTTACGGTATTTCTTCGGGAAGGGACCAGTGCATATAGCACAACACGTGTAGCAGAAGTAGCCTAGGCAAACTGCTTCTCCTAGCCGACTTAAACAATGTTACAAGGGACCAGCCTCGGCAGGGCTAATCCTCTGCAGCCAACTCTTGGTCGGCGCGCCATAGACGCTGCAATTCTAACATAATGTGAGTGACAGCCGTAGTTACTGCATTCCAGCACTCGGCAACTCAAACGGATGTTAGGTTATCCAGATCCGTGCTCATGAATATTTGAGCTTTGGATTCGATTCATCTTTACCTTAAGCGTATATATATATATCATAAATCACATAACCATCCAAAGGTAACACATTGACCCTTACCTTATCCCAATAAACAATATAATTTCCTTGAGAACTGTGGAGATGCAGATTATTATCTCGGTCTTTAGTAACCATGGTTGTTCAACTAACATTTCTCCCCTTCCCCGTTGACTTTAAGGACGTTGTTGGCGCCTTTATTGACTATAAAATTGTGTACATTGAGAAAGCTTGGATTACTCTGGTCGATCATGGATTGTACAACTACGAATTGTACAGTCATCCATGCTCATACTATATGCTTCGCATTATGAGTTAAACACAGTGTATTCTGTGCTTTTTTGGCTTTGATGACAGATACCGGATACTGTAATCCTTCAACAAATACATCTAGTTTTCGTGAGGGCCAATCAGTAACTGATTGAATGTTTTAGTTTGCGACAAATTCTTGATAAGTTCCGAGAATGCAGACTCACCATGCAATAGATTTCAAGGACCCAAACAGAAGTAGCGATTAATGTCTGCTTCAGACCATAGTTCAAATCCTACCGGTTCAGGAGTTATTCTCGATTCCCCAGGACATTGAATAGCTAAGCACTAAGCTAAGTACGAGCCTCTATCCAAGTTGGGTCAAATTGCCAACAAAAAAAGAGAGGTGGAATTATATCACGACTGACTGCATCATCAATTTCGCGATCTTTTACCAAAATTTGTCATCAAAATGGAAGTCTACAAATTTGTTAAGGCAAAGTATATGACCACCGTAATCACTTATTACGTTCATTGAGTCATTTTGTAAATTTGTAAATCGCAAAGGGCACAGTCCGCAATTTCATCAGTCATTTCGGAAATGCGATGTATGTGCCTGATGAAAATAACCGTAAAAAACCGCTCGGCTCGTATCCAAGTGAATATATACTCACACACATCGTCGCTTGGAATTCAACAAGAATCCATCAAAAGGGTTGATATTTTCATCAAAATTCTTCTCCGTCAGCACACGAGAAAAAAAAAACATTCCGAATATTTCCATTTTATTATTACGTCCGACCATATGGAGGGAGAGGGGCACCCATTCGCTATTTTTGCCTGGCAAATGACCAACCTCTGTGAGGCTGTCGTTCTCACATGTAGGTACGAGTTCAAATAGCCGACCAGTCAGTTGTCGGTCGGTTCGTACGTTGACTAAGCAGGGAAACAGGCAATAAAATGTTTGTTACATTGTTAGCATTTCCGCTTATGTTTGCTTTCCTTGGCCCGACATGTACTTTTGGCCGTTGCTTGTACATCCATTTTATTTCCTAGCCACATAGTTAGTGACCGCCCCACATACCCCTTCCCGTCTCCAAAGCATTCCACAGTCCGGCATGTGCCATATCGCGAGACGTGTAGAATGCTCTTCTAGGCGAACCAGAAACAGAGGTCAAAACTCTTTTCCGAGTTCCGACAGATTTTGGTCACATTCAAAGCGCTCGCGCCCGGCTTGTCTCCGCAATTGTGTTCCTGCTGTGGGGTTTTCGAGGCGATTTATATCACTTGCCGCAGCATCCCCCAAAAGCTTGAGAGCACAGTTTGCGGCAACGTAAAATGGGAAATTTATTTAAGGTTAGTCAACGTAGAATAGAACGAAGTCGTACATCGTTTTCAAGTGAAGAGATGGAAAGGTGGAAGCAGCAGTTCGATGAACACTTGAACGGTGCTGAGAACGCACAAGAACGCGCATTGTACCCTCGTGCTGTGAGAACAAAAATTCTTTGTGCTCTCGGAAATTTTTAAAACTGTCTAAAGCAATAAAACAGTACTCAGTGCTACAATAACAGTACATTTTTCCTACTATTGATCTTTTTTTCGAACCTTGCTTGAATCCGTGCCTTCAATTCTTCGTTTAACCCGTTAGTGAAAGCTAGCGGTGGTAATCCATCGCACCGTCTTAGAAAAAAACCTCTTTCAAGGTCAGTTCTACTTTCGTTTATTCGCTGCAGTAGCGCGGGAAGAGGGTAGGGCATATACTACACACGAAGATACCTGAATATTCCTCCGATAATTCGAATTTGCGAAAATGCAATTCCTCCGATAATTCGAAAAATTTCTGTAGAGCTTCTTCAATAAACCCTGCGGAATACTTTCCCGAGATTCGATTGATTTTATTTTTCGATTCTCTTTAGGAAATATTTTGAACTTCCTCAAGACTATAGAAGTTATTTAAGAGATCCTTGTTCCGTAAGGGTGACTTTAAAACTTACCCATGTTTTATCGGAGGTTACTCTCTGATTTTTTTTTGAAACTTCACGGATTTATTTTTCAGAAAAAAATCCTATGTATTTCCCCGGAGACATTCCTGAAAGAATTCCTGAAAAAAAATCAAGACTTACTTGAGAGAATCTCAAAGTACTACTGTAGGATTTTCTGTAGAAATCTTAGAAGCTATCTCTGGAACAATTGCTTAAGATATCCTCAGAGACATCCCTAGTTGAAATTTCAAATAAATCCTTGATTACAGTTAAAAAAAACCCTAGAAATTTCTGGAGAAAATATTGGTTGAATTTTAGACGACGTTTCGACCGGCATTCTTTAAAGAGAATCGATGGATCACTGGGTAAAATTTTGGAGAAGTTATGATTTTCTCGAAGAATTTTTGGAGGAATTCAGATGATTTTTTAAGTAATCTTTAGAGAAATTCCATTTCTGCTCCAATATCCAGGTTCAATTTTAGAGGTATCCTTAACAAAATGCTAGGAGAAATTCCGGAAGAAAACTCGTGGAGAAATTCCTTGGAAAAAATCACTGAATGAACTGCTTTTGTAGTTTCCAGAGTTACAGAGTAGAGTGTATCTGAACATTTGGGCAAATACCTGAATAAGTTTCTGATGAAATTCTTAGGGAAAATCATGAAAAAACACATACAGTAATACTCGTCGTAATGTAACAAGCAATTCTCAAAAAAAAAAAACTTAGATTTTAGATGCTATGAAGAGCCAAACCCTTATCTTCTGACTCCTATTAGATTTCATATTCATTCTTGGTTTCTGTTTGGTTTCTTTTCAGCCTGTTTTTGGCTCCATTTAAATTATTAAAATATCGTCACAACGCTTGAAAACAGTAAAATTTCCTTAAATCAACTCAAATCCGATAAAAATGTCACTTACACCGCCATGCATTTGAGCCCCCTAAATACAGTAGATTTCCATTTCCAGTCCGAGGTAAAATGTTTCTTAGCTTCACTGTGAACAAAAAAAATGCCAACATTTGTCCTACCCATGGTTTTGAATATGGTTGCAACCACAAACAAAAGAAAGGGTGCATCTCTGAATTCAAAACTTTCTTCCAAAAAAGTGGGGGTTAAAACTGTCACTAAACCTTTTGAAAATGAAAGAAAGCATGTTTCTCCGGAACGCATGCTTTCTTCCAAGGGTGGAATGGTAAATTTTGTTAAACTTGATAATCGGAGTGGTCTCTAGTCAGTAGTTTCAAATTTGGGGGATTTAGGCAGGAGATCCTGAACTCCATTATGGAAATGAAGATTTCTTTCCAAATTTAAAAAAGGAGACTGCGAGATTCCTCTCAAACATCTTAAAGAGAAGAAGCACATTGTTTTTACTTATGATGACAGAACTAAACGTTTGTCCAAAGTCGTCTTAAAAGGTCTTTCAAGTGACTATAAGTCACCTGAAGAGAAAACAAAATGGAATGAATGATTTACTTGGACTTTCTCCAGTTCATGTAATCATTATGGAAAGACAACCCAATCTGTCTTTCTTCGGGAAGGGCTTTCTAAAGAATATTACTTAGTTCACTAACAAAATTGATCTAAATAATATTATAGCTTTAGACAAATATGAACTTTTGTTCGATGTCCGTGAGACATGGGAACATTTCCAGAAACCTAGAGGAAATTAAAATAATTGCAGCAGCAACTAAGTCCATCCAGCGGAATAGTGGCCGAATCGGACCAAAAGCGGTACTATGTTTGTCCCCCGAGGTAAAATCGACAATTCGTCGGCGAAGAGAATTTCTTCGGTCTCTCGGACGTCTACGACAGATTAACCCGGAACAACCTGAAGCGTTGGCGAAATTCCAAGTACCGAGGCGCGAAAGGCGATTACAGAAGCGAAGAAGAAATCGTAGGAAAGCTTCGTAGGGAAGATCTCCCCGCACAGTACGACGACCGAACTGTGGCGCACGGTTAACACACTTCGTGGAAATTGGAAGAGACGCTCAGTTGTTCTCAAACGGCCTAATGGTTTTACGGAGAACGCCGAGGAAGTAGCGGAAGAACTAGCGACGTATTAAGGTGAAAGATCCACGACGTCACGCTACCCTCCATCATTTCAAATGGCAGCTGAGAGAGAGCCCATAGATGTTTCGTCAAATACCGGCGACGCGTTCAATGTTGACATCACCGTAACCGAACTTCTGTGGGCTCTCGACAAATGTCGCCCTCGCCAGGTACCGATGGGATAGGGTACCCGCTTCGTCAACGTCTTCCCGTGCCCGCTGAAATTGTACTGCTGGAGCTGCTGAACATTATTTGGCGCAACGGTGAGTTTCCTCCTAGCTGGCGGAATGCTCTCGTCGTTCCGATTCCGAAACCGAACTGTCAAGATTCCGGTCCTGCTGCCTCCCTACCTATTTCGCTGACCAGCTGCATGGCAAAGACACTCGAACGAATTGTCAACCGTCGTTAAATCACGGAGCTGGAGTCGAACGGACGACTTGACAAGCGTCAGCATGCTTTTCGTGTGGGACGCGGTAGCGACACGTACTTCGCCGAGCTGGAGAGGTCAATACCGAACGCCAACGAGCACTGTTTGATAGCGTCTCTGACGACACCACCTGGCGATACGGTACACTTCGCACACTGAAATCATGGCGGATACGTGGTCGGATGATGAACCTTCTGCAAAGCTTGCTCTCGGAGCGAGCGTTTCACATGTCGTTGCGTGGTTACACATCCAGTAAACACAAGCTGGAAAATGGTGTGCCGCAGGGATCAGTGTTCAGCCCATCTTCCGGGTACTGCCAGATGGAGTTGACATGCTCCTGTACGCCGACGGCATCCTCCTCGTCGTTAAAAGGGCTAAGCGAAGGAAGGAGTGCATCAAAAATTGTAGACTGCCGTGAAGGCTGTTTGTAAATGGGCGAAAAGCATCGGCTTCTCAATGTCTGGGGCAAAGAAGCATATTTTCTGCAGCAGCCCGAATGCGTTGTCAAGTTTCCAATACGAAAACCAACCGGTTGAGGGCTCTAGGAATCGAGGTTCAAGCTCCATTGTAAGATGGTGAAAACAGCATGAAAGTCGCGTCTAAGAATACTGAAGATGATTGGAGCTAAACTGCCACAAGGTAAGCCGATAAAAATGTAAGATTCTGTTGGATCCCGGGACATGCCGGCATTACCGGCAATGATGAAGCTGATCGCCTGACCAACGTGAATTTAACTTTCAAGCCAAATTTAACAAATATATAAAATGTCTGTATCAACTGTTAATAAGGATATCCAAACTTTGTCTTAAGAAGAATCTTTTGATATTTAAACAAATTTTCCGGCCAGCCATGTTGTATGCTGTACCAATATGGACTAGCTGTTGTAAAGAAAGAAAGCTCTGCAGAGAATTCAAAATAGAAT
This sequence comes from Aedes aegypti, assembly GCF_002204515.2. Taxonomy (NCBI): domain Eukaryota; kingdom Metazoa; phylum Arthropoda; class Insecta; order Diptera; family Culicidae; genus Aedes; species Aedes aegypti. The sequence goes on from NC_035107.1 coordinate 141,259,856, forward strand.
TTTGAAAATGATTCTGGGGCTTCCTCCCTGCTATAGCACAAATGAGATACAAAAATATCCAATGTTGAAATATTGGATCAAATGTCAAACAAAATAATTATTAATTATAGACAAAAATCATTGCAATCATATATTGCAACGATAAATGAGTTATATATTTAGGTTGAGTTAGGTTAAAAACATAAATATTTTATCGTCGCATCCTGTGTGTGCAAATGTTTAAAAAATTCAAGTCTCCTCAAGTGTCGTCAGGAAAAGGCATGCAGAGTTGCCCTCCTCCGCGCCCAGGCACCATGAATGAGACATGTAGGCACGGTAGAATGCGATGAACGAGAAAAGTTTTGCTAAGCATTCGAGGATTTTCCGCTCGCGTGTACATGGTCGTCGAATAAACCGGCTGATGGCAATGTCGACGTAATCGCCAATATCACCCCAATGAGAAAACGCGTTTTTGTGGTTTTCTAACATAGTTGTCGATGTCTTAATTTTGATGCTCACTGACTCAGGCCTTTGATAGCAATGCAAACCGATCACATTATGAAACGGAAGGAAACAGATGACTTTAATTAGATTTTACGCCAGTTCATGTGATCAAAATGCTGCTTTAGTTGAAATTACCGGTGAAATTAGATTACAGTTATCAATATTGAATGTCATGTTGAGTGTAAGTGTGAAAATAAAATGCATGAAGCTCAACAAACTTTTTTGTTATATTGGCGCATACGTCAACTGTGCAATAACTATATTCAACAATGAGTCGCTTCAACGACCACTTTAACACTGGTTCTGCAAACGTGATAGGTATGGTTAAGACGTAATTGTTATAACAATTCTATCTTTTCTGTGGAAAAGTTTTATTTCAATTTGAATCGGATGTGCATTTTATGTGGCAAAGTGTTGGCGATGGTTTGTTGTAAGGCATTTAGTGAACGTTGAAAATATTTCTGACCGTCATTAGCAAATATAAGTCGTCGTGGTTCGTCACAGATATTTTATTTGCGGTGGTATTAATCTAGCTGCTGTGGTTTAAGTACACTGATAGGATTCAATGCTAAGTCGATTTAAGAAGGTATTAAAAATGATTCTAACAATTTAACTGTTTGCAATGAATTCAGATGACAGCTGCCAAAGCCTCGACGTCAAAATAATCATAGGAGATTTGAACGCTCAGGTTGGCCAGGAGGAATAGTTTAGACCGACGAATGAAAACTTCAGCGCCCACCGGCTGACGGACGAGAACGACCTACGACTGATAGATTTCGCCATCTCCAAGAATATGGCCATTTGTATCACTTATTTCCAGATTACCACAGCAGGCAGAATCGAAATTCGACCACGTTTTGATCGATGGAGGGCACTTCTCCGACGTCAAAACCTATGTTGACTCCAACCTCATCTTGATGATGATGAAACTGCGCCCAAAACTATCTGTCATCAACGTTGTACGGTCCGACGCCCGCTTTGGTATAATCTGGCACGTCTGGAACAACCAGATATCGCTAATACCTACGCGCAGTGTTGCCAGATGAAGGTGAGCTTGATAGGGCAATTCTTGAGGGCTGCTGAAAGAGAGTCGAAGCAGCCATTAACGACACTGTCGAAAGCAAGGTCGGCCTCGTGGAACGAAGTTCAAGAAACGTTTGGTTCAACGAGGAGTGCCAGGAGGTTTTGGAGGATAAGAATGAAGCGCGGGCTACAATGCTGCAGCATGATACGAAACAAAACGACTGGAGCGGACACAGCAAACCCGCCTATTCCGGGACAAGAAGCGCCGCCGAATACCAAGATATGGAGTTGCTGTACCGTTCTCGAGACACGCGGAAGTGCTCTCAGAAGCTTAACTCATCCCGCAAAGGCTTCGTGCCGTGAGCTGAAATGTGCAGGGATAAGAATGGGAACATCTTGGCAGACCGACGTGAGGTGATCGAAAGGTGGAACCAGCACTACGATGAACACCTGAATGACGCAGAGAATACAGCCACAGAAGCTCAGGGCAATGAAGGTTATAGCTACGTCGTCACAGCGTATCAACCAGCTCTGAGATAATCAGAATTTTGAAGACGGAACTTAGCAATGTTCATATAACAGAAACATTATTTTGATTTAAAATATCGATGGTTATCTAGAAAATGTTACTAAAAGTTAAATTGCCATGAAAAAACTTAGTTTCGTGAATTTCTAGAGTATTGATTTTGATAAGCAGATACAAGCAATCTTTTTTGAACAAATAAATTGACTTTTTCAATAAAAATAACTAGTTCCCTAGAGTTATTGGATTAAAATATTCTAGCAATGATTTCAAGATTCTGAATTATACAAAAACTGATTATAATATAGCTCAAAATCGGTTCAACTGACTAGTGGGTGAAGCCGCGACAAAATCAATTAATTAGCAAATGAATGTGCTTCCAGCCATAGTTTTCGGTGTGTATCTTGACTCATCCGGCATCGGAATCGATTTTCCCACATAATTGCAATCTCTACTCATACTCTCAAGTTGGAATTACTAATGTGGCTTTAACCATTTGTCGTCCCTATTATCTTCCATTCACGTTGGCACGTCGAACGGGAGTGGGTCCAGAGTGTGTCACCATTTACCAGATCAGATCACATATTGAATTATTTAGAATCATTTGCACGTTCGTGCTCTTAGTGCGCCACACCTGCTGCCGAAGAGCAATCGACCAATTGTTCCGTATTAGGTACAGTTACCCCACAGTTATGGATCAACTGAGGATCATTTTCCAGTGTATGATAATATGATAACAATAATGGTGATGCTGTACAACATAAAAATACCTCCTTGGTAATTCAGAATACGTAAAAGAGTCGATTTCTATAGAAATTTGAAACACTATCCACCCCACAGATATGGATCAGCAATCGGTGTGCTATATATAACTGTGGGGCGACTGTACGTACCGCAGCAGCAATATCTCGAATGCATTTAATGCATCCCTCTCACACTCACCTCAAGCCGCAATTATAAATGTTTCTATTCTGCTCGACCCCCTCTCTTTCTCTTCCTGGCGCAAACCGACGCCCAAACTACTTTAATCTACATCGAGAATCAGACGCTACCTATATACTTTGACAGTGGCCATAACGTACTTGCAGCAGAAGCTGTCCAGGATTGTCCACCACCTGTCCTTCGATACCAGTTAGAACAATTAGATGCTTTTTGTAGGGTTAGAGCAGGTTAGGATAACGTCGAAGAGGGCAAATGCCGCAATGGATTGCTGTATTCCTGGCCACCTCTTTCTCTCTCCCTCCGTGCCTTTGCGTTTAGCTACCGTGCGTTGATGGGTGCTGATGAATAGAGGATGATTCTCAACATGAAAACACAGTGGTGCAAATATAAAATAGGATATTTAAATCGATAAAACAACGAATGCGTAAAAACAAATGTCGGAAAAAGGACTAATCTTCTATATTGACTATGCATTAGGATAATGAGGGTACATGATGCTACAAATGGGTATTTCCTTGGGCTTGATGTAACATACGCCATGCTGACGAAATGTTGGGTTGATGTCATTCTTCATTTACTGCCTTTCGAAGGAAGTAGAGCGAATGGTGAACAACAGACTGATGCACCAATGTTACAGAATCGATTATCCAAGTAACGTTTTGTAGTCCTAATATTTTAGGTACCATGATCTGACACGTTGATGAGGGTTATACTCATAGCGATCATTAATCGATTCGCTATAGTACAATACCAGGCGGGCGGAGGGCAGTGCGATGTAACTTGACCCAAGCCTGAGGTTGGAAAATAGCGCGTTTCGACGGCGAAGTATTCACCAAAGCCCTGAGGGGCTAAGGGAACACTCTGGACTTAAACGGTGAAGAGCTAGTTGCTGTGATATTCCGAGCGTGCGATGCTGCCTTGCCGAGAAAATCCACACCTAGAGAGAACAGGCCACCGGTGTGCTGGTGGTGCGAATCAATTTTAAATCTTCGAGCAATCTGCATTCGGGCCAGACGAAGAATGCAACGTGCACTGAAGCACAAACAAAAGAGAGAAAAAGTTAGCTCTCAAAAATGAAATCAAGAGTAGAAAACGGGCATGCTTTAACACTTTAGTCGTAGCGCTGTTGTATTTTGTACAACACCGCTGAAAAAACCTCGCTTTTTGTTCACAACAGCAGCGCGGTGGTTCTGACGGTGGCAAACCGCGCGACGACTGGAAGGTTAATAATCTATGCTAGAGTGCCAATTTGAGTCCGTGGGGTGACACCTACAGAGTGGTAATGGCCAAGGCCAAAGGTGCCATTGCGCCCCAAGCGAAGTCGCTCAAAAATCGATGTACTCTTCCTGCATAATCTCACAAGAGCTGGCAAAAGTCGTGAAATCATTCGCGTCAAGGCGCAAGACACCGGGACCCGATGGCATTCCGAATGTTGCCTTAAAAGCGACTGTGAATGCGGATCCGGACATGTTCAGAACCACGATGCAACGTTGCATAGATCAAGGAATATGCAGAAGGTGCAGATGGCCTGTCCAACAACCAGTATGGATTCAGAAAGGTAAATCTACTATGGGCCTTCCTTAGTCGAGTGGTTAGAGTCCGCGGCTACAAAGCAGGCCATGCTGAAGGTATCTGGGTTTGATTCCCATAATGGATATTCATAATGGAAATTTCCTTGACTTCCCTGGGCATAGAGTATAATCGTACGTGCCACACGATATTCGAATGCGAAAATGGCACATTGGCAAAGAAAGCCCTCAGTTAATAACTGTGGAAGTGCTCATAAGAACACTGAGCTGAGAAGCAGGCTCTGTCCTAGTGAGGACGTTAATGCCATGAAGAAGAAGAAATCCACTATGGACGCTATCCAGTCGGTCGTTCAGACAGCTGAGGTGGCAATCGAGCATAAAAGGATCGGCATCCGTTACTGCGCGGTTGGTAAATGGCTGGGCATGGCGTACCATTGGTATCTCGCGTACCTGCAGGAATAAAATAGACTTCTTTGTGCGGTCCCTAGCCTCTTGCCCAGTACTCCTATCCCTACCTCCTCGCGTTACTGGCCAGGCTACTAGTAACCTTAGGGAAGATCGGGTAACCAACCCCAGTGGGAACTCTGGTCGTATGCTGGCAGGGAAGGGGAGTTTACATTTGCATTTGCATCTCCTAGCCTGGAACGTCTGTACTCCATGTTAGGAGCAGCTCACAACAGCGTCTGTTCCCCATGTCAGGGACGGCTGATCATCGTCTTAGTGCCAGAGAAGGACTCTAAGCTAAACTGCGTACTATGGTCCTCTGAGCATTCAGGGTGAATGGTCCTCCGGAAATCTTGGGTGTTAGTGTCAGGCCCTGCAAGCCAGCCGTAAAAAAAATCAAGCAACGAATAATCAACGAGAGCATGTTATGGACATTGTCGGCCGTACATTTGAAACGGTGGCAGATCTGTACACTCACCTAAAACGCGAGGCAGTAAAAGTTGGACTGCTGGTGAATGCGACCAAGATAAAGTACATGCTAGCTGGTGGGGCTGAGCGTGACAGGGCTCGCCTAGGTAGTAGTTTTACGATAGACGGTGATACGCTCGAGGTGGTCGACGAGTTCGTCTACCTTGGATCCTTGCTGACGGCTGACAATTAAGTTAGTCGTGAAATACGGAGGCGCTTCATCAGTGGAAATCGGGCCTACTATGGCTTCCAGAAAAAGCTGCGATCAAAAAAGATTCACGCCCGCGCCAAATGTACCATGTACAAAACGCTCAGAAAGCCGGTAGTCCTCTACGGGCATAACGTGGACGATGCTCGAGGAGGACATGCCGGCACTTGGAATCTTGAAACGTCGGGTGCTTAGGATGATCTTTGGCGGTGTGCAGGAAAACGGTGTGTGGCGGCGAAGGATGAACCACGAGCTCGCCCAACTCTACGGCGAACCCAGTATCCAGGAGGTGGCCAAAGCTGGAAGGATACGATGGGCAGGGCATGTTGCAAGAATGCCGGACAGCAACCTTGCAAAGATTGTGTTCGCTTCGGATCCGGTTGGTACAAGAAGGCGTGGAGCGCAGCCAGCTAGGTGGGCGGATCAAGTGCGTATCGATTTGGCGAGCGTGGGACAGAACCGAGGATGGAGAGATGCGGCCACGAACCGAATATTGTGGCGTGAAATTGTTGGTTCAGTGTTATCAGTCTAGATGTTAACTAAATAAATGAATAGTGAACTCGTGCATTGGTCCATTGGGAGAGTATTCGAAACGGTGGCAGGTTTGTTCTGTGCAGGTTGAAACGTGAAGTAACACAATTCAGGCTGGTGAACGTATTGGTAGGTGGAACAGAGCACGACAGGCCCCGTCTGGAAGCTGTGTTATGATAGATGTGGTGATTTGGCATACTGTCGAGTAGGCCATGCTAATCTGGAGGATAGTTATCACAAAACTGTCAAGCTGAAAAGACATGAAAACTGCATATTGGCAACGAGCGTTCCTGCGTGTTGCAGTAATGAATTGAAAATTAAGATGGAAATAATTGGATTGCAAGCATATCTTTTGAAGAACAGGAAGAAGCAGCAAACATTAAACAATCGAAAATAGTGTCAGTTGAAACTAAAATGAAAACTCGTTGAAAAACGGGTTGCCGTAACGACGGCGGAAATGTTCAAGCTCACCCCAGAGGTGGGCTACCGTAGCGACGGATTCTATCCGTCGGGTCCGGCGGAAAGAAAAGCTTACCTTAGAAGGGGGCTGCCGTAGCGACAGATTTGATCTGTTGGGTCCGGCAGAAAAAAAATCAAGCTCACCTTGGAAGGGAGCTGCCGAAGCGACAGATTTGGTCTGTTGGGTCCGGCGATAAAAAGAACCAAGCTCGCCTTAGAAGGGGGCTGCCGCAGCGACGGATTCTATCCGTTGGGTCCGGCGAAATAAAAACGAAAAAGCTCGCCGTAATAGGGAGCTGCCGTAGCAACAGATTTAGACCTATTGGATACGGCGGAAAAGCTCGCCTTATGAGGGAGCTGCCGTAGCAACGAATTCTATCCGTTGCGTCCGGCGGATAAAGATATTGCTCGTTATAGGAGCTAGGTGACCTAGAGGTGGACTCAACCAAAACTCAATTTACTGTTGGCAAAGTATAAAAAACGCGTAAATAACGAGTGTTGAACCATTTTTTTCAGATTGAAATAGGAAAATAGGTCCTCGATGCAATGGAGTTCAGACCACGACCATTGTGACCCAATCTGTATGGAATCTGGTTGGAGAAGCACATTCAAACGAAATTGTAACCATATGCCGCAGAAAACGCCACACAAGAAGTTTCAGTATTTTTGAAAATAATATTCCAGAAAAATCTGGTATCGAACCCCACCAGCACTGGTGGAATTGGTTGATTGGACCATCACTAAAAATTTGCGGACTACACTGGATAAGTTCCAAAAGATGGTAGGGTTGACCGTTAACGAGCGGACACTTGGCGTACCGAGGGACGTTCAAGGGTGCATGCATTGAGAAGCGAGCACTCAGCAGAAGTGGATTTGGAATATTCGGGTGGAACAGGTTTTAGATCTGTGAACAGGAAGGTTTGTTGATTCCGCTACGAGATTCGCTCAGGCGTCGAGCTGCCAAGATAACGGCCAACGGGCTTCCAAACATGAAGAAGTATCCGACTTCGAAGTCGAATCTGGGATGTCTTGAACCGCTGGTAGAGGAAGATCTTCTTCGCGGGGACGGTGCTGTCAATAACTTGTTCACGTTCAGGTCATCAACTTCCATGAAGTCAACGATGTGATCTAGCCCGGAAGCTTCGCTTCCATGTCGGACATTAACTCTACACAGTCGTAAGCTAGAACGCGACCCATGGAATCTCCGACCAGTGCAACTTGTCCATTGAAGCCAGTTCCTTTCTTCAAGAATTCCGCGTAGACTATGTTGGCACTGACAATCGAGTGTTTGACGGCATCTGAATAAGCCGTCAGCAATGGAATGGATGCGATCAGGATGTTGGTTATGGTGGGAAAGTCGGCCATCGAAGGCAAAGCGTCGAACAAATACGGATTGAGGTTGGACAGAATACCCAACGCATTGGTACACATGGACGGACACGGAATCAGCTGAATCGTCACGTGGCCCCGTGTTCTTCAAGAGAAAAGGAGATGTGGTGATTTGGCATACTGTTGAGTAGGCCATGCTAATCTGGAGGATAGTTATCACAAAACTGTCAAGCTGAAAAGACATGAAAACTCCACAATAGACAAGGGCATTTTACAGATGGTGGATGAGTTCATCTACTTCGGAAATCTGATGACTACTGACAATAACGTTAGTCGAGATATACTAAGGCGTATCATCTGTGGAAGTCGCGCCTACTATGAGCTCCAAAAGAAACTACGGTCTTGAAAGATTCATCTCCGCACCAAATGTGCCATGCTGGAGCAGGACTTGCAAGCACTAGGAGTTTTCGACGAGTGCATAGTGTTCTTTAGTGATCTGCAGAAGAACGACGTATAGCAGCGAAGAAACAATCTCAAGGTTGTGCAATTCTACGGTTAACTCAACGTACAGAAGGTGGTTAAAGCTTGCCAAAATGTGTTGTAAGATTGCTTGACTACAATCCTTTTTAAAACCGATTCGTTTGGAACTAGAAGGCGTTTGGCACAAAAAGTAAGGTGTATTGACCAGATGCAGCAGCGTAACGAGTATGGAAAGAGGCGGCCATAAACCGAGTACTTTGGCGGAATGTTGTTGGCGAGGTTTTTTTTTCAAGATTATTGGTGTAAAACCTGATACTGCGTTCTCAACTGGGAATATAATTTAACCTGTCTTTTGCACCACTGTGACACGATAAAAAACACACGGTAGTAGGAGAGAGAAAGAATGAGTTCAGGAGTACTTTTAATGAAAATCACCCTCTCACTCAAACACACTGTAAGCATCGTTAAACGTGTAATAATGGAGTTGTCGTCTTTGTCATCGTCGTCACCACCTATCGATGGCAGTGTCCCGACAAGTGGACCGATTCCGCTCAGAATTATTATGATTATTGCGAGCGTTTCGATTGTGGTTGCGATTATCGGCACAATAATCATCGGTTGCCGACGCCCTGAGCACACCCAGCTCACTACAGTTCGATGCACCGCTGTCGATGTCGAAACAACTACTGCCACTACTACTGCTGGTACTGGAGTTCCGTGACAAAGGTTTTGATTTGAGTGGATTTAGTATGTCCATATGGAGGACATCCCTTCGCCGATCCTGTTGCTGGGGATGCTGTTGATGATGAATCGGTGAACTTCCGTCCTCCCCGGGTCCGTCTAGTACCGAGGTTGAAATAGTGTACGTTAGACGCTCGTCACTGTCGTCCTGTTCGAATGCGTATGAATAGCGATGATGAGCAGAATTATGACTACCAATGCCGCTATCATCGGCACTGCCACTATGCTGGGGCGGATACTCCTGGTAATGATGGTGATGTCTGTGCAGATGTTGACCCCGCCGGATACGACAATAATAGAGATGGAACAACCCGAATGAAATTAGCATACCGAATGTTGCCCCGACTACAATGAATAGACCGTAATGAGAGCCACCACTTGACATTGGTCGTACATCATTCCATTCTTGTGGTAAAATTTTTGACGACGTTTCCACGGACGTGGCAGGAATGTCTGCGTTACTGGTGCTTGTCTTGTTGGTGGAGGAAGTCGCTCCCGGTAGCACCGAGTGGCTCGCATTTGGTACGTGCATAGAATGATGGAACGGTTTGAAGTTGGCATTTTTCAGCGAAGTCATGTAGATGCTGTCGTAGATGGAAAATTTGCTTTTTCTGCCAGGGCCGTGACCAGGATGGCCGTAACCAAAGTTGTTACCCATCAGCAGACCTACGCTGTCAGTGTCAAAATTGTCGCGAAATTCATCATCGTGCAGTTGATCGTGGTTAAATTTTAATTTCATCTTCATATGATTTACATTCTTGCGTGTTTTGGTTGAGTTAGCTTTAGCTTTCGCGGTTGGTTTCCCCGGGCTGTTGGGTTTTCTTTCCCTGTTCACTGGAAGAGGAGTAGTAGGCGACGAAACGTTTTGTTCAGCAGCACTGATGTTCGTTTGTTTGGTGCTTTCCTGGCGAGGGTTGTTTTGATTGTTGATGGAGACCACGTTTGTCGTTGTCGTTGCAACGGAAGGCGTCGTCATCGCAGTTGGCTCTGTCGCCGTTGAAGTGGTCCATTTTTGTTCTACTGTACGTTCATATTTTGCTGGCATCATTGGGGTCAACGAAGGGATCAGAAGGGACGATGACGACAATCCGGACAACGAGGATTCTGTTGTCGTCATCACCGTCGTTGTTATTTCTATCAATTTGTCACTCGTACTTGTGGCTCGTTTCGGGCTGGGACTCGTTTCTGCCATCGAATCAGGTTGAATTAAGCTATTTCTGTTGAGTTTTTTCTCCATTGCTTCAGGCTGTCGACGGTCTTTTGCACCGGAATAGCTCTTATCACTCGCTTCGTCACGTTCCTTTCCAGTAACGTTAACAATTGGTGTTATTGCCGTTAAATTGACGACTTTGTTTACACTTGAACTATTCTCTAATTTATCACGGATCTCTAGATTAGGGCTCAAGGTGGATTTGGTCGACTGGGTCTTTTTAGCCACCGCTTTCTTTGTCTGCGAACTGATTTTGCCTTTCTTCAATGCTCCCACTTTGTCTTGTTTCGTATCTTTAATCGTCTCATTATGAAAATTAAGCTGCAGTTGTGCCGAAATTGTTGGACGCAATTCCGATGGCACTGGTGGCGCCACAGTTGTAAGATTTCGTAAACTTTCTGCACCGAAATTTACATTTAAACTTGTCTTCTCCTTGGCATTTTGTTCACCAGTTCCGTTATAATGAACTTTTGGTGCTATTGTTGGCTGCTGTGCAGACAGCGGGGTTGAGGTCGTTAAATTCTTTAATAAACTCTCCTCGCTGGTGATGGAGCTGAGCTTATCATTCATCATGCCAATGTCAGCAGTTGTAGCAGTGGTGGTTGGAGGGGTGCTCGGACTCGTTATCGCTGAAATCATTTTACCATCCCCTAATGGATGCTTCACGGTTGTTTGATCGTCTTTAAGGCGATTTGGTGCGTTCAGGTTAATTAAATTTTCGCTTTGGCACTGCGATTTGAATGAAGCGATTTTCATCGCCATTTTCTCAGCCGTCCTTCTTGGACCGTCCCCTCGACAACAGCTCGGACGCCTTTGTCCGGTCGTAAATCTTCCGAAAATTTCAAACTCATTTCCACTGTCATCGGGGCTGTTGTCAGGGTAGTCCCTATCATCGAAAAGCATCTCATCACGGCATGGTTTGACCCACTCGGCGATTCCAAGTAGGTCGGCACATTTGACCGGATTGTTCTCCAGCAGGAAATCCCTAAGGTGAGGGGACGTTTTCACCACTGATTGACTCAACCCTTTCAGATCGTTACGCCTTACGTTCAAGATTAGCAATCCCGGTAGGGGCAGCTCTGGCAAATAAGCAATCTTGTTGCCAGCGAGGTTGAGAGTTTTGAGATTTTTCAAATTCCGGAACACATTCGGCTGGAGCTCGTAAATTTCATTGTTCTGTAGATGGAGGTGTATTAAATTGGATGGGAGGCTAATCGGAATTCGAACCAATCGATTGCGGTCCAGGAACAGTGTCGATAATAGCTCCAGTCGCCCGAGAGCATCCTCTTCGATATCGGCAATAAGATTGTCGGAAAGAATCAACTGCTGTAGAAGGGGGTAGCTGTCCAAATCACCGCTCCGTATCACCTGCAAAAGAAACCGGAAAAAGCGAGAAAGATGGGATTTAGCAAAAACGTCAGTTATTTTTCCGGTTGATAGACACGACAAGTGGGTGTTCTAATAAAGCAATGTGGAATTTTCAAACGGTCGTTCTTTGGAACGAGTTGAGGGATTATTTGATTTTCGCCCCAAATAACCGGAAGAATGTTAATCCACGGAGACCTAATAATGCGAGTTAAAGTGGGGCACGTACGATGGTTATTCATGTGAAACATTTGTTTAATAAAGCACAATTTTTTTTTCTTTTTTGTTAAAAATAACATTTTTTTTGATCTTAAGGATAGTCAAACAACTCAAGCAGAATCTATATCTATTATATCTATATCTATTTATAGTAATCTAAATAAAACTTACAAATATTGTATAATATCGTTACATATACATAAAATTCAATTTAATTTTTTTGTATGGTCGGTGCACTATGGGTGATCAGATCAGGTGGCCAATAATCGAAAAACTGACTGTGTCTGCATTGACGTTGGAACGGGGGGCCAGACCACCACTCCAGAATTTTGGATGATAATAAATATAAAATTTAACAAAATACAAGATTCTAATATTCTGACACGTTTTTTTAAAAGCTCTTTAGTAGTTACGTTCTTTTATTTTGAACAACAATAGTGGGAAAACCTCGCTTGTCGTACCCAGCATCAGCGTGGCAGTTCTTATTTCGTGAATCGCGCGACAACCGGTTGGTTCTAGTAGTAGGGGAACTGGGGGTAATATGCCCATAGGGGGCAAAACGCGCCACCCTCGATTTGGACGAACGGTGTGGTTTACAATACTTTTTTTCACCCTAGGTTATAGCAAATGGATAAAAATATTTCTCTTAATATATTTTTATGTGTTTTTCTCGAGAAAACCGTAAAAAACGTATAAAAACGTTTTTTGCAATTTTCGTTGCAATTTTCTGCGACCTTCAAGGTCAAATTTAAGTTCGATAAATAACCAAATTTCTGAAACTATCGCCAAGAGCCAACTTGTGCACTGTCATAGTTTGTCCAACATGCAAAAAAAAATGTTGAATTTGTCCTTAAAAAGCTTATTGAAGGACCTAAATTTTAATCAACTCGTGGGGCAAAACGCCCACCCCTATTTCATAACACCAAAACAGCCGTTTGTATTCAAATTCTACCAAATGTAGGGGGACCGGGGGTAGTTTGCCCACGTTAAGGAGAACAGCGATTTTAGATGTGAAGAACATTATTTTATGCACTATTTTAACTATGGTCGGATAAATAAACATGTTTTCTACCAAATAGTAGAAACAGCTATCCATTTTAACTTCTCTGGGGTTTATAAATTAATTTAAAAAAAAATGCTTGCTTAACTGCATATGTATTGTTTTGCGGGGTAAAACGCCCCGCTTGAGTTCGGCGTTAGCCATGCTGTAAACGAACGCACACAATCATGCTTGTATATGTGCTGCATACATCCGGGCGTTTGTTCAGATGTTATTGTTCAATAATAGTATACATGCTGATGCGAAAAATGTACATTTGTAAGGCTCCAATTTTGGCATAACTGCAACGTGGCATTACGTTTGGTAGAATTTGAATTCAAACGGCTGTTTTGGTGTTATGAAATAGGGGTGGGCGTTTTGCCCCCAGAGTTGATTAAAGTTTAGGTCCTTCAATAAGCTTTTTGAGGGCAAATTTAACATATGTTTTGGGCGTAATACAAACTACGACAGTGCACAAGTTGGCTCTCAGCAATAATTTCAGAAATTTGGGTATTTATCGACCTAAAATATGACATTGAAAATCGCACAAAATTGCAACGAAAACAGCGAAAAACGTTTTTATACGATTTTATCGATTTGGTTACGAAAAACACATAAAAACATACTAGAAAAAGGATTTTTATCCATTTTCTATGATCTAGAGTGAAAAAAAGGATTCTAAAATACATCGTTCGTCCAAATCGATGGTTGCGCGTTTTGCCCCCTATGGGCATATTACCCCCAGTTCCCCTAATGCCATATTGAAGTTACGCGCAATTCAAAACCTTACAAATGTACATTTTTCGCACCAGCATGTATACTATTATTGACCAATAACATCTGAACAAACGCCCGGATGTATGCAACCTATAAACAAGCATGATTGTGTGCGTACGTTTACAGCATGGCTGAAGCGGGGCGTTTTACCCCGCATAACAATACATATGCAGTTAAGCAAGCATTTTTTAAAAATTACTTTATAAACCCCAGAAAGGCTAAAATGGATAGCTGTTTCTACTATTTGAAATAAAACATGTTTGTTTATCCGACTGTTGGAAATCGCCAACAGAAGAAGATACTTCCGAAATAATAACCCCAAAATTAAACGACCGTTTCTAGGATTTACTGATAGGGGGATTATTATTTTCCTGCAAGGTAATATTATAATTTCATAGTTAAACTGAATAAATCTTGTAAATTTATGAGTAATCATACAATCATAGGTGTTCAACTTACGTTTAGTCTTATTCCTGTGTCTTGTCCAGCCTATGTCTTGGTCATGAACCAGTCTAATGTTAAGTCAATGTTTACCTGTCTGTCCTCGAAACACCGAATGACTCGGGAATTGTTGTTCCAGCCAGTAGAAGCATTAGCCGTAGAAGGCCAATGTCGCGACTGTTCGTGTGACCAACATCTAGTTTACCACGCTCTGACAGTCTGAGACCGGGTCTATAAGTGTCAAATCAAATTTTTCAACCATAATAAAACATTATCAACAACATGGCACTAAACAAATAATAAAAAACTTCAATAGTAAGTATTAATAAAATGATTTTATTTTGTGGTAACGGCCACTGACGCTGCGTAGCTAGGGTTTTCGGGGCCTGGTGCGGAGTCTAATTCGGGGGCCCTTCCGAATAGGGGTATGTGCCAATTGACTAGTAAATTAATCGAAACAAAGATATACCTTCTTTCAACATCAATATGTGGGATTGAAATTAATGGACCTTGTGTTCATCTAATGTTGGAGTCGTTTTCATAATTCATAAACATAATCGTTTAAGTAATCAAAATGTCAATTAATGAAGTGTAATATACTAATGCAATCACTTCAGGGCTGATAGTGGCTAAGTATCTAAAAAAATGAACTTAAATCGTGCCTGAAACATGAAACCAAAATAAAACTGAACAGGAACCACATTTCAATTAGGGTTCTCCAAGTAATCCAACCAGGCAGCTCTCAAAGTTTCTGTGGGTTTCAATGATTTTCTTCAGAAATTTCATCAGAATGTAATTTAGGTATTTGCTACAAGTTTGCGTCAACTATTTATTCGAAGATTTCTTCAGCAGTACATTGAACGATTCCTTCATAGACTTTTTAAGAATTTCCTCCAAATTTACCATTCTTGTTACCTTGAAAAGCTCAATCAGAACTTTTCCCAATGATAACCACAGAATTTATTTTCCAATGCTTTCCTCAGAAAATTATCCAAAAGAATCCTCAGAGAATTGTTACAAGATTTCTCAAGTAATTTGTTCAAAAATATGCAAAGGATTCAGATATTATGGGAGGGTATTCCTTAAAAACTATGCATATTTCCAAACGAAATTGTAAAGATATCACTGATGAAATATATGTGATAATCCTATGAGAGAGAAGTATTTCAAAAAATTCCAGATCTCTTCTGGACTCTTGAGAATGTCTTTGATGAGCCTTCAGAGAAACTAATAATGAAATAATTGGAAAATTCCCCAACCAAAATTTGCTAGTGGAAACCCTGGAAAATCTTGATTGTAACACTTTGAAGATGTACAGGAATAATTGCTTTAGGTTTTTGTGGTTTTGATTACTAAATATTTTTTTAAATTGAAGAAACCAAGTAGAATTTACTTCAAAAACAAATCAAATAAAAAATTCCAAAAATCTTTCTTCTTGGAGAAATATATAAGGAATCCTAAGTAGAATTTATAATGAAATGAAAACAAAAATCTTCAAGATTTTATGGAATAATCTTAGGAAGAATTTATGGAGCATTTCCTGGGATAACACAGCGTAACAAAAATGACACTTTTGCGAGTCTTAAGGATTAAATTATGTGTCTCTTGTAGATTTGGGGTTGCTGTATCCGTTGCCGTTCTTAGAAATGTTCCAGCACGTCACAATTTTTAGCCACAGGTCGTCAAAGTTGTATAAAAATCTGTTTTTATTGATGTTTACATGAAGTTTAAAGTATGATTTATCAATATTTTTTGTGATATTGTCCACTAACAATGCAAAACAAGACTTCAACTTTCATTTCAGTTATAATTTGGATAGAATCGCTGGATTAAATTTAGATAAAATCGATTTTTCCAACATGCTTTCAATTTCCATACCGAATTCTTTGTTTGTCTTATATGACAAAATACAATACTTTTCGAAAACATCACAAAATACTTGTTTTTAATTATGAATCGTGGTTTACGGCCAACCAGCCGAGTGGAAGTTTAACAACTACCGAAAAGCTAAACATTACATATAATTTGCAATTGGATTAGATGGACAAATTGATGTGAAGATTTGCGAAAAAGTTACACGTCTTCTCAGTGAGAATCGAACTCACGACTCCCCGATCTCTAGTTGGGGCGCGTTACCACTACGCCATGAGAGGACTTATGAACGCAGAAGTTAACCTGAATTCGATTTCAGCTCAATAATCACGTGGTCCTTTTTCGCAAAGTGCACCTCTTTCGGAAGAATTAGATGCCACGTGATGATTGAGCTGAAATCGAATTCAGGTTAACTTCTGCGTTCATGAGTCCTCTCATGGCGTAGTGGTAACGCGCCCCAACTAGAGATCGGAGAGTCGTGAGTTCTATTCTCACTGAGAAGACGTGTAACTTTTTCGCAAATCTTCACATCAATTTGTCCATCTAATCCAATTGCAAATTATATGTAATGTTTAGCTTTTCGATCAAAAAATAGCCTTAGAGCGTTGAAAGCATTACGAATTTTGTTGATAATAATTGTTAAACACATTAAGTTCGAATTCTGTGGCAAATTAAGCGAATAAATTACCATACAAGCTGACAAACTTGCATGCAAGTTGGCTGAAATAGTCAAATTTTGCATTTTCAACATACAATATCTGAAAAACTAGACGTGCTATGATATTTTTGAAAATGGCAATGGATTTAGCAACCCTTAAACTAGTAAATAGCGGTATTTTGATGCTTGAGACAAAAACATGTTCCGCAGTGTAATCAGTAAGGTAATTACTAAAAGATTGGTTCTGAAAACGACTAGAAGCATTTTTGAAAAATGACATGAGAGATTTTCATAACATTTTTGTATGATTTCTCGAAATAAGTTTTGCCCGAATTACATGAATCCTAGAATAAACCTTCGTTAGTTTCCTGGAAAAAATACTGTAGGAATATTTTAATGATATCTCAGTGTAATACCTGGAGAAATCGTCACAAAATTTTTTGAAAGTATTTTCGTCTGTAGTAATATTTTATTTATTTATTTATTTGACGTCAAGCATTTTGTAGACCATTCTAAATTACATTGTGTTCTTAATATCTATTTGATTATATACTATAAATTTGTTGAGTATACTCGATTCATAATACATTCCTCAGTTACTATTGTTTTGTATATCAAAAAAGTATTTTTTCAGTTTTGTTCGAGACATGTTAACATCAATCATTTCACAATGCTGATTATATATACCGTCGATGGGGGTGACAATGGGTCTAGGGGGTGAGATTGGGTCAAAACGGAAAAATATGTTTTGTGAAATATTTCAGCTAATAACGCTGATATTACCAAAATTAATAATTCATATGTTAGGGAACATATTATTACACATAATTCATAACAATATGCATTTTTAGAAATAGTAGTTTTTGTTTACTACATCAATAAACTTGCATGTTGAAACTAGATAAAATTTACAACATTAAATTTCTCCTGTACAAAGTATCACGCATGTACTTTAGCCTCTATCGTTATATTAGTAGAATGTTGAAAGTCTTTTCATTACACATCACAGGTATTTTCCGGAATCTGTTCGATTTTCCCACAAAAAAATCATTTTTTTCGGTACGATGTCTAAAACATTGAAAATGGGGGTGAGATTGGGTCAAGTAAGAGCGATAGTAAATGAAATTCCAAGTCCACTTTTTTGACATTTTACGGTGCCGGGTGTTCTCTTTTTTCATTAAGATATGTGTTTTTTTTCTAAATACAGCATCTCTGAAACATCAAACAAGTCTACTTAAGTATTCCGTTCATTAAATAACAATACAACGCATTTTGACAACTTCTCAAACCAGCAACTGTGTTTCGTGCGCAGCAACATCGTAAATTTTTATCAAAAGGGTGTTTTTTTCTAAATTTGATTATTTTTTAGTGTTTTCATATTAAAGAAACATCTCACGGAAGTACAAATGAGTTGGATCGCTGAAATACTGGGATTATGACGTCAACTTCTGCCTGAAATTTATTGATCGTGGAATGTCGCACCGAAATTTAACTATTTGCGAAGGTTTAAAATAATCACTGTTTCAGTACACCTTTGGGGAAACTAAATGGGCTTTATAGCAATGGGGATGAGACTTTGAAGACAATTTGAGGGAAAAACCAAGAAAATTTATGTAAACTTGACGATAAATGTTGGGTTTACATATTTTTTCTCATAGCTCTTCAATTTTCAGTATAATCTTTCCTTTAAGTGGGTTTATCATACTTGTGAAACATCTTAGATATCTTTTTGTCTTGTTTGCATCGTTTTTTGTCAATATTTTTCAGTTGTGAATGGTTTTGAAATCATATTCTTAAAAACAAGTTATTTCAATTACAGTGACCCAATGTCACCCCCTCTATGGGGTGAGATTGGGTCATTTTTCATTCACTTGTGGTGCCGCTGTGAATAAATATTTGTCTTTAATTTTTTGAACAGTTGTTTATGTACCATCAAAGTACATACACACCAAATTTGAAGTTTATTGGAGTTAAATTGCGATAGTTATTCAAAAAATAAATCGCACATATCCCTTTTTGACCCATTGTCACCCCCAACGACGGTAGTCATCATCTGATTCAACGGACTAAATTTAGCGTAGTTCGTGCGATGATGACCTACTGTGAACAAGTAACGATTGCGCAAGTGACGAGTTGGAGTATAAAAATTCAGTTTTGAAAGTATATCAGCAGAATCAATGCGCTGTGAAACAATATCGTTAACAAAAGAAACCATAGCATAATCACGACGCACTTTCAGTGATTTCATATTGATAAGCATGCATCGTGATTCATATGATGGTAGAGGAAGTACTGACCAGCCTAAATTACGTAGTGCGAATAATAAAAACTGCTTTTGTATCGATTCTATACGTTCTTCATGTTTTTTTGTGTAAGGTGACCAAACAATACTACAATATTCTAATATTGATCTTACATATGCAACATAAAGTATTTTTAATGTGTAAGGATCACGGAAGTGTTGGCCAAATCGTTTTATGAAATTGAGCATATTTCCTGCTCTATGAATTATTGCATTATAGTGATCTACAAATGATAGTTTTGAGTCTAAGATAACTCCTAAGTCTCTTATTTTATCACATTTTTTTACAAGTTCGTTTCCTAAAACAATAGACATATTTGGTGTGGTTCGTTTTCTGCTATAACTTATGAGGTTACATTTTTTTACATTCAATTTCAATAAACTTTTGCAGCACCACGTGTAGAAAATCTGTATCTCATTCTTAAAAACATTATGATCGTCATCATTCTTTATTTCAAAAAATAGCTTCATGTCGTCAGCATATATAAGGACCCTCAGTTTGTTTAGAATATAAGAAACGTCATTAACATATAAAATAAAAAGAAGAGGGCCTAAGTGTGAGCCTTGAGGTACTCCAGATGTAACATGTATTGGATTTGATCTTTTCCCATTGAATTTTACTATTTGCTGACGGTCGTTTAAATAGGACTTGATCCACTTTAGGAGACTCATTTCGATTCCCATTTTTTCAAGCTTGAAAGTCAACATTGGAATGTCAAGTTTATCAAATGCTTTACTAAAGTCAGTGTAAAGAGCTTCTACGAAGTAACCTTTATCCATTGCACTCAGTGAGTAACTTACAAATTCCAGAAGGTTCGTAGTGGTCGAACGACCTTTGAAAAAGCCGTGTTGAGCGTTTGTTATACGATTTTTTATTTGGGCAAACATATTTTTGTTTACAATTGACTCGAAAAGTTTTGGAATACATGACATAATAGCAATACCGCGATAATTTCGAATGTCCGATTTCTTACCTGATTTATATATAGGTATAAGGAATGATTTTTTCCATACCTTTGGGAATTGACCAGCGTGAAGAGACATATTGAATAACCAAAATAATGGAGTTGTGAGTTCAGTTGCTAAGTTTTTAATGAATCCGGGTGGAATTTCATCTGGCCCTGATCCTTTAGTGGCGTCCAAATTTTTAAGACCAAACAAAATGTCTTGAACATTTATAGAATTAACGCCAACATCACTCGGAAAGTCAGCAAAATGTGAAAAGTAAGAATAATCTCGATCGTTTTCCGAAAATGTTGAATAATTTTCTTGAAAAAATTTTGCGAAAAGATTGCAAATATCTTCAGAATTATTTCCTACTTTTTCATCCAAAGTCATTGTTGATGGAAAGTTGCACGATTTGAGTTTAGTTTTAACGTAATTGAAAAAATTCTTTGGACATGACTTTATTTCATTTTCAGTTTTTATGTTGTACTCGGTAAGTGCTGTAGAAATGGCTAAATTGAGTTGGTTGCAAATAACCAAATATTTTTCTAAATCGTCTGGTTTTTTATATCTTCTGTAAACTTTGTGAGCTTTTTGTTTTCGATTTTTCAAATTTATGATTTGCTTGTTGAACCAAATTGGATTTTTTGAGTTGTGATTCCTTCGTCTCTTCTTAACAGGTACTTCCTCCCTAATAGTTTCCCACAATGAATTGTAAAAGATTTCTATTGCACATTCAATATTATTTTGA
Organism: Aedes aegypti; assembly: GCF_002204515.2. Taxonomy (NCBI): domain Eukaryota; kingdom Metazoa; phylum Arthropoda; class Insecta; order Diptera; family Culicidae; genus Aedes; species Aedes aegypti. The sequence continues at coordinate 141,280,595 of NC_035107.1, forward strand.
TTTCTCAAAACAGATTGCCAATTTGCGTTATCTAATTTTAATCTAATATTAGTATAATTGGCTCTACTATAATCGAAAATATTCTCATACACATATTCGTGAGGAGTATGATAAATATGCATAAACATAGAATATTCTATTGCCGTGTGAAACGCTTCGTTTTTCCATAATGGTGAAATTGACTCACTTACACAGAAATCTTCATGCATATTTGTCAATAAAAAATCTAGGTAACAGTTTTGTTTATTTTTTACGTGATTTATTTGATTAAGGCCTAAGGATGCAGTTTTGTCAAAAATAAATTGCAAAGTTTCATTATCGCCAACAACAGGGAGTAGAATACTCTCGTTTTCAAAATCAGGGATGAAATCTGCATTACGTTGATTGAAATCGCCATAAATATGCACCTTGTTTTCGGGAGGAAGTTGAGTTATGATTTCTTCTGCTATCAGGAAAAAACTCTCGTATGTTGACTTACAAGCCTGATCTGGGGGAAAGTAAACTGATACAAAAATATGAGTTTCATTACCAATACTTGATTTAACCCACACATGCTCAAATTCTTTAAATTTAGGTGAATCAATGATTTCAGAACTGAAATTTGATGATATTGCAACGACGACTCCTCCGCCCGATCTTCTTTGTGTCAAAAGTAAGTCACGATCATTGCGAAATACGTTGTAATTGCTACCAAAAATTTCTTCACTTTTCACATCATCATTCCAACTTGTTTCTGTAGCCAATATGATTGAGTACGATGAACTTAATATATTTTTATGAATTTCATTAATTTTAAAAGCACTTTTCATGCGATTAAAGTTCTGACAATAGATTAAAATTTCAGTTGGCTGTGTTTCAGAAGAAATTATTGGTAGTTCGTTATTTAAGTCTGTTAAACCATATGGTGAATTGTCATTATTATTTGTTACCAAGTGCTGATTAGCTTCACCGGGTTGAATTGAATTATTTTCTGCCTCTGAGGGGTCCGTCAATTCCGTAGAAAACACGAATGCCGGCATGCACCGCATGCTTCACAAGATCCACCAGTTGAAGATCCTTCCGTCGTCCAGTTCGGGGGTGGTACTGCAACGGACTGCCGGGGCACCTCCCTCGCCGGATATGGGTTTAAAATTTCTCCTCTTTTAAACTGCATGGTTGGTCGATAATTTGTTGACGGTCTAGAGAAATGATGTTTCGCTGCCGCAAGAAGATTTAAAGATTTAAAGATTTAAAGATAGCTCAGTGTAATACCTGGAGAAATCATCACAAGATTTTTTGAAAGTATTTTCGTTGTTATTCCGTTGTTGCTAGAGCACATTTTGAAGGAATTCCCATTAAAATCATTAAGAAAATTTCAAGACAAATTCCTTGGCGAAGTGCTAGAAGAATTTAAGGAGAAAAATGAGAATACTTAGAGAGATTCCTGCAGAAGTCTTTTTATGTATTCCTGAAGGAAGCTCTAAATGAAACTCTAGAAGAATACCTGAAGATGAAAATCTATGAACCAATAAAGTAGTCGCGTAGTAATCAGTGGAGCCTCAAGCATTTACATCAAGATTCATTGCAATGTGAAAAAGGGAAAAAGAGACTACAGATAGATTAATTGTTTTGCGTAAAAAGAGCCTTTAGAGACCTCTGTTCACCTTTGTTTGCGTTATCGAAATATGCTTTGATACTTTTCAAGAACGTATAAAATATATATTGTGTTAAAATATTTATTTCGGTTTGACTCGGCTTTTGATTTGACTCATGATTAAATGTTTCCAAACCCGTTCCTGGCTTCCTCAGGCTCAGGTTATAGAGGGCCCCTGATATTCGATGATTAACAGAACAATGTGTTGTTGGAACCCAAAACCACAATGTCTTTTCAAAAGTACTGTTCTATAGTGTTGAAATAAACGCTATCTTTATCAATATACTAGATGATATAAGGGCCTCTAATCATTACCAATTAAGGACCTCTCCAAACCTAATTTGCCTTTCCTCGATACATTTCAATGTGTAAAAAACTCAATTTCTAACGGTATGAGAAATTTTCACTTTGATTTCGGGGCCCCTAAGAACCCAGGGCCCAATGCGGACCGCACTCCCCTAGCTACGCTACTGACTAGCGTTCTACTACTTATATTTCTATTTTCCAGCCGTACTTTTAATCCGTACTATAATTTTAAGGTAGTTTTTAAGCATTTGCATGATTTTATGATTATATGTTATTTTACCACACTAATTCGTAGATTAAATTCACCACTTTAGGTTAGGTATGTGACGAATTTGGCCAATAGGTTCCTAATTGGTCATTAAAGATTAACGAAATGAATAACATAATTCAACGAGATACTACCTTACATATATAAGCAAAATAATCACTTGTTAGGCTTAATACTATAATATTACTGCACTTATTAGCAAACTTTTCAATTCAACTTTTTCGCACGATGTTTACTGTTCAACTTGTTTTTCTCTAAGATGTTGAACGATACAGACTCACCGCTATGATTGTGTGGGAAGCTGTCATCTGATCCATCGAAGCCGATTCGGGGGGTACAACCGGCGGTCGTGTAGAGCCAATGAAATCATAGAGGCGCGCTGGCGTAGGTACGCCAACACCGACCATAATTCAAAAAGATCATAAAATAATGGTTTTCACATCTAAAATCGCTATTTTCCTTAACATGGGCAAACTACCCCCAGTCCCCCTAAACGGCTGTTGCTCGATTGGATACCGTAACTTAAAAAAACGTCACCATCCTGAAGATTTGGTTCCCAAAATTTGTATTTTCTTAACCTTTCGATTGTCGCGCGATTTTTTGTAACACGAGTAGTCGCGCGTTGTACTTTCTACAACACTCTTGGTTTTTCATGTGAAAACATGAAATACCTCGCGATCGAGATGAAATAAAGAAAAACCATCTTTGACAGAGTTGTTGAGGAAACAAGGGCTGACAAGCGGTGAACATTCAGTACCCGAATTCCGCCACCTATAGCGCTGCCTGGTGTGCATGACAGTTTTGTTTAGCAAACATTTCAGGAGCCTGACCACTTAGAGAGATGGCGTCTTCGGCAAAGTATCCATTAAGCCAAGTGTAATGATTTATCGAGCTAGTTGTTTCTAAAGGTGACGCTAATTAGCATAAAACATTTGTTCTGCAGTTGTTCAGTAGCTCAAAGGCTATCTTTATTTTTTTTTCTTACTTTTATTTGTTAGGCACTCCGTGCACTTTCCAGACAACCAGAAGTCGCATCAAAGTTCACGGAATAACTCGTTCATTCATACAAATAACATCAAATCCGCAAAAAACGGTGGATACAATCGTCAGATTGATGAGTTTCCTCGCATAAAACGCTTATTTTCTGAGTTCATTTGTACATTTTGTTTCGTCCCGTACACTCGTACAAAGTAAGTCGAATCAATCCGCATCAGCTGTCAAATCAACGTATATTATCATAAGTTAAGTCGCATAAGATCACAGGTTAGTTCGGTAGAAAATTTATACACTCGCATTGTATGCTATTATTCATCACATAGTATATGCACGTATATCGCCTCCACTTTTTACGTAGAAGGCCTTTTCACAACATCTTATAAGAGAAATGTTGCACGTGCAAAGCCTCCAGGTGATTTCGTTAAACGTCGTATTTTGGACCCCCTAAGGAAGTGATTTTAGTTTTTTGTCCCAATAAAATAAATGCACACCGTAGGCAAGTCAAAGAACATGCCAAAATGTAGAGAAAAACTTCTTTTACGAGATAAAATGCCCAAACGGTCAAGTAGGATCCAGAAAACGTCGAAAATAATTGAATTGTGATGTACTGCTTTTCCTTGTTTTGGACACACCAATACATTTTGGACCCTCAAAGTATATATTTTGGACCCCCGGTGTTTTTTTATCGTTTGGCGATAAAGTCCATAACACTGGTTGTATAATATGATTGCCTGTAGTCTAATCAATCGATTGACAATGGATAACCGAAGAAATTATACGCTTTTAGTCCAGAAATTTGAAAAATGTTTTTGTTTACATTTGAAAAATTTCTGATGGTTTTAATTTCTGTGTGTAACGTGTTGTAACGGTTGCATGAATGAAGCGATTAAATTAAATTAAATTCAGATGAAATAAACACATTTTCTATGTAAAAACGGTTGATGCAAGTGCGGAATAGTCTTATCTTTCAAAATGGAATGCGAATTGAGTTGATCTTTTGATTTAAACTGGGAAATTTGCAGGAAAATGGACCAGGGGGTCCAAAATATGTTGGTTACCCTACTATGCCGAGTATCATATACAGAATCTATTTATATCCTAGTTCTTATTACTATTTCTCTTATACCGAGCAGGTAGAGGAGAGTACTGCCGTTGAACCAATTCATATCCATATCGAAGTCCATTGGTGTACGGTGGTTCATTTTGCTATGTTTATGTGTCGTGTGAGGCAACAGCCTACAAAGAGGGTCGGTGTGTTTCAGTCATCATCCGATACTGACGAAGGATGGATGTGTTCCCCAATACACGGTCCTTCGTGCGGCATCTTCTGGTGGCTGGACGGAGTTTTTGTGTGGGGGGGATTGAGAATCGAACCCATGACCTTCCGCTTACGAAGCGAAAGCGTAACCTCGAGGCTACGGGACCCTTCCCCCTATCTTTATTTAAACCTTGCAATTATATATTGAACAGCTTTGCCAAAAATTGCCATCTTAAATTTATTACTAAAATATACATGTCAACGTTTTAAATGTCGGTTCAGTAGAGGAACTTCTTGTTGAATAAGTATAGAAACTGCAATCGGTTGGTTAAATTGATGGACCCCTTGGTAGTTATGATTAAAACAGTTTTCGAGGGCCCTTCGATTTTTGACAATTCTTGGCCCACTCAAATTGCTATTGCTAACTTAGAAATTTCTTCAACAACCCCTCGAAAAACTGAATATTCATGGTTTTTGCAACCACCGAGTCATTGAAAGGCAGATCTAGTTTTACACAAAATATGAAACAATCTAAGACTGAGAACAACAAAGTATGTATGCCCGATACCGAAATGAATGATCATTACAATAGTAAACTGTATTTTCATTTTAAGGGGTGCTCCTATATTGAGACTCTACCTCTCTTTTTTACCATTCCCTCCTTTCTAGCGCCAATGCATATGGGGTAAGTGATCCCTTAGTTGTGGGTGTTTCTATAGTTGCGGTAGTGCAATTTTCACTGATATTATTGCGTGGACCAAACTTTTACAATATAAGTAGAAAAAAAAGTAGTGTCAATTGGAAGTTGCCAATGACGAAAAAACACAGAATACACTGTGTAAAATGCATAACACGCAACCATATAGGTGGAAATTTGATGTAAATAACTTCATATTCATAATGTCCAAAAATTCTGAAATATGTTCATCAATAGGCTTTGACTAAAGCTGCAACATGTGGTGGCTCTTACTTTGCGCTCTCAAATCAACAGTTTAATTATTATTCTACATGTTTTCTCATAGGAGTATTCCTTAACGAAGGTATCAAAATAATTGTCCTCCAAGACCTGAATTATTTCGTCTGCATTGAAATAATGCGACACATCGTACAATCGTAAATTGTTCACCTGTAACACGTCCTTACTCGGCACACTCCAACGCAAAGCAAAAGGCGATATTCACAGACGTCAATGGCAATTTCCACGCGCTGTAGCTTCCTTCCTGCATCGTTTTGCCGTTTCTGATCCGCTGCTCAGCCGCCCGCCGTTTCTCCGTTGCTTAGTCACAGTCCAGCAAATGTAGTCTATTACGTATTCAAGCGTTTTACGACATTATTAAACGGCGGAAAAGCACGCTGCGTCGCACCACATGATCCACCCATCTGCCATTTTGGGGTTCGCTGCCGATTGTGTAGGTCGCAGATGGTGCTTCGAGGCGGTTCCACGCCACAGTGGTCCAGATTTTGGAAATCATGGCAAAAATTACATATTCTTAAAATTTATAAAATGTTGGGCACTTGTGTTGTGGAACATGTTATAAGCTTGCAGTAACTTAGTAACTTTTTTTTCAACAATATAGGTGTTTCTCATATTTAGGCTCCCAATTGAAAAAAAAAAACCAAGAGTTAATGAAAACTTATATAAGAGAATTCTACTCTAATTTATTTTTTAGACTTGAAAGAGCATTTGAGCAGGATATCACTGCAGAGTGCGATTTGTAAAATAGTTAAGAAAAAGCTGACTTTCTATTACATTACATATCCACAACAATAGTTGTGAACTTAATTGAATTAACGACAGATGGAAATATATTCGCATCCGGGAATGATGAATCAAGATTAAACATGAGGTATCGACCAGATGAACTTGTGCTGAAAACTAATTTGCACGGTTTGAGTGTAGATGAAATAGTGGAATCTTAAACCACTTAATTAGGGTTTTTGGACAAATGCACCTAGTTAGGGTTCAAACAATACGAAAAACATGTTTTTGTAATTTCTCATCGTAATAGGCTGTTTTTCATCACGCCAATTTGTCATGAAAAAGCCTACTTTCCTGCACTGCGGGAATAGTCATTACACAACTGAAACCAATGTTGTGATGATTCATTACGCAACGCTTACTCATTACGCAACTGTTTTGAGTTTACACAACAATTTTTCAGACATTGTAAAATGATGGTGAATGCATTCCGATATAATTTCTGATACCCTCAAATGGGATTCTATGAAATTGCAAACAGCACTCTTCGTAATTATTTGCATAATAAATTTGCAACTAGTGCTGTAAAAATCATCATTCTGCAACTTGTTCCGTAATAGTAGTTTACGGAACAAGTTGCAGAAAGATGATTTTTACAGCACGAGTCGTAAATTTATCCTACGAGGCTTGCCGAGTAGGATAATTACGACGAGTGCTGTAAAAATCGAGTTCTGCAACGAGTTACGTACAACTTTTTTTGCAATTTCGTAGAAGACCACTTGAGGGTATCAGCAATCATATCGGAATGCATTCACCATTATTTTACAATTTCTGTATTATGATTCATTACGCAACTCAAAACAGTTGCGTAATGAGAAAGCGTTTCGTAATGAATCATTACAGCACTGGTTTCAGTTAGGTAATGACTATTCCCGCACTGCATACTTCAGTGCAGGAAAGTAGGCCGTTTCATGACAGATTGAAGTGATGGAAAACAGCCTATTACGATGAGAAATTGCAAAAACTACTATTTTTTTAATTGCCGGTTGTATTCCTAACTAACTGATATTGCAAAAGCATATTTGGCTTCGTTTTTTTTTATCTAATAACATGTTTGAACATAGAATTATTGCCAGCTTCTTAGAAAACTGCACCTCTGTGCCACGGTTGGACTTCACGTGGGGACAAATTGTAAGGAGAACCATCACGCCAGGTATTGAGAGCGAAATCGCGGTGCGGATAATTTAATGAATGCGGCTGGGAAACATCGTGTCGGAGGAGATTTAACAGGCTCCATAAAGAGGCTGTTGAGATCGAGTGTTGCTTTTCTCGCCTAGATGCTCTGGGGGGTGCAAAACAGAAGCCACTAATTGCCATTCATTCGGAGAAAGATTTGCCGCTGGGGCAACTTTTTGCCACAATGTCGTACGTAGATGTATTTCATTTCAACATGTTGAATACCGTTCGTTTGATTCAATGGACCTGTTGCTAAATTATGTTATTTTCTTTGTCCCCGATTGTGTATATACATATTTATGAACACAAAATTGGTATACCATTAATTTATCCATCGCTCCGTATTTAAAAAACCGCGTTGCATTGTCTGGTCGTGTTTTAGCACCCTCGCACTTTGATCCAATAGCTACTATAAGGAACCCAAGCTCTGCTTTCTCGGATCGCTGCAATCATTTTCCATTAGCGAGGATTTATTTGGTCAGCCCTCGGGGGATTTCAATGAAAAGCAAATTTTAGCATCTGCATCAACTGCCTACATAAAATAAGATGCCTGATGGTGTGGAAAATGGATGCCTTCCATATGGATCATTTGCTTGAGAAAACACGTAAGTCCATCTGGCACTGGCATTAATGTTAATAAATAAAATGGAAACATATTTTTGGTTAAATATTGTTCCAATCTTTTTTTCGTGTGAGGTTTTGGGATGACACACGAAATACGGGCTCAGATTGGGTACCACTTCTAGTACTGCATTTGGTCCCTCGGTAGTACAAAAGGTACCCAAGTTTGACAGATCGCAGTACACTTTTCACGGCATTCTAGATTACCTTATGAGCCATAAAATTTTGGGCAACTACAAGGGACATGGAGGTCTTTAATTTGTCTTTGGTGCTACTCTTATGCCTGTTAACCTCTTTGGGGCCATCCATAAACCACGTGGATATTTATGGGAGGAGGGGGGTCTGGCCAATAAGCACAGTTCATACAAATTTATTCATTTTTTTTTGTATGGACAAAGGACCGCGAGGGGGAGGTAGGGGGTCTGTTAATCCGAAAAAATGACCACGTGGTTAATAGACAACCCCTTTTCCATCCTTAGTTTGATCCGTTGATTCACATGCTTCTGTGGGGTGAGTGACGAAATCCGAATCAATCGTGTCTGATTTGCATTTGCATCTGCTCACATATTTATTTCATATTATATCTTTATCATTTACCAACACGAATCCCTTAAAGAACCTGTGTCCATATCCAAACTAACAGTGTTTTTAAATGGAAGTGTAGAGGATTCCTCAGCTTCCATAAAGCAAGTAACACGTCAACGTTCCCCTCCCATTCCTAAATTGACCTGCTGGATGTTTGCGACGTTATTTTTGGTTTTTAATTAAGGTGAAGATGAATCGAAGCCAAACCTCAAATTTTCAAGAGCACTAATCTGGAGCACCGAACATCCGTTAGGGCTGAAAACTTAATCGATTGGTCACCACCAGCTAGTGACCAATCGATTAAGTTTTCAGCTCGAACGGATGTTTGGTTCTCCAGATTTGTGCTCTTGAAAATTTGAGGTGTGGCTTCGATTTATATTCACCTTAATTCATTAGTATCATTTTAAACACAACATTCATTTCTTATATCTAGGTGTTTGATTAACACTTTTTTAACAACATATCATATTTGATTTGCCGTAGCAGTTAAGATTTTTACAGGTGAGTTGAGTTCACCAACTTCTAAGAGAAAAAAAACGCTTTCAATTTACTTAACCTAACATAACCTACACAACACACCGCATTTATCGTTACAATAGAAGATTGCAATGATTTTTGTCTAAAATTATATATATAACTTTATTCGAAATTTGTTCTAATGATTCAACATTGAATATTCTATGGAATTCATTAGTACTATACCAGGGAGGGAGCTTCAGAAACATTTTCCAAATTTTATTTCAAATCATCTGCAGAGCTTCTTGGTATCAAAACAGCTAGTTCATATTGGTACAGCATTCAACATGGCTGGCCTGATAATTTGTTTGAAGATTGAAAGTTTGTTCTTAACCCGTATCCGCCTAGCAAATAAGCATAAGCATAAGTATTGATGACCATACAATTCGTAGTTGTTACTCCATGATTGACCGGCGTAATCAAAATTGTATACTATACAATACATTACAGCCATACATTGTACAGCCGGGGTAATTTTATGGGTTTAGTGCTGCATACAATTGGAATGAACTCACCATGGTCAAATGAAAATCCTCAGTATGTCCAGGGAAAACGACAGAATTGCTCAAAAATTAAATAGCCTCCATATCATGTCGTCCTGCTCTCTATTATTCTTCAATAACCGCAACATACGTTTTTGAAAGTTTTGCATTCCTTAAAACCCAAAATTTAATAGAAATTTTGACGAGAGCTCAAGCGCAGTCTTCTAAGAGCATCCTTCTACTCCCAGATTTAAACAAGCATGCTTTGAAATAATCTTAAAGCGTGGGATCGTTTTGAATCCCGATTTTTTCAATCTTAGCGTGCGTGATTCATACAAGGATTCAATCTCATGATTGAATCTCGTCATTACGCTCATAGGCAGTCGAGTTTAGCTTGACTCGATTGCCTATGAGCGTGCTCATAGCAATCGTAATGCTCTTCGTCTGGAATTTTTGACGTTTCATTGGGAATTGGGACAAATAGAACCTGCCTACCGAACATGAGATGAAGTGAGATGGAAGGCAATGAAGTTCAGCAATGAGGATAGAGGAGAAATGGTATCATACCACAGCAAAATTCCACTAGATACTTTTGATCATTTCCACTCAGGGAGATATTAATCAAGACAAAGATTTAAAAGACAGAGTTTCGTTGAATCCTGACATGTTTCAATGGAAACTCAATCTAAATTGTCCTGATTCATATTTTCTGTTAAGGAGCTTGGAATCCCGTCTGCATGTGAATTCATTACGTCAGGTCAGAATGTTACTAGAAGTTGTCGCTAGTTTCCTGAAGCCATTCACTGGAAACAGCTGTGCATTATACATTCCTGTCAGACAAAAGTTTTCAATCGATATGGAATAAAATTTCAATGCTTACTCGATTTATTCACCCGGCTAATAATCGATCAAGGATTGAATCCTGGGATTCAATCCTCTCGTACACGTGGCATGATTCATTGCATGCCTAGATTTGAGCAAATGATGCGCGCGGAGAAAATCTTGGTCTGATGGCTTTTGATCTCAGCAGCTCTTGGAGTGGGATTTTTTGAAGACTGCTCAAGCGGAGTAAACATTTTATTGCAATTTCTTATCGTAATAGGCTGTTTTTCCTCACGCCGATCTGTCATGAAACGGCCTACATTCATGCACTGAAGTATGAAGTGCGGGAATAGTCATTACGTCTTTGGGTCAAGTCGAGTTAAAATGATCCGAACTTCCTTTTCAATCAAGTTTTACCCAACTAGTTGAATCTGAATCTATTTCAATTTGGCTTTATAGCTTTAAGAGCCAGTTCGCGAGAGCCGCAACCCCTTCTTGTATCGATGTTCTCCGATCAGGCTGAAATTTTCAGGGATTGTTCTTCTATATAAAAAAAGATGTTTTGCAAAATTTTAGTTTTTTATATTAGGGGGAAGTGGGACAAAATGACCCCCAATGATTTCATGTCACTAAACATGCAAAATCACAAAAAACTGATATAACTATAGTAAAAGTGCACGGATTGTGTTGAAATTTGACATGATTACTCTACGTTATAGAAACTTTTAGATTGGCATGGTATTTGGATTTTAAAAATACTTCAAATCGAAAAAAATGAGTTATTCATAAAAATTTTAGTGATTTTCAAATCGATTTTTTTCTTACCAACCGAACTAGGTCAAAAATCTAAATATGACGTTTTATAGGGCAACTCATGGGCTTTCATTTGAGGTGTAATCCAGATATGCCGTTCCAAAAATTTTCGAAATTTTTTTTTTTTCGGGGTAGTGTTTGAACTTGAGTCATTTTGCGAGTACCGCAAACCCCTTGCCTAGAAAGGTTGTATTGATGTTCTTCAATCGAGCTGAAATTTACAGGAGTTGTTTTCCTACATAAATGAAGTTATTTCGCAAAATTTCAGATTTTTATTTTAGGGGGAAGTGGTACAAAATAATCACTAATGATTTAATATGAAAGCAAATATACAAAATGAATTAAACTGCTATAGCTATAGTAAAAATGCACGAATTTGTATGAAATCTGGCATGTTTACTTTACGTTACATGAACTTCAAAATGAACATAATCTTTGGATTAAACAAAAAGGTTTCACATCGAAAAAAACCTGTTTTTTTAATCATTTTTTGATTAAATCCACTTATATTTTGTCAACCGAACTAGGTGAAAAAACTAAATAGGTAAAGTTTTGTAGGGTAACTCAAGGGCTCATTGGCGGTGTACCGTGGTGAATCTAAATCCGGACGGTACCAATATCCGGACATTCTGATAATATTTACCAAAAAAAATGCTAAATTGAAGGTTAATATGTTTATTTTAATTCTTTACTTGTTATAAACATGATTACTTATTTTACGCCTATTTATAATTCAGTAAACATTGATAAACAATTAATAAAAATGAAAAAGTTACTCCAGACGTGGTGTATTTTCCGTGATGAACTTGTATTAGTGATTATGCCAACGAATACACCCACAACGTTCATACAACTATATTGAATGAAAAATATGCTTTCTATATAGTGATTGTAACATAATAATATACAAAGTTATAGTTTAAAAGTTTAGTGACACCACTTTGCAAAAATATTATGTTAATACAGTTAAAATTAGTAAAAAGAGGCTGTCCGGAATGGAGTCAAATATTTTTTAAATCCGGACATTGTATTGGAATCGTATGTTTAGATGCCGTAAGTACACAATTTTCAAATAAAACTGAAATAATACTTTGATCATTATCAACACATGAGTAATATGTAATAAGAACAATACTGTGCGTCGTTCAATGCAGATTCATTGAACCAATCAGTGATGATTGCAGTTTAAACCACAAACATGTGTGTCCAAACAACTAAATCACAAACATTGCTTACTTTTGTATTTTTAAACGAATACAGAACACATGCATTCTACAAGTTATTAAAGGCGTGTTATTTAGTTGATTTTGAAAAGCTTTGCATGGTTCAATTTTACAATTTTATGTTGAAACAAAGTTGATCAGATTTTTTATTTAAAAGTGTTCGGATTTATAGCTATGATTTGCTGCATTTTTCGTTGTAGTGTTTGAACTTAAACAGGTAACCAAGTTACAATAAGCACAATTTAAAGCTTGTCAACTATCTCATAATAATCTATAGTTTTTCAATATGTTTTCATTACTATTCAAAATGAAACACATTTGGCAGAACTACACTTTTCATAAGTTAAAATTGAATCAAAATGACTCAATTAGCCTGTATATATTAGTGTCGGAAAATACACAAAATCATAAGAATTACTGTAACTTTTAAGGTTTTTTTTTGTAGAAATACCTAATTTTCGTGAGAAAATGCAATTTCACTCTTTCGTGAAATTTGTAAACATCAAGGCCAGTAAAAGTCAAAATTATATTCAAGATATAAACTGTACAATGTCTCATAACAGCCATATGTGCAGTCAGTCTAAACTAAGGTACACACATATGTGGCCCTCCCAATCGAACCCATCAAAACATTACCCAAATTGATAAAATGTGGTAGTTGATTCCCAACCAAACAACGTGAGAAGAAACAACGCTTACTGCTGACTGAAAACATTGGTGCAATGCCTTATTGTTATCCACATAAACACTTTTGCAAGGAAATTACATTTCTTTCAGATATAGAAACGGCAACACGGTATGATATAATCGGAGGCCTTCACACGCTGCTCATACCGTCAAAACAGTTTTTTTTTCGATTTGAAACATTTTTTCAATCCAAATTTCATGTTTATTTTGAAGTTCATGTAACGTAAAGTAAACATGCCAAATTTTATACAAATTCGTGCATTTTTACTATAGCTATAGCAGTTTAATTCATTTTGTATATTTGTTTTCATATTAAATCATTAGTGTTTATTTTGTACCACTTCCCCCTAATATAAAAATCTGATTTTTTGTGAAATAACTTGTTTCATATAGGAAAAACAACTCCTGTAAATTTCAGCTCAATCGAAGAACATCACTACAACCTTTCTATGCAAGGGGGTTGCGGTACTCGCAAAATAGCTCAAGTTCAAACACTACTCCGAAAAAAAAATTTTTTTTCGAAAATTTTTGGAACGGCATATCTGGATTACACCTCAAATGGAAGCCCATAAGTTGCCTTACAAAACGTCATATTTAGATTTTTGACCTAGTTCGGTTGGTAAGAAAAAAATCGATTTGAAAATCATAAAATTTTTTACGAAAAACTCTTTTTTTTCGATTTGAAGTACTTTTAAAATTCAAATACCATGCCAATCTAAAAGTTTCTATAACGTAGAGTAATCATGCCAAATTTCAACACAATCCGTGCACTTTAACTATAGTTATATCAGTTTTTGTGATTTTGCATGTTTAGTGACATGAAATCATTGGGGGTCATTTTGTCCCACTTCCCCCTAATATAAAAATCTGAAATTTTGCAAAACATCTTCTTTTATATAGAAGAACAATTCCTGAAAATTTCAGCCTGATCGGAGAACATCAATACAACTTCCCTTGGAAAGGGGGTTGCGGTTCTCGCGAACTGGCTCAACTGCGGACGTCATGTGATAACAAAATCAGACAATATGACCTGTGACTTGGGTATTTTTTCGATTATAAATGGGACCTCGCTGAAATCGGTCCCAAACAGACCAATTTTATTTTTCTTCTAAACTGGTCAATTTGGGTGTTAAACATTAACATTTTGAAATAGCAGCTTAGACCTGCTCGAATAAGATCATTTTAAGGATATTGACCATTTAGAAATAGCTAAGCTTGTTTTTTTTTCCATTTTGTAAAAAATCTTATTCACGACTAAGTCACTGGACCTGTCATTTTTATATACAATATTCTTCAAATGATTCCCAACGTCCAACGTCGCTATCGAGCTGATTCAAATTCTGGACACAATTGCTTCGAATCCTGGACACTCTTATTTAATTAAAAACTCAAAGATTTTGTAAGTATTTCATTCGAATTGAATTTTTAGCACTTTATTTAAGGTTATATCACCAGCTTTCAGTATAAGTTCCAGTTTCATTGACTATCAAATAATCAAAACTGATGTGAAAAACAAAGACAAATCACACAACTCTCTTCTATCGCCGCATGAGATTCAGTGACGTGCGCCATCTGGAACTTAACGAGACACATTCTTTTCAAATTATTTTTCCGAAACGGAAGGTAACAATTTAGTTTTTTACCGAAGGTTCTCTTAATCAATTTTACAATCATCAATTGTACATTTTGATCATTATGATTAAAATAGAGGCACATTTCAATTCACATTCTCGGATGTCCGGCTTTTGAAGCAGCTGGAAATCATGCTTCGTAATCCGGACACTTGAATTTAACCATTGATAAAGAAAATTTCACTAGCTGGCAACAAAAATACACTTTTTTCCTCCTTTTAGTCACGTTTGACAACACAGAAACGAATGTTGACTATAGTGGTTTTCACCCTCAATGGTATGGGTGCCCTAGTGTAAATGTATTTGTGAACCTTAGAGGAAAACAATATTCACTCTGTCTCGAAAAACACCCAGAACCCGGGTATATTTTTTGCAAATTGGGTAATATTTCCATATGCATTTTGATGAGTCTGGAAAGCGTGTGCAAGTTTCTTTGAGGAAAACAAAAACAAACTGTGTATGACGAGCGTATGCTAGTCTACGTGTGTTCAAATGTCACTAAGCTCTATGAAAACTTCGAGCACATATCCGAGTACCAACATTAAGGAATTGTTTATCAGGCGGAAAATCAACTGACGATTTCACGCGCAGTTTATTTTTATTTTTGTTTTTATGATTTTAAAGCCTACTGCGATACGTTGACATTCACAATAAACATTTAAAATCAAAGAATCGAACTGAGTGTTAACATTACAGTTACACTTTCTTAAACATGGCAAAAAATAAGAAAATGTTCAAGGTGTCCGGCTTTCGAAGCGTCCGACAATTCGATGCAAAACGGTACGCATACATATAAGATCCTTTCGGTTGCTCTTGGTTCCCTATACTCTCTCACAACTTCAAATATCTTCATCCGATTCAGATAATCATTCGGATTTTCGTGCAGACTAATACACGATGATTCGGATATATTCATATCGAGGTTTATCTTATCCATGCACATAATCTAAATTGATTTTATCTAATACATATAGACGTGATTAATGTTCAACACTATTAAATTCGACGATAACTCTGCATACTACACAACATACTCCACTAATTCTTTTTCTCCTAGGTTAAGCTTCTAGGTAATCAACTTCTTCAACCGGCAGTAATCTGCGAACGGCTCTCGTCCAAACCATCTGATTCGTTCAAAACGTTTTCGCAGCTCAAATCCGTTGACAGCTGATCCATACATTTGACGTAAATCGTAGATGTTTTCAGAATAAAATCAGCTCTCTTGCGTTACCTTTCAACTGTTTGATTACTACAAGCTTCATAATTTAACAGTTTATTCCAATAGCGCGCTTCGTGTTTTCCACTAAAGCAATAAAATGGTTGATGTCTTCATCGTTACGTCCCGCAAAAAACGGCAGAACAGCAGTCACTTCTTCAAGACGAAAATTTTATTTGGGACCACAAATTCAGGACCCAGACGATTCCTCTGTTCTTGACAAACGCAATTACTGACCGCTTGACGATTGTGAACGTTATTTACCTGGCGCAAATTTGCAGACAATCCATCACCGCGTCTACCGTTTGAACATTCTTGACCAGTTTGCGAAGAAAAAGTTGTAGCGTTCATGGTGCCTTCTGCAACGATTCCTACAAATTATGTTGCATCTACCTCTGGCAGTATTCAGTCAGCCTCAGTTCATCGGTGTTCAGAACGCTCCAATTCATCCGAAATCTTCTGAATGCGCTGATCCGAAATCTTCTGAAGAGGACTAGCTGTTTAATTTTCTAACAGCTAACAACATACATATAGCAGTTATTACTGAAACTTAATTGAAACCAGGATCCAAACTCAAAAGAGATCCAAACTTTTTTGTTTATTGTAATAATAACACTAGCAAATGTGCGGTGAGTAGCGAATCAGGCCATGCATGTAACCCATTGGACCCTTCTCTAAACCCTTTTGAAAATTATCAAAAACTTTCAACAAACCTCAGAAGCCAATTCTTGCCTTGAAAGAGAAAAACATATTATTACTAACTAATAACTAAAAAGCTCATGCTATGCAGTTTGGAAGCGCGCATAATTTCAATTTAGAACTCACTAGTCCAATTGAAAATCAAGTTTTTCAGGACTTCGAAAGCATTCTCAATCATGAGAATGTTTTCGAAAATTCCTGGGAGACTGATTTGGAAAAAGTGAGAATCATTGTTGAAAAAAAAATCAAAAATATGAAAGTCCCCGGATGGAATTTTCTACATTCTTATCAAGTTAATATATTTAACAAATGTTTGCAGTAGGCATGTTTTCCTGATAAATGGAAAAATCCCAAGGTTGTACCATTTTTAAAACCAGACAGCAGAAACTTCTAGCTATCGTCCAATCAGTTTGCTTTCAGTAAACTTTTTGAAAAAAAAAAATCATTTTGAACAGAACGATAATCCACATCAACTAAAATTCAATTTTTGCAAATAAACAGTTTGGTTTCCGACATGTACATTCGACGACTTATTATTTACGTGTAACAAATTTCATTCTTTCCAACAAATCGGGAGCATGAAGACTTGATTGTAAAATTAAAAAACTTTAATTTTCCAACATACATTGTTAGAACAATTCAAAGTTAGCTGTCAAATCGTACACTTCAGGTTAATTATCAGTACTCCAGATCTAAAAGAATTCCTGTAAGAGCTGGTGTTCCCCAAGGCAACATTTTGGGACCAATATTATACAATTTTTTCACATCTGACTTACCTGAGTTACCTCAGGGATGTCAAAAATCCTTGTCTGCGGACAGGCCTCTCCGCCAAAGGACGGAGTCTGCGTGTCATCTGTAGTCGATTGCAAAAAAGTTTGGATGTATTTTTTTCATACTTGCAAAAATGGAAGATTTCTCCTTAATTTATTTACAGTGCTCACACTATTATGGGTCACCTAGTCATGATTATTAGTCACTCTATTTATTTCATGTAATTCAAATGCAAATGACCCATAATAGTGGGTCACCCATGATAGTGTAACCACTGTAATATAATGTCAGTAATGATTCAGTAAACGTAATGATAAGAAGTCAATTTTTCGAAGAATCTTTATACATATAGTTAATTAACTTCGAAAATATATGAAATATCCTGACGCAAAAAAAAGAGCACCCTACCTGAATCTGTCCCGGTCATAGCTAGTGTGAGGCAAAGATATAAGTGTATTAGGTTTTCCCAACTTAACTTACAAATATTTTCGTTACAATAAATGTTGAAATAGAGTCAAATATTAACAAGATAATTTATTCGTTAAGTATTTCGGTAAAAATTATTGCTCAATCGATCGTAACAGATTCACAGATTCACAGCTCTCCATAGGTCTTCGCCGTTGTCCTCGTTTTCAGAAAACGTTCCCTCACGTACGCATCAATTCCTGTAATTGACCCAATAAGTTGTAATGCATGTTAAAGATACGTGTTCCCAAGAACTATCCAACGGAAAAGTTTCCAGCAAGAATGCCAGACAGATCTGGGTCTACACAATCAAACACGTCCAATTACATACACAGTCCAACATTGCTTTGTAAGACACAATTGACCGAGAGGCAAACTTTTTCATCTTCATCAGCAGCAGTGCTGTCCATAAAAGCATAACTGTCTCTTATGGAAAAAGTAGGCATATAATCTAAACACTATTCACGTTTTGCAGTTGCAATTTGTGTTTGATGTTCATTTGGAGGCTATCGAAAAGGTTTAGATCCAAAAGTTCATATGGGACAGTAATGCTCTTATAGGCAGTATGGACGATGACGAGGTCGAGACGAGAGCAACAACGGAAGGGAAAACTTTGTCCGAACGGAACACAACTCCGGTTCCGGGTAACATCCGCAAAAAGTAGCGAGCGGCAACGGACGAAGCCAGCTGGACTCGGCCAACGGAACCAGCAGTACAAAACTCGTAATTGGGAGGCATGGACCATGAGCAAGAATATTAATGAAGACGGAAAAATACTTTGAATCATTTCTGTGGCTTTAAAGTTTCGCCTCTGATTTGCGGACGGCCGCAACTTTGTTTTCTGATTGCATTAAATTGTGTACAGGCTGCAAATTGATTGCCGGTGCGAAACTTTATAATTATTGAGGATGGAAAGTTGTATTCATATAAGTTGGTTATGTGTTCTATGCTTTGGATAGTAGTCATAAATGTGGATGTGCATCATAAGCTACGAGTTCTATATATCATCAAATACTTTGAATGGAAATGAGATTTCAATCTTATTTAATTCAGGTACACTCCGGTGCAAAAATTTGGGTACACTCCCTTAAAAACATACAAAAGTGTTTTGTTCACATTTCTGTGATTACACGTCCAATTGAAACTCTCTATGGCACATTCGAAAGGCAAAGAGCTATTCTTTCTTTGTACGAAGTATTCCAAAAACCTTTTTTTCAATTTTGTATACTATTTTTTTACTTTAAATTGTGCCATTTTTCAAAAAAAACACACTGAAAAAACATGGTTTATTTCCTCAGATCGATCTGAATAAATCCATGTATTGCTGTGTGCGTTTGAAATGCAAATATCAAATGCGGGAACACCAAATGCGGTAAGATTTTAAACAAGAAATGCGATGTCAACGATAGATTTTTCTTGCTAGGGCGGCGGTGATTTATATAAACGTTGCTAGGTGTCCTTTAATTGTTTTGTGTTACCGCATTTGGAGGACGTTTAGTCATGGTTTGCATCTCAAATGCAAACAGCAATATTGTAAATTTTACACCTTATCGAACGCGACGATTTGTAATCGTCGCCGATGAAACCGTCGCCAAAATCGTCGCCAGCCAACCAGCCGCTGCGAATTTGACGTTTACCAGTCTTACCAACATAACGGCACATCACCTGCTTTGATTTGTTTGCTGGCGACGATTTGGTTGGTCTGTTTGAAAGTTGGAGGCTTGTTTTGTTGTCCATGAAACAGACAATATCATTAGAATCGTAATCTTCTTTTTCTTCTTGGCATTAACATCCTCACGGGGACAGAGCTTGCTTCTCAGCGTAGTGTTCTTATGAGCACTTCCTCAGTTATTAACTGAGAACTTTCTTTGCCAAAGCTGCCATTTTCGCATTCGTATGGTGGCAGGTACGATTATACTCTATGCTCAGGGAAGTCAAGGAAATTTCCATTATGAAAAGATCCTGGACTGACCGGGATTCGAATCCAGATACCTTCAGCATGGTTTTGCTTTATAGCTGCGCACTCTAACCACTCGGCTAAGGAAGTCCCATATCCTGAAGATACCTAGCTAACAAATCAACCATCCACAATCGTTTGGTTCTAAATGATGCCAAAACATGAATTATTACACAACTGAACAATTCTCCACTCAAGCTGTAAAACACAACTATTTACAATTTACTTAATTCAAAGTTTAGTAAGGTCTTGTTTTTTAGATGTTGATAGTCAAAAATGCATTACACAGCGTAACAAAAATGACATTTTTGCGTGTCTCAAGGATCAAATTATGTGTCTCTAGTAGTTTTGGGGTTGCTGAATCTGATGCTATTCTCAGAAATGTTCCAGCACGTCACAATTTTAAGGTACAGGTCGCCAAAGTTGTGTAAAACATTGGTTTTATTGATGTGTACATGAAATATAAAGAACAATTTATCATATTTTTTTGTAATCTAATCCACCAAGCATGCAAAATAGAACTTGAACTTTCATTTCAGATATAATTTGATTGAAATTGCACGAATAAATTTCGATTAAACTGATTTTTTCAACATGCTTGCAGTCTCCATACAAAATTCTTCGTTTCTTCTATATGGCAAAATACAACAATTCTCTAAACCATCAGAAAATAATTTTTCCTCGTCAAAACTATTATAAACTTTGATGATAAGTATTGTTAGACACATAAAGTTTGAATTCTGTAGCAAATTAAGCAAATAAATTGCCTTACAAACTGGTAAACTTGCATGCAAGTTGGTTGAAATATTCATTTTTTGCATTTTCAACCGCCAATATCTCAAAAACTAGACGTGCTATGATATTTCTGAAAACGACAATGGATTCAGCAATCCTTAATTGAATGAATAGCGGTATTTTGATGCTGGAGACAAAAACGTGTTCCGCAGTGTTATTTATTGGAAGATTTCTTCATTTTCTACAGAAATCAGTTGTTAGTGCTGCGGATCGTAACAACATGCGATCTAGCAATATCGTAGTTACCTAAGTTGTTAAGAATAAATAAATTTTTGATTAGTTTTCCACACCAAGCTTACCAAGAACAGACGTTATTAGTTCAAGAGGCTATTGGCCCAGCAGAATTGAAGATGGATCGACTGGGAGTGGAGAAGCTCAACAACCAAAATTTCATCGTTGCTTCTGGTGAGGGAGGACCTGTGGCGTTTCGTGGACCTCATAAAACTGGAATGGAACTGCTGCAATGGAAGAGAATGCCGGGAATGTTGCTGTAGTGAAAGCTGGACCAAAGAGCGAGAGCGACCATCGGATTGCTAGTTGAACTGAAGCATCACGTATTGATCCGGCGCACTACTTCTAAAGAAAAGCGTGGGAGAGCCTGCACCGCCATCATGACAGGATTACTCTTTCTGTCAACTGGTCCCACTGGATCTTCGCTCACCAGAGCTCTTGAATAAGGAATTTGCCATGGATCAGAATACATGCCAGGAAATGGGTCAAAAGTGCTCTTTACCACGCTCAAGGCCTGACGCTTGGTCGGTTGCTCCCCGTGTCTGGCCGAATTTGTGGAAAACGTGAAATCATCTATATCAAGTCTTCAAAACAGTCCAGGAACACGTTCCGTTGAATTCCCATTGATCAATTGGATGTTTTTCTCGGAGGCGGCATCGTTCTCCCCGATCCGTAATAGAGCTTCTTTGAAATTGGACAACAAGTTACGTAAATGGAATCGTGAATGCACGTGCACACTTCCTCTCCAATCTTTTTCGCTTCTTCGACACTATCCACGCTATTCAGATAATCATTTACCTAGTGGTTCCATTGAATGGCGACAGCAGCAACTGGATACTCTTTCGCATGCTCGGTGGAATTTAGCTTTTTGATGTATTGTGATGAGCACGGTGAACGAGTGACCCCGAACGTGGCAACGTCCATTTCGTTGGATCATCGCGCCAGAGTAGTCGTTAAGCATGTTGGTCCACCTTTCGTATCTGGATCTAATATAGGAGTTCAGGTCGGCACAAACTGCAATCAGTTTTTCGCGGAAACTGAAGAGAACTTCAAACAGATTGTTGAGTAGGTCCGTCCCTATCAGAAGCAAACCGTTCAACGGAATTGCATCTACCTCGGCTGCTGCATCGCAAAATATGCGTACCTTTGAAGGCTTTTTTGGATTCAGTGCGACGCCCTAAGGTACGTAAATACCAAACGCATCGTGGATCTGCCTTGCTGATCTCCTGTTCCGACGCTTTATAGATATATCCCTTCTCTATGTACTCCGCTATCTGCCTTTTGATGCTTTCACCTATCACAGGATCGCTCTGGATTCGACACTCCAAGCCCTACAATCGCTTAACAGACATCGGGTAAACGTTCGAAAACTCCTTAAGATCAAACTTCCAAAGAAGCCCGGTTTCGAATCGCGTTTCAACTCAACATCACCAGTCTCCCGAAGGATTCTGTTCGCACGCTGCACTTCTTCTGGTTCATGAATCATCGTAGTAGATATGCTAAAATAACTGTGCTACTAACTCACAGATGTGAAAGGTGTGCGCTAGATTTTCCAGGTTGTCCGAATTCTCTCCATAGATGGTCCACCCTAACCGGATCTTCGCTGCTTTGAGATTACTAGGTGGCCCTTCCCGTAGCTTTAGAGTTGCTGTGATGTGAGCATTATAGTTTCCAATCAAGATGCAAGGCATTGCTAGATCGTAATCATGAACTAGTAGTTCCTGCTGGTGCGGATATAGCTTCACCAGCTTTGAGTAGGGCATAGATTGCCGTGGTAGGTCCAATCTACTAACTGTCCGGACATCCGACAGCGTATGCTAAGATCCGTTAGCAACGGAGATTTGCAAAGCGATTCGTTGCGAGTTGTTTTCCTTCCTCCTTCGTCCTTTGCAAACACAAAGGAAGATGTTCACCTTGAATTCCCAGCTCGTCGGCAATCCATCCCTCGATCAGAGTTCGCTCCGATCCATCGTCTAAAAACGCATACACAAAAACTGCATGTTTTTTTTCCCTGGAAGGGAGGCACAGATACTTACTTACTTACTTGTGGGTCCTGGGCACCCATTCTGGTGCATAGGGCCGACGTGAAAGATTTCCATCCTGGGCGATTACCAGCTATCGCCTTGACCTGCGGCCAGGTCAAATTGCCGTCGACTTCTTTTATTTCTTTGTTGAGGCTGCGCCGCCATGATCCTCTGGGTCTGCCTCTGCTGCGATGTCCTGCTGGATTCCATTCCAGCGCTCGTTTGCAGATTTCATTTCCGCCCCGACGTAGAGTGTGGCCGACCCACCCCCACTTTCGTTGTCAAATTTTGTTTTGTATCGGTTGCTGGTGGCACCGACGATGGAGGTCAGCATTAGAAATCCAGTTGTGTGGCCACCATGCCCGAATTATACACCGCAGGCATCTGTTGATGAACACCTGCAGCCGTTGAGTGTTCTCCGCTGATACACACCACGTTTCACTGGCGTATAACAGTACAGATTTGACATTGGGATTAAATATTCGAATTTTGGTGCGTTGACTAATCTGACTGTTCTTCCAAATATTTCTTAAGCTCGCAAAAGCAGCCCTCGCCTTCTTGATCCGTGCACCTATGTCGATCTTGGTACCGCCGTCAGACGCCAGTTGGCTACCAAGATATTGGAAGTTTTCGACGTTCTCCACTGTTTGCCCGGCTACTGTGAAGCTGGAAGAGCCGGCCGTGTTTACATCCAACGATTTGGTCTTGTTGACATTGATGTTGAGACCTGCCGCTGAGGAGCGTTCGGCAAGATCGTCTAGCTTACTCTGCATATCAGAGCGCCGTTGAGCTAGTATAGCAATATCATCAGCCGAATCGAGATCATTTAAGTGCTCCATAGTAATAGGCTGCCACAGCAGCCCACGGTTTTGTTCACGGTCAATGGCGCCTATCAGGATCTCGTCAATTACGATGAGGAACAGTAGTGGTGATAGTATATATCCTTGCCTCACTCCAGCTACAACTCGGATGGGTTCAGACAAGACCCCGTTGTGCAATACTCTGTACGTAAAGGCCTCGTACTGCGCTTGGATGAGGCCGATGATTTTCTCAGGAACACCCTTGCGTCTCAGGGCACCCCACATATTTTCGTGATTGAGTCGGTCGAAAGCTTTTTTGTAGTCAATGAATACCGTATACAGGGACTCTTGGAATTCATTGACTTGCTCCAAGATGATACGGAGCGTGACAATATGGTCCACACAGGATCGTCCGGCACGGAATCCCGCTTGCTGTCGACGGAGAGTCGCATCGATCTTCTCCTGCATCCGGTTTAGGATCACTTTGCATAGAACTTTAAGAACAATACATAGCAACATGATGCCCCGCCAATTATCGCATACATTGAGGTCACCCTTTTTGGGTACCTTCACTAACACGCCTTGCATCCAGTCGGCCGGAAAAATCGCGGTGTCCCAGATATTGCGGAATAGTTGATGCAACAGTTGAGCGGATATTGCGGGGTCTGCTTTGAGCATCTCGGGTGATATGCGATCGACCTCAGGGGCTTTGTTGGATTTCATACTTTGGATGGCTGTTTCTATCTCATGCAGTGATGGAGCTTCGGTGTTAACGCGACTAATACGCCGAACCCTAGGCGGGTCATGCTGAGGTGTTGGTGGCCGGGTTGACACTTGGAAAAGTTGTTCGAAAAGTGCTCAAACCAGCGTTTTAGCTGGTCAGTGGGGTCGGTTAACAGTTGTCCAGTCGTGTCTTTCACGGGCATCGTCGTATTCATCTTTGCCCCGCTAAGGCGTCGTGAGATATCGTAGAGAAGACGAATGTCGCCGGTTACTGCGGCTTTCTCACCTTCGTCAGCAAGGGAGTCCGCCCACGCTCGTTTGTCCCGCCTACATGAGCGCTTAACTTCCCTTTCTAAAGCCGAGTATCGGGGAAAGAGCCTTGGCTCCTCTGGTTTTCGCCCGCTCTATCGCGGCTTTGGCTTCTCTCCGCTCCTCTATCTTCCTCCAGGTTTCATCGGCAATCCACTGTTTTCTCCGAGTGCGTAGCTCACCCAAATTATTTTCGCTGGTAGTGATGAAGGCATTCTTGATGGCGGTCCATTGCTCTTCTACGCTGCCACCTTCCGAAATATTAGCAGCACGAGTCTCCAGTTCTTTGACGAAGGACCTTTCCACTGTGGCATCTTCCAGTCGGCGTGTGTTAAATCGACGTCCGACTCTTTCCTCCTGTCGACGAATCCGCGCAATGCGCAGACGCACCTCGCCGATGAGGAGGTGATGGTCGGATGCGATGTCAGCGCTACGTTTATTCAGCACATCAAGAGGGCTCCGTTTCCACTTTCGGCTGATACAGATGTGGTCAATTTGATTTTCGGTAAAGCCGTCACGGGAGACCCACGTGATTTTGTGAACCGGACGATGGGGGAAGAGCGATCCCCCGATCACCATGTCGTTATTGCCACAAAACTCTGCCAACAGTTCTCCGTTTTCGCTCATTTCTCCGAGACCATGGCGTCCCATGACAGGCTCATAGCTCGAGTTGTCGGATTCGATCTTCGCATTGAAGTCGTCCATGTAGATCTTGATATCACCCTTTGGAATCTTATCCACGACAGCATTGAGTTGACTGTAAAAGTTCTCTTTGTCCTGCAATTCGGCAGCATCGGTTGGCGCATAACATTGGACTATGGTAAGGTTTCGGAACCGTGTTCTAAATCTGGCGCCGATTATTCTCTCATTTATAGGCTCCCAATTCATAAGCGCGGCGTAAGCTTGGGCGCTGAGCAAAAAGCCAACCCCACGGTGCCGAGGAGCGTGTTCACCTCGCAGGCCAGAATATAGCAGAATCTGTCCCGATGGTATTCTGTGTTCTACAAAGTTTGGCCAACGGACTTTGCTCAGTCCTAGGATCTCCAGCTTCATGCGACACGCCTCGTTGGCGAGTTGTGCCAGTTTACCCTGCTGGGCTAGGGTTAGTACGTTCCATGTTCCAATTCGTGTCCGTTGTTTCGCGCTAAAAGTCGTTGCCGTTAAATCAGTTCGTAATCTTTCTCTATCGGTTTCTTGAACATTTTCTGATGTTTCGGGGACAGTAGGTTGTTAGCCTAAAGGGAATCCACCGTGATGGGGCTGCCATCTTAGGTGTAGCTTCCGGGGAAGAGCATTTCTTATTCAGCCGCTGGATGCCAGACAGACGCTGTTTGAGCCGCACCTCCTTGGTGAACAGACGCTCGGTGAACGTACCTCTTCAATCTAGCTGAAGTCAGAAGGACTACAGGACCCAGGCTGCACTACCAGCTAAGCACGCAACTCTTTGCTGGCGGTCATTTGTCATCCGTCGACCCGTGGAAGCATGAGGTAGGAACTTGTGAGGACTCCGTCGACTCACCATTTTGCAGCCCAGATACTACACACGAAATATTGAACAACACTTTTCCAAATTGCAATATAATTTCCGCTCACAAACGACAATCAAGGCAGGCTTGGAAAAATCGCTAGTTTTCTTTTGATGTGTACCTGCGATCTTCCTAGACTAACTTGGAAAAAGGGTCATATCATGATGTGCATTTAATTTTAATTTAATTTTAATTTAATTTAATTTTAATTTCATCATGTGCATTTAATTTTAATTTTGATTGGAAAAAAGTAAAAAGATGCGAGTTTCAGTACTTTATATTCGATCAAATTAAAAGGTGCTATTGTGACATTGCTTTTGGGTGTGCAGGAATTCATTTTCAACCGATTGTTGTCAACTTTGTTGAAATGCAAAAATATGTTTTGATCAATTATGCGCTTTTTTCATGTTTTCCATTCTTTAAGATCTGGGCTCACAGTGACAGTTCGTGACAGCAGAATCTCGGCTCACCATGACGTACATAAATTTTGTTTCGGTTTCTCCCTCCAAGGTTTTTCCCAAACAGCGTCACTGGAATGATGCGGAAAAAATGATTTCCCTGCGTAGTGATGGTTGATGACAGCATTGGACCCTTGTAGCTGTTCCATATTCTTTTTCTCAACTTCCTGTTTATCCCGCTTGGCATGCAGATGATGTTTTAACTGGCACCCCTCTACTTCGCACCGCTTGTTGACCTATGCTGGGTCGTCATCCATGCGTGCCTATACAGTTTCGGCACAATCCCAAATTTTGGATAACCATCCAGTGTTCATCTACAGTCTTTCTGGTGAACCCATTACACTCTTTCACACGATGCTTTGGATCTTTGCAGATAAGGCACGATGGGGTATATGTATTCATGGTCTCGTCCGCCTTTTTTGACATTTTCGAATCTTCCACCGAATGAGCTCCACAGAAATTTTTATACTTGCTACCTTTCTCTTGTTTTGAGTCTTGTGGTTGCGGTGTCGGTCGAGAACCGTTATATAAAGTCACGTCCGTAGGTGCACGTACCAGGGCTGCATATATTCAACAAACTCACAAAGATTCACCTGTCCGCATCGCTGTTTGCATAGCAACCATGTTTACTGGCAGTTTCTCCACCATCTCGAAGAGAAGCATTGGATTAATCAAATGAGCTTCTTGACCTCCGGCTTCTAAATGGTCATAAAGGTTCCTCACTGACATTCCCAATCTCATCAACGTATCCAATCTATCGTGCTTTGGCGCCGGAACTGCTCGCACCTTTTGCAGTAGGGAATGGATCAACAGATCCTGTCTACCATACACAATTTTCAGTGTTTCGATCACTTGTGGCAATGCTTGCGGAAGTAATAGGCGGCTTTGTACAGACTCCAGCGCATGCCCCATTTAGATACCGCTGTAACCTGGTAAGATTCTCCGCCTCCGAATATCCACACGCTTGAGTCGTGTTGTTGTATGAGCTAAGAGTGGTCAGTCCTTCGGTTTGCCTGAAAAAAAGGGCAGTTCTTTAGACATCACATGTCTCGCTGCTAGCTGCTGTGGCGTCGATCTCCAAGCCTGATTCTGTTGATTTTCGTCGGGGAACGAGTAGGACAACCTACGATGCACATCTGGAAGCGCACGTTCTGGAGGCACTTCTTGTACTGTATGTGGTGGCTCAGACCGCAACGGATCATCAAAACTCGTTCTATGGCGTGGGCACGTAGTCTCCTATTCCGTTCTCCGCGGACGCTCTGTCACTAGGTGCTGGTGAGTTCGCAACAGTAGAACGCTGCACTGATCGTTATTCACCAGTACTCGGTTCACTTGATAACTTAAATTCACGTTACTACTTGACATGCCCGGTTCACTTCGACCGAGAATTGATGGATTCGCGGGCAATTTCGGCTCTGTCTGCGATGCGAGATCTTATGGTTCAAAATACACACTACTTGGGATTTGAATGGTATTGCGTGCCGCGATTTGAGATTGCTTATCAGAGAATTTGCATGCTTCTGGCAATATGCTGACATGTACTCGGAATATTAAGGCAAGCAACGCTATTATATCCTATCAATGAAGCTGTCCTATCAATGAAGCCTACAATACTGACTGAATGTAGGTCTGTTTTACAGACTGTAACCTACCTTCTACCTCGCCTTCTACAATGTTACCTTCTTCACCAATGCTTAGAGCCACTTGTGTATGGACCATTCCGTTGTCGTCCGGCGCGGTTTCCATCATCGTTGAAGTCCGAGCAGAATAGGGTTGCTCCTTCTGCCTTCTTGTTTCACCTTACTAATACTAATTGGCTCAGATGAAACGCTTTGCCCATCACTTTCCTCATTCAAGAGTTCCTCCTACCTGACTCGAAAGGTTTCTTCAATGATGGTTTGCTCCATCCGCAAGCGTGCCTGCTTGATCTCAGCTTCCTGCATCTGTTCTGCTTATGCCTAATCAACTGTTCTCGACGTGCATGACCCAAACGTTTTTTTTTCCATCAGAGCTTTTTGTGCCTCGAGTTTTTCCAGCTGTAGGTGCGCACTCTTAGCTCTTACGCTAGAGGTAGACGAAACTCCAGATAAACTGATAGCTTTCCTGCCGCTTACCTCAGATGTCGGTTTCTGAGACGGAATTGTTGGCGAAGGCTTCTGGCAATTAGGACAAATGGACGGACAGTCAAGTACAACGATGCTTTCGTCCACGTTCAAGCTCTCATAATGCCACCATGTTTTGCATTGACAGCAAGACACCATCGTCGTCGTATCCGGCCGGTGCATGCCATGCAGTGCGATATACCTCCTGGTGCACAGCGACTACTCCTTGGCATAGTGAAAATATCTTTTAGATTTTGTTGGTTTAAGGTATTCGGGATCTAATTTGTAATCAAAAATTTGGTTTTGCTCTGAAAATTTGAACGTAGCAAAATTTTACAGAAGTGCAATTACATAATATTATAGGTTATCACCAGGTTCTCATATTTGCTGAATCATACAACCCTGCACAAGGGTTCATTAACACTTCAGTCGTCGCGCTGTTATATTTTGTACAACACTGCTTAAAAACCCTCGCTTTTCGTTCAGAACAGCAGCGCCGTGGTTCTGACGGTGGCCAACCGCGCGACGACTTAGGTTAAATCTGTATCAAATTCGGAGTTTAGTATGTATGCTACTTACAATAGGTTCAATACAAAATTAAACGCTTCCTCGATCAATATAAATTCCAAATTAATCTGTTGTCACTCTGCTGCTTTGTCTGAGGTGTCAACCTATACCAGATCTAAACAATTAGAAATTTTGATCACACGCTTTCAAGTGTCATTCGCAGCTGACGAATCTAGCGCGCCGCGTTTATGTTGGATCGAGGGGTATTCAAAGCGATGGCAATATTCATCGTGACACAGATTGAAAACCTTAACGTTAGACACCGTATACGGAACTGCATAACCAGCTTTCTGAAGGATCGACGTTTCCGTGTGAGTTACGGCTGAGCAAAATCAGTTGACCGTACTTAAGAAAGTTGGCTACCTAAGGGCGTTGTTTTGGCACCGACGCTATTTTACTGGCAATAAATCCAGTCTTCGATGAAGTACCAAGTAATGTTCACCTACTGGTATATGCCGACGACATTATACACCAGATTCTGTTTTTGTCCGGATTTTTTTTACACGGCCGTGCAAAAAAAAGTTACATACATTTTTTTTCGCCAAAGCCTTCTTTTTGCACGAAACGTCGAGAAATGATGCTATTTTTTTTGCACGGTTTTTGAAATTTTGAACTGAAAACTTTTTTTGCACGGTACGCATCCCCCGTGCAAAAACAAAATCGGGTGTACTTCGAAACAACCACCTCACGCTAAAAAAAGAGCTCTGTAAAACGTGAACTGTCAAAAATACACCATGAACTACTATTATGTTTACGCATAGACATGATCTAGTTCACGGTGTATTTTTGCTTGTTGACGAGTTCACGTCTGCTGTTCACGAATACGAGAACGGATTTTTTTGTGTAGAGTCCGCTGTGCCCTGAATAAAGCTATTGAAGCCATCAACGCACGAAACGCGTAAAAATTTCTTTGTCTGGCTTTAAAGCGTGCATCCTGTATGTTTGCAAAATCGTTCGAAACTCCGAAAAGATATTGCCGAATAGAAGAAAAATCAGTATCTGATCACCGATAGCTCCATGACAGTCTTCCCATGAACCGAACCGATGTACAGCTTCGGTTTGAACCTTGCAACTTGTGTTGAACCGCAAGCGCGCTTCGTCTCTGTACCAGTGTATCAAACCGAACCCGGTACATGTGTACTTCGGTTCAAACTTGCACGGAAACGGAATACAACTCAATTTTGGGTTGTTTTAACGCAATTCCGTAGTTGAGCCCAATAACTCAATTTTGGCTAAATTTCCAAGGTTCCCACTAGGTAGTTTGGCTTTAATGTCATTAGAAAAATATACTCAATTTTGGGTTGATTTAACGCAATATTGAGTTCTTTCGACCCAAACATTAGAAAAGTTGCATTTACCCAAATTTGGCTTATTGGGCCAAAGTACCCCCATTGGGTAGATGCAGCTCTCTCTATTTTTGGCAACATTCGTGTGGGAGAAAGAGAAAACCGAGAGATTTTGGGTTGAAACTATTATCGATATACTTAATTTTGGGTAAAGTAAACTCAAAAATTAGGTAAAAATATTTCTCCGTGTGGTTCAAATAATGACACAAAGCAGGCAGACAGGGAACGATTGAAAGCCACGCACATATATATCAACGATAATATATGGAACTCCTTGGTTAAAATCGCAAGACCGTTGAGGCTTGATTAAATGTTTCATTGAAGCAGATCAATTAAAATCAATACTTTAAATAACATTAAGCGGTAATTTCGCTGCATGCACTGTTTGATGAGTGCGTATAAGTCACAGCGAAGTGATTTCGCAGCGATTCGCGTCGTGTCAGTCAAGATGGTTCCATAGAAGAGTGCTTGCAGCGACAAAACAACGAAATCGCGACGAGTTTTTGTCGCTGTCGCCGTTAAAAGTCGCTTAGATCTGGGCCTTAAAGTCTCTATAATAAAAAAAAAATATATGGAGACCTCAATGCGTCGATTGTCAGATGTCAAAGTCATTTTGACGTTTACTTTTGACATTCGAGTGCTTTCTAGTTGGGAATTATCGAAACCAGTGATCACCCAAGCATACACTCAAATGAATTTTATTGTAGAAACTACTGAATCCATGGTAAAATTAAGAACTGTACCAACGATTTTCAACCGACTACATTAATCTGTTAACTCTACCATAACTTAGTCAACAAGAAAATATATTCTGTTTATTTAACCAGATTTGTAGTATTTATGACTAGAAATATTCTAGATTTGACAAGTTTGGCATTGTACTTTTCACCATACTGCGTTGTACGGTGGGTTTCACGGATTGAAATACAATGCTTTGTAGTCGAGGCTACTATGCACATAGTCACATTTACTACACAGCTCAGTGATTTTTACCAGATTATAGTAAACTTAACAGAATTTTATAGTCGGTTGAAAATCGTTGGTGCTGTTCTTAATTCTACTATGGATTCGGTAGATTATACAACAAAATTTGTTTGCGTGTGGAGTCATCCCATGTAGAGGAGCCCCAACGAGCTAATATCAACAGTTTCTTGAAAAATATCTGTGGGGGGGTTGTCTGCAAGATTTTGCAGAGAGGACTGACCCTTTGCCCCTTTGTTACTACGCCAATGGCTCAAACGTTAAACTCGTACAAAAGCGATACGAGCATCAAGAGTGAGCAGTTGGCTTACTACCAAATATTAGAACTGAACGCTTCTTTGCTCTTCGATGAAAATAATTTGAAATTTACGTCTGTTTGACTGTTAAATGATTCGATCCTATTCCGAAACAATAATGCAACGGAGCGTACTTCCCGTTTCTATAAATCGCCATAAACCAGATTCATCTGATAACATATACACACGAAACAAGTGCCAAAAATACTCACGCTCAGCAAATTATTGGTCAGTTTCAGCGATTTGACCGACTGCGCCAGTGCCGTTGGGATGTGGCACAATCCAGTTCCGCTAGCGTCCAGCTCTTTCAGACTCCACGATGCCACAAACTCGTGCATGACTGGTCCGAGTCGTAGGTTCTGCGCTAACGAGAGGCCAATCAGTGCCGGAATGCCTTGCAGTGCCCGGATGGAACCCGGTCCGATGTCATTGCGCGACAGGTCCAGAAATTGCAGATTCGGCAGATAGGAGAACGTGTCATTTTCAATAACATCGATTCCATTTCCGGCGAGGTTCAGATGCTCCAGGTTGATAAGATTGTAGAAAATGGAGCGATTCAGTCGGTTGATTGCGTTTTCGGAGATATCTAACCGGTGCAGTGAACGAGTGTGGAAGAAAAAACTTTTGTCTATGGTTTCCAGTTTGTTGCAGCTGAGATCCAGATCGGTCAAATTTCGCAACATCAGAGGGAAACGGGTGGAATTGCTGGTGATGGCATTGCAGGAAATATCCAACCGAGTCAGTCCTTGCAGGTGGGTGGTTGATAATGACTTTAGATGATTGCTCGACAGATTCAAATATTTGAGTGTGGGAATTTTCAGAGCGACGGTTGCGGTGAGGTTATTTTCTGACAAGTCTAGCCATGATAAACTGGAAAAGTTTCCTTGCACTGGTTCCGGAAGTTCCTCCGATAGATTATTTCTCGATAGGTCTAACGCACTAATATCACTGAGGTTGTAGTAGTGACTAATTTCGAATTTGGTCTGCCTGTGGCTGTACTTTGATAGCTCTTCGGATAAACGTTGGCCATCGTTGAGACTTTTGTTGGATAAGTTTAGAATATTGAAGTGGCTGTTTGTACTAGTGTTCCTGGGACTTCGCTTCCACCTCACATTTGCACTGAACCGAGAGTCACGTTTGCTCTGGAAATGCTTGACATCGTAATCAGACTTAACGAGAGATAAACTTTTATCGTGGCTATTCACATAAACTTCTCTCTGCTGCACAGCCATGGAAGTCTGCTTATTGTCTGGTGCACTTCCGGTGCCAACGGTGTCAGGAATCGATTGAAATTTGCCACTTGGGCTGTCCTCTCCGACACTGGCAGCCGTGAATATAATTAGCAAACATGACGCATTTATGATTACATGTCTCATTATCGACCGGCTTTGGAATGATGCCACCCTGGACATTTTGAACATGTTCATTATTTCCACAAAACGGCGATTATAATTACTATGGTTATAACTATTGTTTCACTACCAAGCTTATCACACACAGACTGAGAGACCGTCTCTTGGCAGCTTTTGGCTCAGCTCTCCATATGGCACTAAAGTTGTCCACTGCCAACCGGATGGGATGATAAAATTGCTTCGATATTGTATTTGACCACATGGGAAATGATGCTCGGTGGATATGACACACGAAGATATTTAGCTGCGGTTCCTGGAATGACAGAGGAAATGAAAATTAACATTACATTGTGGTAGGTAGATGACATAAACTGTAGCTTATCATCGGCTGTAATAAACTGTGGGTTGTAACTCGTAAATGGCTCGGAAGTAATATAATGCGAGTGACATGTCAATCATCACATACTGAAAGCCTTTATGGAATCCTGAATCGAAAAAATAAATCTTAACGATTGGAATAAGGATATCAAAGCCTATTGAATCTCGGATTATATCAAATGCGATGAAGAATGAAGATGCGAAAAATATTTCGCGTGTGAAAAACGATAAACTTTGGTGGGCTGATGACTAAGTGCGGATATAGGAAAAACAGAATTACGTAATAGTAGTTTTTGCAATTTCTCATCGTCATAGGCTGTTTTTTACCGAGTAGGGTAATTGCGACGAGTGCTGTAAAAATCGAGTTCTGCTACGAGTTACGTACAACATTTTTTGCAATTTCGTAGAAGACCACTTAAGGTTATCAGAAATTATATCGGAATGCATATCCCTTTCGGGACGGACCATATTTGAGTGATTATTTCAAAATTTACCTTATAAGCTCATCAACTCGTAGAACAAAACTTTCTTTATTTTGGCTATTCTATCGACCCATGAATTTTTAGGGTCAAATGCAGACCAGTACAATTGTGCTGGTCCGTCCCCAAGGCGGTCGATGTTCGAAAAAAAAAAAAAAATATTTTTCTAATTGTTTTTGGAAAATTGTTCCAGTCTTGCCTTTTTTAAAAATTTTGGGCCCTTTTTTTTATTTCGTCATTAGGGTGCTCATTCGGGGAATAGGGTGACCCAAAAATTCAGAAATATTTTTTAATGTACATTAAAAAATAATGTACTCTAATTTATAAGATTTTTTACAAATGGATCGAAAACAATGTACGAGAGATGAAAATACTTACTATTCTGTCTAAGATTCAAAGCATTACGTGATGATGACGTTTATCGCTATAATTCAAGAACTAGTCTACGTCATATTAAAATGGGTAAACATACATGTTTGAATAACTTGAAAACTAATTGTCTCAACCAAACCATCTTGGTTTTGCTATGTCTGTTTATATCCTCAAAAATTATGTGGGATTTTTTCTCAAAAATAATTTACGGAATAAACATTAAAATTGAAAAAAATAATAATAAAGCTTCTAATTGTTTAGTGGTATATCTATACATAAATGAAAACCGAATTTAGTACTTTACCATTTAATTCCACTAGAGTTTGCATCCTTTGACAGATACGCGTAATTTGACCTCCATTATAAGGCCGTTATCAAAGTCATGTACTAGACTCGAAAATTAAATTATTTTTTAAGAAACCCCCTCCAACCTCTTTCACTCACTTTACACTATATACATATACACTATCACTTTAGCTTTCCTTTAAATGTTACTTAAACGATGTTTTTGTAAAGGTTGATAACATGGAACTAATATATTTTCAATAACTGGAATCATTTATTTTATTCCTAGAATTTAAATGGAAACGTCAAAACATTCAGTCTGCGTAAGCAGCTTCCTTAAAAATTCATGTAAATTTACGTAATATGTGCACGACAGCTTGGACGTTAATAAACAAGAATGATGCATGCAAATGCAAAAAATTACCATCAAATTCCTTCGTCTTCTTTCTGACCTTACAGAAGCCTGCTTTTCAACGTCTCATGAGCACTTCCACAGTTAATAAACACAGAAAGAACTGAGTCGGATAGCTTACACATTACAAGGAATTTGGAAACCCTTTTAAAAACGAATTGTCAAAATCAAGTCATAAAATTAACCATATTAAAGCATGAATTTGCTTTTTGAAATTATTACATATATTCCAGCTATTTAACAAATTACATAAAACAATCATTTTTTTTTCGAATGTGTTCAAATTTTTGGAAATTATCATATTTAAAAATTAAGACACTGACAATGCTTCTAATTAGACAATCCATAAGACAGCTGCAATCAGCAGGCTTTTTGGTTTGCCATGAGTTTTTAAAGTTTGGTAATCGGTGTGACCGTTAGATTACAAAGGAAAATGTAAAGCTTTGAGGGACGATTTAAATATGACGTCCATTGTTTTTCGGGATTTCTAGACCCCGCCTCCCTCCCTCTGTCACGCTTTTTCCAATACCTAATTCATGCACTGCCACACTTTAATTGACCCCCCCCTCTCCCCTAAATGATGAACGTTATTTTTGAATGACCCCTGATCATACTCGTTAGTTTTGTTTTCCTTTTCGTTTTGATTGAATGGGCACTTTTGGCTGTCACCGTGGAAAGTTTCCTGAAAAGCATTATGTACGATTATGACCTTTAACCCGTATATGCCTGAGTGAAAACAAAAATACTAAAACCCTCACCGCTCAGCGAATACTTAACGGATTCAAATAATTTTTTGTCAGTATACTGGCCCACATATCTAGTTCCTAAAAGTGGCCAAAGGATTTCGGGAATGGTTAGATTAAAATAAAAATAATTTAAATCCGTTAAGTACTCGCTGAGCGGTGAGAGTTTTAGTAATTTTTCTTTCACTCAGGCCTATACGGGTTAAAGGGAGCATCACACTAATCAACGGACTAGCATGCTACACCAAATGGCACAGTCGTAATATGTTCATGACGAAAAAAAAACTGCAGCGGGAATTGAACCTACACTTCTTTGATCGATACAGCTAGTTCCTTTGCAACACTATACGCACGGCAATGAAGTCCACATTTTAATTTTTAATATATTAGTCTCAAAATTTAAGATTTGGAAGTATATTTTTTAAGGTAAAAGAAACGAAACGATATTTTGTTTTTTATACGAGCGGATAATATAGACTTAAGAACTTCATACATTGCTTAGTAGTTTAGTTGAGTATTTCATAGTACTGCAAAAAAAATAAAGTTTCCCAGTTTAAAACGCATCTTCAACATAATAAACAACATTTTGGCAAGTAATACCAGCATGGGCTGCACACATCAATAGTATGCCATTTAAAAGACTCTGCAGTTTAGAAACAAATAGTAAGTAAAGGTTTTCAGCTCCAGTTGTCCAACTTCATAAATATTAATGCAGATATTGAACCACCATGCATCGTAGAGCATCAGAATGGATTATCGATTCAACATAGAGTTTACAAATTATCAAAGCAAGGGGGCATTCAAATATTACGTCCATTGTTTTTAAGTCTATCTAAATCCTTCCCATGTTCACGCTTTTTTCTAGTAGGTACATGCACTGGCACATTTTCGTACATCCCCGCTCCCCTAAATAATTGACGTAATTTTTGAACGTTCCCCAAAAATTTTACTGTTTCTCGAACTTTGCTATTGGAGATTTAAATGTGAATTAAATGTGATTCCCATTCTATTTCATATATGGACTTATAAAAAAAGGTTTTAAACCAAAGCAATAAGTTTCTGTTACATAGTTTTTGTGCGGTACATAATTTTTATGATTCGTATGTAATCATTCATTCATGTTTTAATGTAATATTATGCACTATTGTGGACATTAGAACCAGATTCAGCCATGATCAAAATACTGAAAATGAAAATTGGTAGTCCACAACGAACATCGACCGGGTAAGTGCCGGCACCAGCACAATTGTGCTGGTCCCACTTTGTCCCTCCAGAAACCTTTGCTGTGTGAATCAATTCACATTTGGTCTTCACCATTTCAAAGAATGACTCTTTCACTCTCGATTCGTTTTCGTGCATACCGAGAAAAAACGAATAGTTCAAAAGTTGCGACAGATAAAACATTTTCAATTCTTACGGTGTTTGTTTACATTTTGTTTACCCTGAGCTGGTGTTTTCTAAACACGATGTAAACAAAAGCTTTTGTGCTTAATTACAAGTATCAATGATAATTCAATGATCGAAATCAAAAAAAGTTTAGTAAAACAATGATTTATTGGCTAAATTCAATCATTCAATGTCATGGGTGCCGAACAGCACAATTGTGCTGGTTCGTCCCGAAAGAGATATACCATTATTTTACAATTTCTGAAAAATTGTTGTGTAACGATTCATTACGCAACTCCAAACAGTTGCGTAATGAATCGTTACACAACAATGCGTGATGAGAAAGCGTTGCGTAATGAATCATTACAGCACTGGTTTCAGTTGCGTAATGACTATTCCCGCACTGTATACTTCAGTGCAGGAAAGTAGGCTGTTTCATGACAGATTGGCGTGATAAAAAACAGCCAATTACGATGAGAAATTGCAAAAATTATATTCAGTAGGGAACCAGGTTCTCCGCGGAAGTGGTTCAATCATGAAGCTTATGAAATATTTGTTTATCCAATTTTTTAAAGTTTTACTATGAAATATTTTAAAGTTTTACTATGAAATTCCTTACGCAATTTATGTAACCTCATTACTGATACAGTCACCCCACAGTTATGGATAGCACACAGATATGGATCAGAGTTGGATTAAAACTCGGGTATCGCATCAAATAGAGCTGCAATTACGCAGAACACATTTTACCTACGTGAACCATAAATCTGTACAGCATCGCAAACAATTATAACATGCTCTGGTATATTTTTTCCGTCCGTAGGAAATAAAATGTCAACCGTATTTCCAGAAGCGTTGATTCATAACTGTGGGCATTGAAAACCATACCACAGTTATGAATCAACGATAAGACGATTCCGAAACAAACGCCAAAACGTATGCTTTTACTAGCACACCATTCGTTTACCCCGCAGGTAATTTGCTGTTATAGTGCTTTGATCCATAATATGAGTCGATTTGATGCATATAGAGATCCTCCTCTCCCACTGATCCACATATGTGGGGTGGACATCGTTCTGAATTTATATCGAAATCAACACTTTTTCGTAAATGACTAGGAATTTTGAGGTGTATTCTCAAAAACAACTATATTCTGCAGTGCCAGGGAGGTAATTTTGTTTTGTACAGCGTCACCATGTTTTTTAATCATATTTTGTTCTGAAAAATGACCCTTAGTTGATCCATAATTGTGGGGTGACTGTACATTATGGCAAACCACAAGAAGTCTGCTTTTTGAGCGTTTTCATTTTCGTTAAAATGTACATTTTTTGGAGTCGGCTTTAGTTTTGTTGGTGGTGAATGTTAATTTTAGCTAAATGACATCACCCAAAAGGAAAACAAGACATCAACCCTGTATGAAGCAAAGCGTTCACCTGACACCACTTTTGACTTATACTTATATTTTTCTCTTACTCCATAAAAGTTTAGGTACACAAGAAACAGTTCTACGTAAAAGGTAAAATATATGCTATGAAAAAAACCGAGAAAATAACAGTTAATTGTTTCACTTGAGCCAGAACGTTTCAATGCTCATTATTCAACTTCTTTCCCAAAAAATTCGCCAGTCCCTTTCCCGAAAAGGGGCAACCTATTAATCGGCTTTTTCACTTCTTATTACATTTAATTTTCAGAAATCCCACAATCTGGTCCAGCCACGTTAGCACTCTCATAGCACAGTCAGTAGTCACAAAAGAAGTGAAGGTATTTTCGCCAGAAAAATGGCTTCATTACGGTCCAATCCCCGCAGAGGACCCTTTCTGATCCGGACTGCCAGAATGAATGCGTCCTTTGAAGGAGCCTGGGGCGAGCTTGCATTATTTGGTGCTTCTGAGGAAATCTCGAAGGCAGCGTATACAAAGGGACTTCAAAGCAATCGACTTACTGGTTCTATAAATAACCGCTGCGTTATTCTTGCGGTATACCTGTACATTGAACAGTGTTCAACTCCAGATGGGGGTGGAAAATTTGACGAGAAAAACACAAAGGTCTGGAATCAATTAAAAGGGAAAAAGTGGGGAAACGAAACAAATTACTTGGTGGCAAACGACGTTCCTTCGAAGATAATGGAAGGTGGGACTGAGTTTACTGCGATATTGTTATACCTGAAGCAAATAAAAAAACAACACTTGCACAGCTCTAAACGGAAGATCCTCATTGACTACGTACGGCAAAAAAAAGGATTTTCAGTTCATTTGATGATTTTGACTGGAGCACAATACATTTCAGTGGATTTGAATAATTGTCACCATAAGCGGTGTTTTTGTATGGTCCTGCATCTATCATAGTCTTTTTTGTGTATTTTAACCATCCTTGTCCATTTGGGTCATGGAACGAAAATCTACACATTAATGAAGCTATAACCACAGATAACAGACGTTCAAGCTCATTACTAAACTATGTAAGACCATTCAAATCGAGTCGAATGTCAACACAGGTAGGATATTCATATTCATCACTGAACGCAACACATTGCATGGTGGCGCTAGTGATTTCAACGTATATCAGATTGGAATCTGTACTCAAGTTTACAGAAGATTTTTGTTCTAGCATGTATATCTGTTATCTGTGCAACAACTTTCTAGAGATTTGAAACTTCCTGACGTTTCCTAACTTTTGAAAATTAACGTTCTTATGGTATTATAAAAGTTCAGCCACCTCTATGATCGGCGGTCCAAAAAATGTTACAAACTGAGCATTGACGGCTGGTTTGCTGTTGGAAAGAAAGTACAGTTATGTTTGGTTTTTGTTACGTTCCGATTTGTTAAAAAAAACGTTATTAATAACACACACATAAATCGATTTAGTTTTCATTTTTTTTAATGCTTATGATATAAACAAGAGACTTACTTCAAGCAAGTCAATACTTTTTCAAATTCCTAAGCGTTGAATTTTTGACAGTAAGTTAGTGTTCAGCACATTTATCGTAGGAATCAAGTCCTATGCCATCTAATGACGGATGCCATATTCCCGCTCGCTATGCAATCAGAGTTGTAAAACTCAACTTGGCTGTTAGAAAGAATTACACATCCTTCCAGTCGGAACGTAAACGTACTGAGCGAAATCTGGTTAACGATCGACTGAGCCACACCACATTACGATTCAAATTTCTTCCCACCTCATTATGTGGCTTACTTCACCTGGCGCTTATTTACACTATGGAAAACTTTCGTACATCTTCACTAAACGATATCATTCCAACCACACGTCATTTTCTACAATTTACGAAAATTTTAAGAAATTCCCTCAACGACCGTATATTATTGAAAACGTTAACACAGTTTTTCATCCATCCGGACCGATAAAAAAAAACTTGTACGCATTAATATGTGCGTGATGTTCGGCGTAGAAAACGATTCTGTTGAATGTGATTATTTTATCATGATTGTTCGGTAAAAATGAAT
Organism: Aedes aegypti; assembly: GCF_002204515.2. NCBI lineage: Eukaryota > Metazoa > Arthropoda > Insecta > Diptera > Culicidae > Aedes > Aedes aegypti. The sequence goes on from NC_035107.1 coordinate 141,321,505, forward strand.
TGTGCTTATATGATTGGATTGTATTTTGATGTCGCCAATGAATTTTAAAGGAAATCCAAAAATTTCAGCAAGATGAAGGACTAGAGGGAGATGCCTGTTGATATAGATACTCTAGTGAAACATTTTGTTATGACGTTGAAGTATTTTGACTACTTATTATATCACAGTGAGCCGTTAGTTGTTAGACGAATCTGAAAATTGATTGCAACCGGAATGAAAATGGATGCGACGGATATAGACAACGGCAAGTAATAATTTCATTGCATTATTTCCAATTAACAAACCAAACGTTGTATAACCTTATTATTATACAACGTTGATACTACCCTAGCCGAACTTCTGTGGGCTCTCGACAAAGGGCAAGGTGCCTCGGCAGGTACCGATGGGATTGGGTATGGTCCGGTCATGCAGCCTTCCGACCTATTTCGCTGAACAGCTGCATGCCAAAGCCACTCGAACGGATTGTCAACCGTCGTCTAAGCACAGAGCTGGAGTCGAATGAACGACTTGACAAGCGTCAGCATGCTTTCCGTGTGGGACGCAGTACCGATACTTACTTCGCCGAGCTGGAGAAATCGATACCAAATGTCGATGAGCACTGTTTGACAGGGTCTCTGGATCTGTCAAAGGCTTACGACACCACCTGGCGGCACGGTATTCTTCGGCGAAAGTGCGGCCTTGGGTTAGTGATTGATCAGGCTGGCACGATGAACTGCAACGGCGATCGACGATTGGCTGATGAATTATGAGCATAGACGAACTAGAACAATGACCGGTAGATGGAACGGATACATGATAAATTATTGAAACGCTAATCACCTGATAGCGCTTCAAAAGCACATTGTGCATGTTCCAGACAGCTCTACCGGTCTTTGAAGAATCAGGAACTGTTGCTAGTTGGTTGTTCCTGTTCAACATCCGTTGGAATAGGCAGAATGGCGACCTTCGCAACTGGCCTTACTACGCCGTATTCATAGTAACGACGCGAACAACTCCGTACTTTCCTGGATGCAACTGGGTGATTCTTCCAAGCGGCCACTGCACAGGGGCCAGATTTTCGTCTTTGATGATGACAATTTGGCCCACCCGGACCGGGATTGGTGGTTTACAACCTCTCGTGGCACGTGATTAGAGTTGTGCGAGGTATTCGGGATACCAACAAGCCCAAATAAGGTGTAACAGCTTCTGGGTGAACTGCTAGTGATTCAACTGGTTGTCTGGAGTTCTTGGTTCCGAAACGTCTTGCAGGTTTGATCCCACCAGGAAGTGCCCGGGTGTCAGCACTTCTAAAACAACGGAATCGGACGGGATTGGAGTCAACAGCCTCGAGTTTAGACACATTTTTGCCAGCAACGGCAGACGTCAGACTAATGTTATCGATTTCACGCAGGAGATGGTGCTTTGCTGACATCACCACGGCTTCCCACAATCCATCAAAGTGTGGTGCGCGGGGTGGGATGAACTTCCACTGGATCGATGGAGAGCATTAGCTGCTCCCTTGAAGGCGGTCCCGTTGTCCGAGTGACTTTCTCCAACAAGACCGCGACGGTCGACGAATCGGTGGAAAGCCGATAAGAAGGCTGGTGTGGAGAGATCCGTTATCAACTCAATGTGAACAGCTTTTGTAGGTAGCGAAACAAACGAAGATGCCGATGTATGCTTTGGTTGGTGCTCGACGGTGGATGGATGACTTGATAAACACAGGCCCGCAATAATCGACGCCGGAGATGGCGAAAGGACGTGCCGGAGTGACACGGGATTTGGTAAGATCTGCTGTACTCTGCTGAATGAGGATAGGTTTGCTCCGGAAGCACTTGACACAACGGTAATACGTACGACGAACAAGATTCCTTCCTCCGATGACCCAACATTTCTGGCGCATTGTTGCCAGCATTTGTTGCGGTCCAGCGTGGAGCAGAACCTTGTGGTAGTGTTCGGCGAGCAGTTGTGCCAAGGGATGTTTTGCGGAGAGAACCATTGGATGCTTGACGCTATCCGGAATTTCGGCATTCGAAAGGCGTCCTCCTAAACGGAGGATTCCGTCATCGTGAACTAGTGCACGATCGGCGGCTTCAAGGTCGCTTGAATGTTGTTCGTTCTGCTGCTCGTAGGGCGTTGATGTACTTCAGACAGTACGCTACAACACGGCGAAGTTTGGAGTAGGTCGAGTAACGTGTGAACAACTGATCTGGTTGATCTTCTGGGCGATAATCGTGGTGAGTGTTACTTTCCGAGCTTCGTCGATGGCTGTGGCGGATTCTCCTACAGGATCATTCGAAATCGGCCAATGGTTTGAGGATTCCGATAGCCACTGCGGGCCCTTCCACCATCTGGTTTTGTTGATGAGATCCGTGGGTAGCAGACCACGGGACAGCTCGTCAGCTAGGTTTTCTATTCCTGGTACGTGCTGGGGTTTTGATCGACTGCTGCACCTTGTGATGCAACTTCGTATATGAAACAGCGGTTCAGAGTTCGAGGCGCGCTATGGTGTGCTTCGTTGCGAGTGGAACCAACTTTGACTTCGATATCAGCAGTTGAACCTTCACCTCTTCTGCATTCAACGTATGGACGTAGCAGCAAGCTCCATATGTTACTTCAGAGGCATCGGAGAAGAAATGTAGCTTGGTTTTGGAAACATCAGGCAGAGATACGAAGCGGGGAATTTTGGTTTAAGCTAGCATCGGGAGTTTTGCATTAAACTGCTTCCATTAATCTTGCAGCTTATCCGGTAGTGGACGGTCTCATTCGTACGGCGACTTATCTTCGTTCTTGAGCTTTCATAAGCGTTGCATAAATATATTTGCCGCAGCTATTGCGGAGCCAACAAGGCCGAGAGGATAAAAGATCTTGGCGATGTAGGAGATAACCTTCATCTTCGTTAGAACGGCTGCCGGTAGTGGAAGGTCGACGTTGAACCGTAACATATTGGTCCTTGTATCCCACACTAGTCCAAGGGTTGATACCGACTGATCATCTTGCAGATCATGCAAGGGTTTGATCGCCAAGTCTGCTGGTGGAATATCGGCTAACGCTTCTGGAACATTGGAAGCCCACTTCTTCAACGGGAAACCGGCCGATGCCAGCATTGCGGATAGTTGACGACGTTTTTCCAAAGCAGACTCCAGACTGTTCGCTCCTGTTAAGACGTCATCCAGGTAGAAATCTTCGACGACAACTTCCTCGGCTTCGGGCTGTCCTTCGTCCTTCGCTAGTTGTTGTAGCGTGCGTGTTGCCAGGAAAGGGGCTGAGGCTGTCCCAAACGTAACTGCGAGTAGTTCGTAGGTATCGAGAGGATTCGACGGTCGTTGGCGAAACAGCAGTCAGAAAAATTGCTGATCATCAGGAGAATGCGGGATTAGCTGGTACATGTTCTCCACGTCAGCGACGATGGCAACAGCGTGAATACGAAAGTGGATGATGATGAAGTCGAGAGTCTGTTGTACAGCGGAACCGCCAAGCAGTTGAGCGACATGCCGGAGGAGATCTTACAGGAGGCATTGAAAACCCCGTGCACCTTTGTGGTGGTGCTACTCTCCTTGAACACTGGATGGTGAGGCAGATAATAGTGTGGAGAATTATCGTCGACTGTGGCTTTCGCATGTGTCCAAGGCGGAGGTACTCTTCGATGAATTCGTGGTATGAGCTCTTCAAGGTGGCATCTCTTTCAAGGCGTCTCTCAAGGCGTCTCTCAAGACTGTAGAATCGATGGGTGACAATTTGTGATTCACCTAGGGTGACCTGCGGATCATCGGATCGGGAAAGGCGTACGACGTACCTTCCATCGTAAGTTCGGGTGGTGATGTTGGCGTAGATTTCCTCGCACTTTTTCTCTTCTGCGGAATGCGTAGGGCCATGATCGACTGTTTCTAGTTCCCAGAACTGTTAAAGTACTGATTTAGGAGTTTGGCCGACAGTCGAAAGGTAACACACTGGCGGTGCTACTGCCTGAATGGTGGATGTTTTCCCAGAAACGGTCTACCTGAAGTGCGTGTCAACAAGTAGGGGAAGACCGTGATAGGCGATTGCCTGTGTGGAGTTCATGATAACATTCTCCACCGATGAAAATGTCGATCATGCCCGGAATGGGGAAGTGCGGGCCGACCTGCAATGGAACGTTTGGCATGTTCCATGCCGAAGTGTCGATGGTAATGGTTGGAAGATGTTGTGTGGGCTTTTTCATTGCCAGAAATTCGAGTATGGTGGAAAATGGGTTCGTTTTCGACTTGATTGTAGCGGTGATCTGTCGCTTTACCTTCTTAACTGATTCTCCTAGACCGCAGACGGTGACATCTACGGTAGATCTATGGATGTCAAGATCGTTTGCTAACTTCTTCGTCTAGGAGGGCTCTAACAGGTACTTCCCTTCCGTGTTGGTCGACGATGTGAAGCGAACACGTTTCCAGTAGGACCGTGCTGTATTGCGAATGGACAGCCATGCTTATTTCCGGTGGATTCGCTCATCCGCAGGTCCCCGCATTCGCTGTTGTGGATGGATTCGGTTGATGTGTAGACGGATTCAACGTTGGCAGGGGTGCTGGGCTTTTTGTAGGTGCTGTTTGATCGTGCAGCATAGTGTGGTGTCTGGCTCAACAAATTCGACAACTGAACTTCGATTTGCAAACTCGTGCTTGGTAGCCAGGGCGGAAGCAGTTCCAACACAAGCTTCGCTGGACTACCAACTCTCGTCGTTGGGGTATGGACAGCTTGGTGAAAGTATGACGCTGGACTTACTGGTGATTTTTTTGTGGCCGTGTTCGCTACGGACTTATCGGAAGGCTTCTTCATAAACTGGCCGGCCATCTTGTTGCTAGTCGGTTGGGAACGTTGTTGCAGATCGATGGTAACGGATTTTAACATTCGGACGTGCTGAGCAGCAGTTTGTCCAGTGCTGATTATTTCTTTGCTCTCGTGAGCGTAAAAAATCAATTAGGCTGGTTCATTATCTGTAAGCTAGTTAAAATCGAAATCAATTTACTCAAAATTATGGCTTGTCTTATGTACAATATTCATATCATGGTTTAATCAAAATTCATATTCATGGTCGGTGGATACCGATCAGTCACTCTTGTTTATAGGTACTCTAGTTTCTACAATCTTACTCAACATTTATGATTTTCCTCTCTGATTCAGATAGACGTCATGCCATTGATCAGATCAACCATAAAAAAGGTTACATCCGAATATTCAGAACCGATTTCGATAGGTCTAGAAGAAGTCCTTCAAAGCCTCTTCCTACGATTGTATTAGTTTTTTTGTTCGAGAGATTTCTCTTCGGTTTCTCTTCGATTACCGATACCGATAATGGATTCCTCCAAGGAACCCTCCACATGTTTATTGCTCTGGGAATTCATCCGGAGAATTTTCTGGAAATTCGTTTATGTTTTCCTTGTGGATTTTTTATTTCAATATTTTCCACAAAGGCCACCAATTGTTTCATCTCAGACCCCTTCACACATCTCTTCAAAATTTACTTCTTCAAAACCCTCAGAATTCTCACACGAATTCCTACAGGAAATCCTTTCTTTGAAGATTCGTTTCGGAAGGATTCACGAGGATCGTGAGGAAATTAAGAAGGGTCTCCTGGAGAATCTGTGGAGGAATTTCTACAAAAATCTCTGAGTAGTTCTTGGAGCAATCTCAAGAGATATTGCTGAAGAAATTCCAGAGTAAATAATTGGATAAAGCTTAGAAAAATTTTTTTTCAGAAAACTTCCTGAAAAGAAAACCCTGAAAGGATAACTAAAGGAGTTGTTCGCGCGCACTACACGGTCTTTCGGACACTGCACTAAAGTATTCGTTTTTTAGTTAAACACAAACAGTTTATTTAGACGGAAAAACTACACAGCACTTTATTGCAACGCGAACACAAAACTGTAATTTATTGCCGTTTATTACGGCCGCACGGCGATGTGTATATCGCGACGGTTATTCGAGAAGCGATCGCAAGGGAATTTACATACATATACCTAGGTACCGTAAAATCGGGTGTAATTGATCAGACGGGTGAAATTGATCATCGTATCACACGATTTTATTTATTCGTAATGAAGCACAAATATCAATGTAAGCTGCAGTAAATGAACGTTGTTTGTCGTAACTATTGTCGAATTGTGTGTTGTGAAGTTTTATGCGTTGAAGAATGTTAATTATTATGAAAATAATGAAAAATTTCAAAATCATGCACGGTGCAGTATTGACAAACACCTATAAACTTTTATTTCTATGCAAGGATTTAAACATAGTATAAACCTGAAAGTTTGTAAGGATGCTTGAGATATATCCCCAAACCAGATTTCATCATCAAAACTCGTTCCAATTAGAAAATGGTTGAAATAATTGAATTTCTGTTAGATATCATTGAATTCCTTAGGAAATTGCATACATTTAGGCGTTTTCAGCGTAATTCATGAAATATAACTATTCGTTATTTATATAAATATTGCATTGCAAAGAATTTTACAAGCATATTCGAATTCAGGGAGCTCAAATTTATCATGTAGAGTTGTTTTGAAAACTAACAATAATTACATTGACAAGTGATCAATTTCACCCCGAAATGAGATTCCCTGATTTTTTATTTTAAAAATATTTGTTTTCACTAAAATGACATTTGTTAGAAAATGTCGGTACATGAGTCGATGAGGCTCACCTTCGTACTTGTTTTCCTGCATTTAGTTGTTTGGCATTGTTAACATTATAGAAAACAGACTAGAAAAACCGTGAAAAATGATCAATTTCACCAGAAATTACGGTATCACAAAAACGAACATGAACATGTGGGACGGACTGACCAAATGCTTGTAGCAGAAAAAGATCACCGTAGGTAGGGTAGTTGTGGATCGCATTTGATTATTCACTATTCCCTTCGGTCGGGCTGTAGTGGCTGATTGATTTTGGCTTCAACAGGAGTCTTTTGAGCAATTCTTGGACTAATTCCCGTTAGAATCCATAGAGGAATTCCTTCAAGAATCAACGGAAGAACTCTTGAAAGAATGATGTGCAGATTTTTTGAAGGAATCCCTTGCAGAATTCCCATCTTCTTCTTCTTTCTGACTTCACGTTCCAACTGGGACAGGGACTGCTTCTCAGCTCAGTGTTCTTATAAGCACTTCCACAGTTTTTAACTGAGAGCTTTTTTTGATAATTGACCAATTTTGCATGTGTATATCGTGAGGCACATACGAGGATACTCTATGCTCTAGGAAGTCGAGTGTATTTCTTTTTCGAAAAGATCCACGATCGGCGGGCTTCGAACCCACGATACTCAGCTTGGTCTTGCTGAATAGCTGCATGTTTGGATTGGATAAATTCTACAAAAAATTCCTGGATGATTTGAGGAACCCCTATAAGAATTCCTCGATGAACACTTGCTGGAATATCTGGAAGAAATCCTTGATAAATGTCTGGAGAAATCATTGGTGGATTTTCTTACGGAATCTCAGTTTGAGACATCTCTGAAGGAAATCCTGATGGATTACAAGAAGAAAAAATAAAAAAATGAACGAACTCTAGGAGGAATCCTAGTAGGAATTTCAGGGGGAACCTTGCAAAACCCAAGGTGTATCCCTAGAAGACCTCGAAGAGAAATCCCAAGTTGAGCTCTTGCAGGAATCTTTTATGGAATTCCAGGACAAACCCCTCTTGGTGATCCTGGACGAATCTTCGGTAAAATTCCTCACTTAACCTCTTGTGAAATTACTAGAGAAACCTCTTGTAAAATTCCTGGTGGAATTCCTTGTGGAATTCGTGGTGAAATTCCTGATTTTATCCGTTACGAAATTCCTGGAGCATTCCTGAAGGAATCCCTAACGGATTTCATAGGGGAATCTCTGGTAAAATTCCTTGTGGATTTTTTGGAATTTTTGAAGGAATCGCGCTTCGATCCTCTGATTGAATTACTGCTGGAAGAATCCTTGAATGAATTCCAGGAAACATTCCAACTCGGCAAGCCTCATTTCATAAATGTACGACTTGTGCTGTAAAAATCACCATTTTGCAGTGTGTTGCGTAACCTACCATTGAATCTTGATAAACAAAAAACAATCCATTGAAAATCTTTGTGAGATTCAATTAGTTTTTGACTAGGTTTTCACTATATCGAAAAACTGGAGTATCGATGGGAAAAGAAAATCATGAAGGAAAAATTAACGAAATTAATTGCCAAAGCTTCTGCTCAAGAAGACCAGAATCCTTGACCGCGATTTCCAAAAACGGTGTCCCCATTACGGTCTTTATAGGTACTCATCGTCCTCTTCATTCTCTGCGATGCACAGTAGCCGCTCTCTCTACAAAAAAGGGCCAAAAGTACAAATTTTGCCCAAATCTTTTAAAAACCCTAGATCATCTACAAAACGTGTTTTGTTATTTGATCCACATTATTGCTGAAACAAATATTGTACTAGATAACATTTGGCACAACATTAGAAAATTTTGCTCCCTCCTCTGTAACGCTTTTTGTATGAAAAGTTTCAATTTTTGCAAGAACCGTAACGCTTGAACCCTGTCCCCCTCTCTTTTGCAATTAGTTGTTTTAAGTTTATTATTTTTTTCCTCTTTCAATGCATGAATTGTTTTTTTTTTCCAAAATAGAGCTATGGCCCAGTTTAGAAAATCTATTTTAATTTTTGTTTGTGTCATAATTGAGAAAAACATTTTATTTTTGTAGATCCTGCAAACTCTCAGTTAGCTTTCTTTGCCAAAGTTCCCATTTTCGCAATCGTATATCGTGCGGCAGGTACGGTGATACTCTATGTCCAGGGAAGTCAAGGAAATTTCCTTTACAAAAAGATCCTGGACCGAATCGAACCCAGACACCTTCAGCATGGCTTTGTTTTTTAGCCACGCGGCTAAGGAAGTAAATAAGTTTCACGGATTCTTATTCACTTCATGTTTTGATATCGCAATGCCTTTGTTTCAAAAATTGAATTTGATAGAGTCTCAAAAGCATTGTCAATATCAAATTTTGTTTGCAAAGAAATGTTAACAACATTTGACCAGCTTTGCGTCACTGTGCGATGGAGGCATTTTAGTTGGGGGACAGCAATTGGGACGAAAAGCCGCTCGATTGAAGTGGGAATGAAAGCAGGCAGAACAAGTGGCTGTGCATCGAACTGTAATAAAGTGGCTAACGATGTGTTATAATTAAATCACAACGGATGCGTACCGCGGCAGCACCAGATGACTTTCATGGCAACTGCACCAGCAACTGATGACGCTGTGCTGACTGACTGCTGCTGTAGCACTGGACCGTAGTGAGAGAAGGGTAAAAGCATCCGCCGAGTAGATGTCGCTGCTGCGGAAACGGATTCCATGACATAATCGTAAATTGCGCCACTTGCAGCCCGAACAGGAGAGAATGACTGACATTTGAGCAACACGCAACCATCGGGCAGAGCTGCTTTTCACTTCCTCCCTTCACAGATGGGTAATTTGTGACAAGGTTGAATCGATTGAATGGTTGAGCTGCCCTACAAAACATTTTAGGTCGAAGAGGGGAGATTGAATTACGGCGCCATTTTGGATCTTTTGATGCAGTTCGAAAATTAACAAATCATTCGTGCAGCATTTTGATTGATTGATCCTTGACTTAAATTTCATTTCCGTTGGTGTGCGCATTCTTTCTGCTCTCTGAAGTTTTTAAAACTACCAAAAGCAATAAAGCAGTACTTTTCAGATCTACCTATTGTTCCCTTTACGATACTTGTTAGGACCCGTGCCCTCGATTTTTCGTTGGACACGTTAGTGAAAACTAGCGGTGGAAATCCTTCTTGGACACCATTTTAGAAAGAAAAACCCTTAGAATAACGGTTTTGGAAGAAGTGAGAACTATTATTAAAAAATTCAAAAATATGAAAGCTCCTGGCGATGATGGAGTTTTCTACAGCCTCATCAAGAAACATCCAGAAAGTAGCTTATCTTTTTAGTTGATATATTCAACAAATGTTTTCAGTTAGCATATTTTCCTGACAAATGGAAAAATTCTAAGGTTGTTCCAATTTTCAAACCAGATAAAAATCCTGCAGAAGCTTCTAGCTATCGTCCAATCAGTTTGCTTTCCTCCATCAGTAAACTTTTTGAAAAGGTCAATTTGAAAAAAAATGATGGCTCGCATCAACGAAAATTCAATTTGTGTCAATGAATAGTTCGGATTCCGCCATGGACATTCGACCACTCATCAACTTTTACGTGTAATAAATTTGATCCTGAAATCTGAAGGCTATTCTACTGATCTTGCTCTTCTAGACATAGAAAAAGCATTCGACAGTGTTTGGCATGAAGGTTTGATCGTAAAATTAAAAAAACTTTAATTTTCAGACATACATTGTTAGAATAACTCAAAGTTATTTGTCAAATCCTACACTTCAGGTTAATTATCAGAACTCCAGATCTGAAAGACTTCCTGTGAAAGCTGGTGTTCCTCAAAGCAGCATTTTGGGACCAATATTATACAATATTTTCACATCTGGCTTACCTGAGTTACCTCAGGAATGTAAAAAAAATCCTTGTTTGCGGATGACACATGCCTCTCCGACAAAGTACGAAGCCTGCGTGTCATCTGTAGTCGATTGCAAAAAACTTTGGATATTTTTGCTTCATACTTGCAAACATGAAGGATTTCTCCTAATGCTTCCAAAACTCAACTAATAATTTTCCCACATTAACTAAAAGTTTTTAATTTGAAACCTTCAAGTAGACATGTTGTCACGATGAGAGGGGTTCCAATAAATTGGTTAGATGAAGTTAAGTTTCTAGGGCTCAAGCTAGATAAGAATTAAACTTTCAAAAATCACATTGAGGGCATTCAAACCAAATGTAACAAATGTGTTTAAAGTCTCTATCCCGTTATTAATAGAAAATCAAAACTTTGTCTTAAGAACATGCTTTTGATATTCAAACAAATTTTCAGGCCATCCATGTTGTATGCTGTACCAAAATAGACTAGCTGTTGTAATACCAGGAAGAAAGCTCTGCAAAGAATTTACAATAAAATTTTGAAAATGATTCTGAGGCCTCCTCCCTGGTATAGTACTAATGAGTTACATAAAATTTCCAATGTTGAAACATTGGAACAAATTTCAACTAGACAAAAATCGTTACAATCTCCTATTGCCACGATGAATGCGTTATATATTTAGGTTAAGTAAATTGATAGCGTTTTTTTTCTTTTATGAGTAGGTGAAATCAACTCACCTGTAAAAATTCGTAACTGCTATCGCAAATGAAATGTAATAGGTTGTTAACCAAATGTTATTAAAAGCTTAATTTTGTTATACTAATTTAGGATGATAGTGTTGTCTTACACATAACCCCTAGATATAAGAAATAAATGTAAAGTTAAATAAGATTTTAAGAAAAGAATTTGAAAAACAGTTAATTTTGGCGTCTCCATATCTACGCCAATACTTAGTTTTACACGTATATTTCATTTGAATTTGATTGGACGTATTTGATAGGTCTGCGATCGATGATTGATGTTGTTGGGGAAAAAATCCGATATTTATTGCAAATTACTATGCTATCGGGAAACGCATGGTATAAATTTATCTAATTTATACGATACCTCTTTTCACATGGAGAAAAGTCTAAAAACGCTTCCTAACGCTTTATACTAAAGCACATTTCGATGAATTATGGAGTCTAGTGAGCTTACAGCACGAGACAGTTTAAAACAGAAGAAAATCGTCCGGCAAAGAACGGAAGCCTGATCGTATAAGTTATCGTCATCGTAAGCAAAAACTGAAAGACGTATTTTAGAGCAGCGTGTCCCTCCTCATCTCCCTTCCATTTGCGTTCATTTCTGTGCTTTATATCTTTCAGCTATGTGTGGGAAAAAAGGGATACATGATATGGGCAGAACTATGAAGTGGGTTTTACCACACTCTCTGTTTACCTCCACCCTATGCTAATGTGAGAATATATTTCTTCTTTCCCATATCACTTACTTTTGGCGCGTCCCTCACCCACGCACTCATAAATCGCCACTGAAGTGAAGCTGCTGAGAAATTATTACAATAAATGGGCCATAATAAATGGGAGGGAAAAAAACCTAATGCTCTATGGCCATTGCGCCAATGCGTCGCTATTTACCTACCGACATCAACGACGTTGAAATATTTATGGAAGACCGAATCCAGAAGGAGAAGAAGTGAAGCCCGCGTCAGAAAAAAAAGCTTCGACAAAAGGGACTTTGCCTACAAGACCCCATAAATCCGATAGAATCCTGGGTCCCTTGAGAAATTTCCACGCATTATTTGTAATCCCTAATAGACGTTTATTACATTAGCGAAAGGATATGGCTTCTCGGTGCTGCCTTGTAGTAGTCGTATTCGTCATGCCATTGCTGGTATACACTCTTCGCGGTCGGTGCAGCAGAATGAAAGAGGTGACACACCGATCAACCAATAGCGATCAACGAACGCTTGGCAATCCATGAAATGGAATAAATTCATCTCACCTTAGAGAAAGTTGAAGGAGAAACCAGGCCCGGCTCTAATATACAGAGAAAAAATGAAAGATAACGACTAGATGTTTGCTCTGAGTTGGAAACTTCCACTCACCACGGCTATATGAAAGTTGATGAGGCTTAAGTTCTTTTTTAGTTTGGTCCATAAGCTTAATGACCACTTGGACCACCCCTCATGGTATTACTTCGGGGATCTGTAAGTGTCTACGCTTTTTCGTCGCTCCTAGCTTTGGATACCGGGCGGGCGCTTGGAACGGGATGGATAGATCCAAAATGTGCTGGAATTGAGGGGGGACGGGACATCTAGTGAAAGGCTGCACACAGAGTCCAATGTGTTTCTTTGTACTCCAGAAGTCTGAAACGACCATCAAACGGGTTGCTTCCAATGCCCTGCCTACAAGAGGGCGATAAAAAGCCCAGATCAATTTGAACCACTGCGACACCGCACAGCAGCTGTTGTGGCAGTCAACGACAGAAAATATTTGTGACGTGGCGATTATTGCAGAGCCGTATCAAGTTCCACCAACCAAGGCAACTTGGTGGTGGATAGAACGGGAACTGCTGCGATATATATGGTGGATCAGCCAACTGACAAGTTGATCGGTAGGAAGCCGATACTAATTACAGGAGACTTCAAATCCTGGGCTGTGGTGTGGGACAGCAGAGTAACCTTCGCAAGAGGAAATATCCTGCAAAAAGCCTTAGCGAAGCTAGATGTACGAACCCTGCGTCAACAATAAGAAGAATAACTAGCGAGCAGAAGTGGAAGACGAAAGCCTTTAACAAGGAACTTTTCGTTGAGGCACTTCGTCAAGACGTTGTTAACGAGGATATCAACGCCACCGAGCTAACATTAAGGATGGTAACGGCTTGCGATGCAACTATGCCGCGAAAACTGGAGCCAAGGGATAAACGGCGACCAGCTTACTGTCGGAATGACACGCTCAACACGCTTCGGACTACTTGTCGAAGAGCTAGAAGACAGGCTCGGAGAGCAGGGACGGAGGTGGAGAGAAGGGAGCGAAGGACGGCTTTTCGAGAAGCTAGGGCTGCACTCAAACGGGAAATCAAGCTTAGTAAATCTAATTGCTACAAGAAACTGTGCCAAGATGCAGAAACCAATCCGTGAAGAAATGCGTATCGAGTCGTTATGGAAAAGTTCAAGGACCATTCGACACCAGCTGCGATCTGCCCAGACAAGCTGAAGCTGATCGTGGGGGGTCTCTTTCCGAAGCACGATCCAACGTCTTGACCACCAACGCCGTAGGTGGAGACGCAGTAGCAATCGCTGACGAACGGCAAGTGTCTAACAACGAGCTTGTAGAAGCGGCAAATGGACTTAAATTGAAGAAAGCCCCTGGTCCAGATGGAATACCGAACGTGGAACTGAAAGCTGAAGGTAACTTTCCAGGAACTGGTACTGCTGCCAAAGCCAGGATACGCTGGATACGCTTGGAAAGCCTCTGTAAATAATCATCCCGAATAGGCTGACGAAGCCTAAGGAGAGTGAGCACGCTTTGTCGCAAATGCAGTTTGGATTCCGAAAAGGCAAAGGCAACGTAGACGCAATTCGAGCAGTACTCGAGTGTGCCGAAAAGGCGTCGAAGTAGAAACGAAGAAGAGATCGATACTGCGCCGTGGTCACGATAGATTGAAATACGCATTCAACAGCGGCAGCTGGGAGGCGATCGCCGCAGCACTGCACAGAATGCTGGTTCTATCTGTGCAAGATCCTGAAGAGCTACTTCCAGAGCAGAATCCTGGTGTACGAATCAAATGAAGGGAAAAAGTCAATGCAAGTGACAGCGGGCGTCCCTCAAGGTTCCATTCCCGGTACAACTCTTTGGAACGGGATGTATGATGGAGTCTTGACACTGCGGCTACTCAGGAAAGTAAAGAAACGTACGGAAGATAGCCAGAATCGGGTCTATGCCTAAGTGGCACCAAGGTGTGTGCATTTTACTCTGTAGCCAGAGTAAGGTGTAATCACTTGGCAAAAGCGGCTAGGAGGCCATCTTTAACTTGCTGACCGTTTTGTTTACAAACATTACTGCCTTGCCTGGATGATGCTGAAGCTGAAACTAACTGTGCTGCCATCAGTGCGGACGAAATTGTCAAAAAAAGAAAGGAGTAGAGCACACAAGGAACAGTGCCGACCAGATTAGAACAATTCTTGACAACACTGTTTCTCCAACCGATCAGGAGTCAATCTCTCGACTACCTGGCTCAGATGTTTGTAAACAAAACGGCCAGCCCTTCCTCACCTACCCTGTCTGGTTTTCTCCACAAAGTGAGCATAATAGGACACCTTAGAGAATTGAACTCGCCTTGAGTGGCACCACGAATGGGACTGCGCGGGGAAAGGAAGATGGAACAACCGGCTCATCCCAAACTTGTCGACGTGGATGAATAGGAAGCATGGAAAGGTGAACTTTTTCCTGACACAGTTCCTATCAGGTCATGGATGTTCTTCAGTATCTCCATAGATTCGGGCACGCAGAGTCATCACACTGTCCAGACGGAGATTTAAACCCCGACAGCGTCGTGCAGAAAATGTGTCAACACGTAAGTACGTGGCACACGGTGAACAGAGCGATAACGCATATCATGTCGTCGCTACAACAGAAATGACGTGAAGACCAGAGGGCATCGGGCCGCGATTGGAGTAGGCTAGATCCTTCGTTGGGGACTAGGCCGAGTAGTTCGAGCGTCACTTAATAATGGTGATGGTTAGTCGATGCACCTGTGATCCGGAAGCCTTCCTTCCATCATACGGACCACCATCGAGTCGGAGTAGGCTAGATCCTCTGGCGGGGACTAGCTGAGTAGATTACAAAACAGCACCGTCAAATTTTCGTCGGGGCGTCTATGAACCGAAAGTTTCCCTCTGCCGGAATCGCAGAACCGATCTCGACGTCTGCCCGGATAGCACGGTTCGGGAGATCTTCCATCGTCAGGAAAATCTTCGTTGGAGTAGGATAGATCCACCATTAGGGACTATTCTGAGTAGTCCGTAGTGAGTCATCGGCTTGAGTCGTCAGAGCGCCAGTGAACCGAAAGCCATCCTCCAGCCTAAATCACTGGGCGGAAACAACAGAATTAGAACAACGCGAAACGTTACCGATTTTGGGAGATGCCACACGGACGGAGGAATGTCGGGGAACTCTCCATCGGAGAAGACTAGCTTCATCGTCAGAAACTAAGCCGAGTAGTATCGATCACGACAAATTATCGGCTTTGGGTCGTCGGGCGCTTGCATACCGGAAGTCACCCATTCATTAATTCATTTATTTAGCTAACATCTAAAAAGATAACACTGAATCAACAATTTAACGGCACATTACTTGGTTGGTGGCCGCATCTCTCCCTCCTCGGTTCTGCCCCACGCTCGCTAAATCGATACGCACTTGATCCGCCCACCTAGCTCGCTGCCCTCCACGCTTTCTTGTACCGACCGGATCCTAAGCGAACACCATCTTTGCAGGGTTGCTGTCGGGCATTCTTACAACATGCCCTGCCTATCGTATCCTTCCAGCTTTGGCCGCCTTCTGGATATTGGGTTCGCCGAAGAGTTGGGCGAGCTCGTGGTTCATCCTTCACCGCTACACACCGTTTTCCTGCACATCGTCCTAAACATCCGACGTTCGAAGACTCCAAGTGCTTGCAAGTCCTCCTCGAGCATCGTCCACGTTTCATGCTCGTAAAGGGTGTGAGCGGTTTGTACATGGTACTTTTGGAGCAAGTGTGAATCTTTTTTGCCGCAGTTTCTTGTAGAGGCCCGACTTCTACTGATGATGCGCCTCCGTATTTTACAGCTAACGTTATTGTCAGCCGTCAGCAAGGATCCAAGGTAGACGAACTCATCGACCACCTCGAACGTATCCCCGTCTATCGTAACACTGCTACCTAGGCGAGCCCTGTCGCGCTCGGCCCCACCAGCTAGTATGTACTTTATTTTGGACGCATTCACCACCAGTAAAACTGCCTTGAAATCGATGAAAAGGTGATACGTTGGGACCTGGTATTCACGACATTTGTGGATGATTTGCCTTACAGTGAAGATCTGGTCCGTTGTCGATCGGCCGTCAACAAAGCCGGCCTGATAACTTCCCACGAACTGAACTCGTTTACTACAGGCGACAGACGACGGAAGATGATCTGGGATAATACTTTGTAAGTTGCATTTAGAATGGTGGTCGTGAAGTCACCCTTCAACCGGAGTCTCAAGACCGACCTCGGCATCCAACCGGTCCGTCCGAAAACCATGACGAGCAGCTCAGTAAAGTCCAGAGAACAAAACAGCACAGGAGCATGTATCATACAATGATTCACATGGCCCAGGCGTGTGGCTGGCCCCAAAATGTAAGTGACAGAGCAAAGACGAATCGCAGTTAGAACGAATAGAGTCAGAGGTAACGAAATGGCGTAGAGGCATCAATAAGCCCTAAGCCCCCTTAAGTAATACCATGAGGTAGTTCCGGGAGGACATCGGACTTGTAGTCCAAGCCAAATAATAGAACCTGATGACGATGATAGACTCTCTCCTGCATCTGATAATTGTACAGACGGATCCTTCATTGCACTATCATAAATCTAAATTTGCTAGAGTTATCTTGTCGGTTAACTGATCTATCATCTAGCTGATCTCCTCCATTTTTCTCCTTGGACCGGCAGACTTCACTCAATTTGGAAACATTGGTACAGATGTTTCTCCAGCCGCATAGTTTCCACAGTTGTTAATGGTAGTCTCCAACCTCGTATTAACCGCAAGTACTTTGAATCCCCAAACAAAAATCGTTTTAAAGAGCATATGAATTATATGCATATTCTACTGTATAAATATTCTGAACTCGAATCTTTGACAATATTTCCGGGGACACCTAGTAAATTCTGTCAACCTACTTCTGATTGCCATTTTTGGATTTTTTTGTGAGCAAATTTAATATATTCCTGAACTTGACCCTGCACTAAGAAGCAATAGAAGCAAAACCCACGTTCGTCCTTTTTTCCTTTGAGGATTCCCATCGACTTTTCCCTTGCCAGCTTGCCAACCGGTATTGCGGATTTCGATTGCGGCACAGAACCTTTCCGTCCACCATTGTGTTTCAAATAATAACGGCATTATGCCACTCAATCCGGAGCTTATTGAAATTTTTCCTCAATCGATTGGTGGTCGGTGTGTGGGCGGCAATGCTGTAAGATGTCTGCGTACCTTGAGACCATGACGATGCGAGCAATCCCGGGACCGGGATGCTGCGTGTCTACCAGGGCGGGAAGCCAATTAGACCAACTTTGGGACGGAGATTTTCGGCACGTGCAGAACTTTAGCACAAGCTCCGGACGGTGGTATCGTCGATAAGTTTGGAGGATTATTGGAAAGTCATCAATTCATAAGGGTCAGCTGTTTCGTTAGAATTATTTTGCCAGTCAGCTTACATTTTTTTTGTGCGCACTAAGTGATCAGCCTTTTAATTAACAATGAAAAACATCCACTCATCAAGGATTGAGCAAAAATATCAAGTAGGGCTTCATGAACTGTTTGGTGTTACAAAAAGTTGAAAATAGAATCATCCACGTCATTAATTCTAAGGAAACATACTAGGGCCCAAACATACTCTACCCACTCAAACAGAGTGTGAGAGTTCGGTGAATAAAATCTGTGCTTTGAATTGTCAAAATGCTATCAGTAAAATGATTGTGATGATTTTTCGTCTAAAGTTAATGCTAACAACCTCAACTGGGATGTACCAATCACAGTTTTGTTACGTTAAATCACAAATAAACTAGAACTAAACTAAACTAAAGTTCTAATTTATTTTGTTCAGAAAAAAATACATTGAATAAGTTCACTTTCATCCCCAAATAAGAGCTTTTCGGTTAAAAACTCTTTTGTTAGTATTGTAAACTCCTTTGATGATTTTGTATGACAGTTCGTATGAGGATCTTCATTAACCTTTTGGTCTTCATGTGTAGAATGGGTGCGTATCTGTTCAATAAACAGGATCATAGCCAAATTGAGATGGAAACGGGCGTTCCCTGGGAGCGTCCAGAATTAACATTTTCTCATATTGACAACCATTTTAATCCTCTGGAGGAAGAGGGACTCCATATTATCTTATTGTTTGCGAATTCCGAAGTAATCAATAGATTACTAAGTTTGATGGACCTCTTCCCCTACCCTTCGAAGCAGGATGAACTGGTTGTTTGCTATAATCTGTGAAATGCTATCGAATTTAAGGATGCTAGAAAATATGGTGGGCTTGATAGTCTTATTAAAGTTTAAACAAAATCGATCATGTTCCGTGCTGTTGCTAAATAGTAGTTAACGGAACAAGTTGCAGAATGATGATTTTTACAGCACTAGTCGTAAATAGGATAATTGCGACGAGTGCTGTAAAAATCGAGCTCTGCAACGAGTTTCGTACAACATTTTTTTCAATTTCGTAGAAGACCACTTGGGGGTATCACAAATTATATTTGAATGCATTCACCATTATTTTACGATTTCTGAAAAACAGTTGTGTTATGATTCATTACGCAACTCAAAACAGTTGCGTAATGAGAAAGCGTTGCGTAATGAATCATTACAGCACTGGTTTCAGTTAGGTAATGACTATTCCCGCGCTGCATACTTCATTGCAGGAAAGTAGGCCATTTCATGACAGATTGACGTGATGAAAAACAGCCTATTACGATGTGAAATTGAAAAAAAAAATCTTGACACGTGAGGTACTTGAGCTAAAGCTAGTATGCTGATAAAAGTGTAATCTGTCAAACTTGGGTAACGAATTTAGTAGTAGAACAGATATCCAGTTTGAGTTCCAATCAGTACATCGTCTCTATTTCATCTTTGGTCTATAGGTCACAGCCTCTACTTACGTGACAGATGATCTTGATTGCATTCCTAGGTCCATTTCCTATAACAAAGAACTGAAGATAGTCTGAACGTAGATGTCTTTAACATTCACATCGAACATTCTATGATGCCAGAAAAGCTGAGGTATCTGCAACTCCCTTAAGTACGTATTTAACCAACCACAATTTCTACTTGTTGCTAGAACGTGGCCAGAGCAGCTCTCGACTGTTGAAGGATGAGTCAGTAGTGTCCGACAACCCATGCTAAGTTTGAAAAGTCTAATGAATTAGAGGAGAGAAAGGAGTTAATCCTCATTGAATGATACAGGACTTGTATCGTAGGTGCTAAACACTTAAATAATGTCTAACTAAAATTCAACCATTCTCAGGGTTGAACATTTGATTTGCTTTAGAATTTGTCTTAAGTTAATATTTTAAGCATTTAGAATAATAAAAGTTTTCGATTTTTGTTTGTGGATAAAAACGAAATAATATGTTGAAGATATCGGAATGTGACAAAATCGGAGCGTGACAAAATTGGAACATGACAAAACGGAGCATACCTGCCCAAGTAACAATTCCACAGCAACTTGGCTTTCGTGAGGATTTATTAACATTTTATGACAGTTAAGTGATTGCTATAATACTTAGAGGCGACATTTAAAGTTGCCAAAAGATGATATTTTGTAATTCGGCTCTTGGCTGTTTTCAAAACCTTTTAGAGCCAAAACATAAAGTCGAAATTTTGTGGCTACAAAACCTGATTTATTGCAGCATACAAAACCTTATTTCAACTGCTTGCCGTGGCTGAACGACTCTTATTTGTTACGGCTATGATAAAAGACTCATATAATACAGCTTGTTGTCATAAAAGCTGCTTTTAAGCTGCATGACTTCAACTTGGTTTCTGATGACTTACCTTATTTATACCTCCCAAATAAGTATTGGGACTCATAAGATGCGAAAAATGTATTCACATTGCAATTTTAATACTTACCACACCAATAGAAAGTCACTAACATTGCGTTATTACCATGGAACACTTATTCCTAGTGGTAAAATGCAAAACTGATATGCGTTTTCATTTTGTTTGCGTATTTTCTTCAAAATAGCACGCCCGAACTGTCAAACTATGATAAATGCTGCTTAGTTACCATAAAAAGCGAAAAAAGCTGAATCATCTTCAATCAGCATTTATTAAGGCAATTTTACATCCACAAATGCCGAATCATAACAGTGTGCCCTTATTTATGTATTTATGATAACAAAACAGCATTTGTCAATGGCAATCCATCAATCATGGTTCCGCCATATTAATTTCAATCCGGTTGCGACAATTTCACTTTTTTAAATCATACTATCTCCATGAATTCGCTCATAAGACGCTATGGTGTGATGATTTAACTGATTGAATATAATTTAGAGCACATTCACTGCCCAATCAAACCAAGAATTGTTGAATTTTCACCTGGCGGTTTATTTTAGCAAATGCTAAATAAATAGAAATATGCCACTTTTAGAGGGGGCACAGGCAAATTCACTTTTTTCCCATCACATTTTACAATACATCTCACTCGGCACTAAAGATTCGAGCACTATATCCAATCAAAATCACTTCAAATAAAAAGCACTGAGAAATAAATTATTGCAGACGTATTTTCAATCTTATTTTGTTTTGTTTAGTTGGAAGAAATTCGGCAAGATCGACGTTATGATAAAACCATTTTCAACCACATTCATCGAGAAAAGATGGCCTCAAAAAAGCTACCATAAATGCTATTTTGCTTTATTCGTGTGACATAATTATACTCTTCATACCCTCTTTCAGAATGGGCCAACTAGTCACGTTCTAATCTACAAGAGGTTTTGGGGGATGCGATGAAGGTAACAGTGCCTTGATCGTGGTTTTATGAGCGTTTATTTATAGCACCCTGGAAGTAATTCGTAAAACTAAAACTGTTACTTGGGTGGGATTCTTTTGGGAATATTGTAAATCCGGTGTTTTATCTGGCTATTAATCTTTTGAAATAAAAATTTGAAAATCTGTAAGAATCTCTGAGATTTCGGTGAGATTCTTGCATAGTCTTGTCCGAATCTTTGGAATTCTTGTAATTTTTATATCCCTTTGATTCCCATTTCAAAGGAAATCTTCAATTATAGTATAATGTCTGAATATAAAAATGTAGAAAAAATCCTTAAATCAACCCAATATTGTGAGAATTTATTTTTATTTCAAGGAATTCCAGAGAAACCTACTGAAATAACGAGAATACCACAGAAACACTAAGAATACCATATTCATCATCGAAGTTAAACATGCTGTTAAAAATTCACAGAAGAAACTCAAAATTCTACCGCTATTTCATCAAATTCTCAGTACCGTTTTGTCTCAAATTCCGAACAGACTCATATTCCGAACACTCGGTTTTTGTGTGGCGATGAGCTTGAAATGTTTCGCTGAAATATATCATCAAATAACCAGGAAATGGCAGTCAATTGCCATTCAATTTAATTATCTTCCAATCTATTCGTTATCTCGAGGGTAGTGATAATTCTCAAGTTCGAGACTAGTTATACTAGGTCAGATAAATTTATTTGCGAAATTATTAATTTGTATACGATTTATTCGTGATGTTCGGAATTTGAATCAAAGTGTTCGGAATATGAGACAGAATGAACACCGTGTTCGGCATTTGAGTCAAAATGTGGTTCCATACTTTTACGTAAAAACAATACAAAACAAGTTTAAATAATGTACTGATAAAAAACAGCCAACAGCTAACAGTAAGATATTGCAAAGAAACTAAATTTTCATATGTATCAACTAATTTATGCCCACCAGGTGCATTTGAAGTCCCTGTTGGCCTTAAGCGTTCGGAATATGAGTCAAAACGGTACTGGAATTTTAAAAATTTAAGGAACTTTATAATTTTATAATTTCTGTAATCTCAAGATCCCTTCATAAGATACAGATTTGTAGCTAAAATTTCAAAATTTTCAGAAAAATCTTCGTTGTGGACCGTCCATAAATGACGTAGCATTTTTTGGCCAATTTTTGACACCCCCCTTCCCCATCGTAGCCTATTTTCCCATACCTAATACAGGGTTCGTATCAAAGTCATAGACCCCCCCTCCCCCATAAAATGCTACGTCATTTATGGATGGTCCCTTGTCAAATCATTATAAAATTCACATGCACATAAGGGGCGATCCATTAATTACGTAAGACAATTTTCGGGGTTTTTCAACCCCCCTCCCCCCATGGTAAGATTTTTTGTATGAAAATTAAAAATAAATTGTATGGCGCGTAAGAAATCTCAAACCCCCCCTCCCCCCATGAACCCTTACATAATTAATGGACAGCCCCTAAAGGGAATGCCAGAGTCATCGCAAATTTAAATTTCAAATTGTGTAGAATTGCATAACCTACATGAATGTGTGTTCATGATCGATTGCGCGATGTATAGCGGGAACGTAGTAATATTCATATTTTTACATGACTTGTCGTGTGAATAGGCGACAAATTTGGCATCCCCTTATAAGCATGTTTTTTTTTATTTTACGCTGCACTCTGAATGGAATTTTCTTAACGTGCAGCATTAGTCACTGCTCATGTTCGAAAGTAGTAAGTACTACGTGTTCGAAAGGTTTTTTTTTTCATACGAAAAGTGTAGTCAACTTTGTGGATTTTGTTTTTGAGTAGATGCTACATGTGGTAAAGTTCAACGATTTTTATTTATACCACCCAATGAGTAATTTTTTTTTCTGGTTTCATACCTTTACTGCTAAAAATAATGGTAAAACTGGAATAAACAAAATGCTTTTCAATACGCAATTTGATTTTCGAAAAAGTCAAGGAACAAACGATTATCTAGTGATGCTTCAATTAGATATTAACCTTTCGGTTGTCGCGCGAATTTTTGTAACGCGAGTAGTCGCGCGTTGTACTTTGTACAACACCCTTGGTTTT
Organism: Aedes aegypti; assembly: GCF_002204515.2. Classification (NCBI taxonomy): domain Eukaryota; kingdom Metazoa; phylum Arthropoda; class Insecta; order Diptera; family Culicidae; genus Aedes; species Aedes aegypti. Next base: position 141,344,793 of record NC_035107.1, read on the forward strand.
GCGAATGTCTCATGAATCTGGCTACTTAGAAAGATGACGCCTCCGACAAAATTGTTCGGTAACATAAAAACTATCATTATTTGAGCTAGTTGATTAAAAATTTTGCCACTAGGCGGCGCTAGTGAGCATCAAACAATTATTTTGCAAATATCTCAGGAACCTGATCACTTAGAAAGATGGCGTCTTCGGCAGATTTGATCAGTAGCCAAAAAGCGTTCTTTGTTTAATCCTTGAAGTTCGAGATTTGGTGAAATAATGATCGTCCCTGAGCTTCTTAACAACTTTGCCGAAGATGCCTGCCTAAAAAGTCAAGAACCTGCAGTATCCGCAAAACAAAAATTTTATGCTCACTAGCGCCACCTGGTGGCAAAATATCAAATTTCTTTGCTCAAATAATGATAGCTCTTGAGCTACTGAACTACTTTGCCGAAGACGCTATCTTTCTAAGTTGTCAAGCTCCTGAGATATCTGCAAAATAAAAGAGTCATGCTCACTAGCGCCGCGTAGTGGCAATATTTTGAATCAGCTTGCTCGAATAATGGTTGTCCTTAACTTACTGAAGAACTTTGCCGAAGACACCATCTTTCTAAATGGTCAAGATCCTGATATATCTGCAAAACAAAAGTAACACTTCCATGCCTACCTGTGCCACCTAGCGGTCGAATTCCAAATTAAATGAAGTACCATCTCCAGAACAACTTTACTGAATACCGATTCCAAACTGTAATTTATTAATCAATATCTACAATTTAATCAAAACTTAGGTTGTTGGATGACTGGAAATTGAACTATAAATCAATTTACAATATAATTTGATAGAAAAATGCATCTTGAACAGACCGTTCAATTTTGGCAACATGTAATTTTTTAAATGTTGCCGTACGCGCACTGATATTATTTTTCATCATTTACCCTGTATGGGAATAAATCCACATAATGTCTTGTTTAATTAAACATTCGAATCTGACGTCTAGCAAAGGTTTTGGATCATATTGCGATTTAATGATACATATACTACTGTACAAATAGTAATGCCAGCTATCAAACAGGCTTTTTGTAATTTTCTAGAATTAAAAATAGTCACCGAATTAATAAACTATACGCAATAATGACTATTTTCTTTCCGCTTTTCTTTCACTCTCCTGTGAATTTTTACATTAACTGTCATTTCCACAAGGTTCAAATCTAGCGATGCTTCAACCCAGGAGAATTGTAAGTATCATTAAAAATCTTGCACGTTCAATGGCTGGACATGGCGTACCATTGGTACCATGCGTAGCTGCAGGAATTAAATACACCCCTTTGTGTGATCCTTTCCTTCTGACATCCATCGTCCGAGTGCCAGAAAAAGACTCTAGCTAAACTGCGCACTATGGCCCTCCGAACATTTAGGGGAATGGTCCTCCGAAAATCTAGGGGGTTGGTGTCAGGCCCTGCAAGCCAACCGTAAAAATACACCAGCACAAGAACGTCAACGAGAGAATATGAACCAGAAAAATCAGCAAAGACCATAGCGACGGAAATGGACTAGCGATTGGAAGCTCGGTACGTGGAACTGCAAATATCTCAACTTCATCGGAAGCACACGCATACTCTCCGATGTACTGTAGGGCGACAAACAGGAATGTGAAAACTATCGTGCGATCACTATCCTGAATGCCGCCTACAAAGTGCTATCCCAGATTATCTTACGTTCTCTATCACCAATAGCAAATGAGTTTGTGGGAAGTGTTCAAGCTGGTTTCATCAACGGCCATTCGACGACCGACCAAATCTTCACTGTACGGCAAATCCTTCAGAAATGCCGTGAATACCAAATCCCAACGCAATTCCTGTTTATCGATTTTAAAGCAGCTTATGATAGCATCGACCGCGAAAAGCTATGGGAAATCATGGATAAGTATGGCTTTCCCGGGAAGTCACAAAAATAATAAGAGCAACGGTGGACGGTGTGCAGAATAGTGTGAAGATTTCGGGCGAACATTCCAGTTCGTTCGAATCCCGCCGGGAACTTCGACAGGGTAATGGGCTTTCGTGCCTGCTGTTCAACATCGCGCTAGAAGGTGTCTTGTGGAGAGCCGGGTTCAATGAAGGTACGATTTTTATAAGATCCAGCCAATTTGTTTGCTTTGCGAATGAAATGGACACTGTTGGCAGAACATTTGGAACACGGTGGTAGACCTGTACACCCGCCTTAAACGACAAAAGTTGGCTTGGTGGTGAATGCGTCAAGAATAAAGTACATGCTGATAGGAATCGAGCGCGACAGAGCCCGCCTGGGAAGCAGTGTTACGATAGACGGGGAGACTTTTGAGGTGGTTGATGAGTTCGTCTACCTCGGATCCTTGTTAATGGCTGATAACAACGTTAGTCGTGACATACGGAGACGCATCATCAGTGGTAGTCGCGCCTACTATAGGCTCCAGAAGAAGCTGCGGTCGAGAAAGATTCACCCCGCATCATATGTACCATGTACAAAACGCTAATTAGATCGGTGGTCCTCTATGTGACATGAAGAATGAAACATGCTGGAAGAGGACCTGCAAGACTGGAGTGTTCGAACGAAGAGTGTTTAGGACCATCTTTGGCGGAGTGCAGGAAAACGGTGTGTGGCGGCAAAGAATGAACCACGAGCTCGTTAGGCTCTACGGCGAACCCAGTAGCCAGAAGGTACCGAAAGCCAGAAGGGTGCACTGGGCAGGGCATGTTTCAAGACTACCGGACAACAATCCTGCAAAAATGGTGTTCGCGTCGAATCCGGTTGGCACAAGAAGGCGGGGATCACAGCAAGCGAGGTGAGACAAGATCTGGAGAGCGTGGGCCAAAATCGAAGTTGGAGGGACACAGCCATTGACCGAGTAAATTGGCTTAGCATCCTTAACGAGGTTTCATCAGACTAAAATTTTGAAATTCTTTGACAACCGATGCTTGTTTTCTGGCTTTGGTTTCAAATTATTAAGATTTATTTGAATAGAAACAAAGATGTCATCTAACGGCAGAAATATAAATTCTTTATGGCCGCTTAAGAAGGTTTTCAGGTTTCCCTGGAGCATCATGGTCATCCATTGCAAAGATATTGGTTATTATTAAAACGTTCACTAATCTGAGTTTTGATTGTTTAAAGCTCTCTTATAGAACCATTGTGAAAAGAACGCAGACAGCAGCAAGACTAAGCTGAGGATGGTGTGTTTGATTTCCGGACTGGCGGAGGATCTTTTCAGATTGAAAATTTTCTCGATTACGCCCTAAAGTAGAGAGCAATATAAGTAAAAGTGGTAAATTCAAAACAAATAACTCTTTCAGTTAATACTTGTATAAGTTCTCGTAGTAAGCTGAGAAGCAGGTTCTGTCTCAGTTGGAACGTAATACTAGAAAAAAAAAACGAAGACTTCCCCGCTGGGGCTGTTTGGGCACATCAGGAGTTAATCATCAATGTTAACTTCCTCTTCCCGATCAACCTAGATAGCCGCGTAGTGTCGGTAGCGGTTGTTTCAATTGGCTAAGAATTAACACTACGGACTGCCTGTTCCGGTGGTAAAAGTCCACCTCACATGTGACCTCTAATTCATGTGGCTTTAAGCTTACCGTGCCTAAGAATGAATGGTTAGGGGGGTCTAAACAAAACCTAACCGCAAACGGAGCCTGTGGAGTACCAGGGCGCCTTCTACAGTATTATGCCCTTCCTGTGCTACCCGGAGCAATGGTGCAGGTGACCTTGTGTTTCTCCGAGATAATCGGCTGCCCTTCTTCAGTCTCAAGCCTGAGGCAAAATAAGGGTGGGATTATTAATACGTTGTACTTTAGTTTAAATTTATACCTTTATGTTTCCGCATTTTGCGTTTTACACAGTATATTTTGTGCTTCTCGCCTTTGGCGACTTTTAAGAGATACCGATCGTGTTTTTTCGCTGCTGGTCTTTTTCGTGCTGAGATTGCGAAAAGCTTAATCCTTCCTAGTTTGGGTAGTGGCTACGGTTAGGATAGCTTAGTTAGACCAATCTTCAGCATGAAATATCAGTATCGATCAGTCTTGTAGACTCATGCAAATGGTACAGCTCAAATGGCACTAGTTCAAAAACCTTACTTTTGTGTTTCAGAAACATGAAATGGCAAACTCGTGTGCCATGCCTCGTGCATGCGTGCTCGTTAATAGCGCTAATGTTGCTACACTAATTTCTGAGTTAACAACCAGAGATGTACAGTATGCAAAAAAAGTTTATCCACCCCCAGTGGAAAATTAGATTTCTTCCAAAAATCCCACTAAAAAATTAGAAAACGGCTATTAGTTGTTCAGTTTCTTATTATTTAGGTAAAAACAAGTTCAATTCGTGCGAGTTCGATGTAAAAAAAAACAAATTTTCTTGCATTTGAAAGCTGATGTTAAAAATAAGTTAAAAATGACGCAAAAAAAGTTTATCCACCCCTCTGACACACATAGTATTAGTACTTTGTGTGACCACCTTTGGCTTCAATAACTGCTCGGCATCGCTGGGGCATTGACTCAACAAGCTTAGCAGTTGTTTCCGGGGTGATTTTGTCCCATTCACTTGAGATTACCTGCCGCAATTGCTGGATGCTTGTTAGTTTTTGCTCCTGGACCTTAATTTTCAAGATTGACCAGAGATGTTCTATCGGATTAAGGTCAGGAGACTGTGCTGGCCACTCCATAACCTTAAAACGCTTTTCCTTAAACCACTGCAAAAACAGCTTTGAGGTATGTTTCGGATCTCTGTCTTGTTGGAACGTATATCTGTGCCTTAATTTAAGCTTTTGAGCAGACGCTGGTAGTTTTCGCTTCAAAATGTACAAGTAAACCTCCTTGGTCATAATTCCATCGATAAACTCAAGATCTCCCACGCCAGATGTAGCCATAAATCCCCACACCATGACTCTACCTGTAGAAAAAAATCAAAGTCATGCTCAGTTGGTTGAAAAATCAATGATGGTAAAGTAACTCACCACCGCCATGCTTGACTGTAGGCCGCAAACACTCCTTTTTCGAACATTCACCGGTTCGCCGCCATTTTCTTGCGATACCATCAGAACCAAATAGCATTACTTTCGTCTCATCTGACCAAATCACCTTATTCCAGTCATCACTGGTCCATGAAATGTGGTCCTTGGCCCAATTCAATTTATTTTTATATATTTTGCGGACAACCATGGCTTCTTAAGTGCTACTCTGCCCTTAAGACCTTTCTTATCAAGACGATTTCGTACGGATTGTGATGTCAGCTGAATGGAAAACTCGCTTTCAATTTGTTTCGCAATTTTCGGAGCTGATAGTCCCCGATCCAGCTCCGCCTTCTTCACGATAGCTCTGTCAATTCGGCCAGTTGTATTTGAAGGACGTCCCGATCGCTTAGCTGGTAAGATAGAACCACGCTTTTTGTACATCTGCACAATCCTAGCGACCGTATCTTTGTGTAGCTGCACAATTCCGGCAATATCACGGTAGCTTTTGCCAGTTTTGTGATGTTCAATAATCAAATTTCGGATGCTGATCGTAATTTGTGCTTTTTTGGGCATTTTGCAACAAAAAACCTCCAATTTTAACACGAAACTGAAATTTTAAGCACGAAACCTTGAATAGCACAAAATGGATGCTAGACACAATGTTTACATTCGAGAAAGTTGCAGAATACACACTAAAACTCTGTAATACACACTTAAATCTTAGTATCCGATTGGGGGTGGATAATTTTTTTTTGCGTTATTTTTTACCCTTTTTCATAATTCATCACATAAAATCTCAAAAAAAAATATATAAGTCATTTTTTTAATGGCAATGTGATAAATAAACATATATTGATAAACCATGGAGAAACACTCATTAATTTGACATGATTTACACCAGAAAAACAAATGAATTCTAAATTGGTAGAGTGGGGGGGATAAACGTTTTTTGCATACTGTATGTGCTGTCATAATTGATATTTCTGTTGGTGACCTGAATAGGAAATACGTCTTTCGTTTTGTGGTGTATTTACCACATGATGAACCATCCCCAATGGATGAATTCAAACGAGTTGTCGTTCACTGCCTATGAAAAGGTGTTCTGCTGATTGTAGGCAGTGATGCTGATACTCATCACATCATCTGGAGCAGCTCAGATATCAATTTGAGAAGCTCCAGTCTGATGGAATGCTTAAGTAGTTCAAATCATATAAATGTAAATTCGCAGACTTTGCATTTGTTATACCCCACAAACTGGGAATAGGTATTGACCAAATTCCATGGATTTTCTCCGTCCATTGAAAATCCTAGTGATTTGGATGTTTCCACTTCCGGTGAATTGGGACACAATTGTCCTTGAGTGATCTCACAATTGCTTGTCACTTTGCTTATAGGAAATGTTCCTCACAACTCCCTTCGCGGGACAAGTGGATGTCTGGTTATTTGTAAAGGAATATGTCAGATAGTCAGGCTGCTTTTAAGGTGAAACAGTTTAGAATCAACTTCTAAGATTGCACTAAAACTTCAAAGGCACAAATCTCGCAAAGAAAGCATCCCACAACCGTGCACTTTTTATTTTGGCTTTGTGCACTAGCAGAAAGCTTAAAATAAGAAGATCAGAAACGTTTGCCAACTATTTCTCCAGTTTTGTGCCTTTGAAATCGTGAGTAGGGGCACAAGTCGGCCGTTGTGCCGGCCATCTTTGGATTCTGAGATGTGTCGAACTCAAATTGAGGAACTGTATTCAGTCAGCTCTGTAAACCTTTGGCCCTGAGCCGGCTATTCCAATTTCGAAGTGCTGAGTGAAGCTTCAGATAAAATCTTGGGCGGCAACTCAGCACAAGCAATATTGGAATAGTTTGGAGTCATGTCGTCAAACAAAATTGTACATTACTGAGCCATCTCCAAGGGTGGCGAAGTATTTAACAAATCTGTCAAAGCAGAATTGTAGTCTCTTGGTCAGAGCGTTGACAGGCCACTGCCGACTCAACTATTACATGGCAAATATTCAGCGTGCTGACTCATTTGTGTGTGTGATAGTTGTGACTCCGATTATGGAACTTCGTATCACCTGATATGTAACTGTCCAGTTTTTGCGCAAATGCGATTCCAATTACTTAATAAACACTTATTAAGTGAAACTGAATTCAGAAGCCTGAATCTTCAGGACATTCTGTTATTCTTAATCCGCTGTGGTAATGAGCTATAGGCTCTCTTTACGCTCATGCGTTTTGCAGTGCCCTTTTTAGGGCGCTGTTCGAACCCATTGTGGTATGGAGCAACATGCACTCATTTCGCTCATGCGATCTTCCCTCTTCAAGGGACCCATTCCTATTTCCTCCAATTTTCCCTTTCCTTTCCTCTCCCATCGGGTAGATGATGAAATAGGCTCAATTATGGTGACGGCACAAATCTCCCAAATGGCAGGGAACGTGCCTCTGGAGCCGGCCTTCTGATACCTGATAATACATGTAGAAGTTCTCGTAGTAAGCTGAGAAGCAGATTCTGTCTCAGTTGGAACGTAATACTAGAAAAAAACGAAGACTTCCCCGAAATCAACTCTAATAGCGTAGATCAAGAGAGTGTCGGTCATACGGTATTACGGTATTACGTAGTTCTGAAACATGCCACGCATAATTTCCATACCATAATACAGCATTAAATGCTACAAGACTGACTGTCATGAAGCATCGTTTACCAGCATAGCACATACCCATGTGTTCATCCGAATACCACCACTGACTGACTGCGCTGCAGAGGAAGTAAGTGTTCTATGGTTAATGGAATGCATGATTTAGGAGAACGGAATTTATCGGAATAAATTTACGGGAAATTTGCCTGAAACATACAAACATGCTCTTCTGCAGAAGACACGTAGGGAAATGGACTCTTGTTAGCGCCTTAGCAACTTACGCATTCCATGCCATTCTATTGTGCTGCGACATTTTAGAGAGTGGGAGGGCAAGGATTCACGTTATATAGCAAGAAAAAAAAACGCTTCGGAAAAGAAAAATGTGCAAGCCAAGAAGTATGATCAAGCACCACTTTATAGAGAGCATGGTTGGGAAAATTCCAGGATGGAAGTGAAAAAAATAACACACCTACCGAGACAGAAACGATGCATAGTGAGATGAAAAATGTGTTTTTCAGCGGTGGAATTGCCTGCGGCAGGTCCTTCCATGCATTCATAGATAAACGGATGTTTCACTGAAGAAATTTTCATCGACCCCCTGAAATGATCATCATTTCAAATTTCATAACTCACTACCAGAAGCGCGCGCATAGCTGGCGATGGGTTTAAAAAAAAAATGTTGTGAGTGTTACGACTGATTGTCTGTGATGCAATGTTCTCTCGTTTACCTTGCAACGCGAAAGGCAGAAAGGGAAATGCAAATTGGCAAAGGCATAAATATTGTGTACCGGAAGGTATTTACATTTTTAAAGCAACGTGCTGCATGGGACTGATAGGCTGTGCGTCGGAATGAATATAAGTACAGCGATTTATTCAATGTCAAAAGTTACCTACTGCACATTTAATGAACTGAACTAATGTATAGAATGAACTAAAATTGTGAACCCATATATCGTGCACACAGGAAACCTCTTTACAGGAAATGTCTAAATGGAAATTGAAATCAGTGGTATCATAGATCAGAGATATGGGCAGAAATTCATTCTGTAGGTATGCTTCGGCTGTGAAATATAATCTAAATTTTTGCCATACTGCCATAAACAATGGCCATAAAAACTAAATGTTGTAATCTTAAATTAAATTGTGTCTTGAGAATTAAATTATGTGTCTTTAGTAGATTTGGGGTTGCTGAATCTGATGCCGTTCTCAGAAATGTTTCAGCACGTAACAAATTTTAGTAACAGGTCGCCAAAGGTGTATAAAACACTGATATCATCGATATTTACATAAAATTTCTTCTTCTTATTGACATTACGTCCTCACTGGGACAGAGCTTGCTACTCAGCTTTGTGTTATTATAAGCACTTCTACTTTCGGATGGCTTTCTCAGTCTGGAAGTAGAAACCCATCCGAAAGTAGTATTCTAGTTCCAGTCGAAATTGCCATTACCATATAAGCACTTCCTCAGTTATTAACTGAGAACTTTCTTTGCCAAAGTTGCCATTTTTGCATTCGTATATCGTGTGGCAGGTACGATGATAATCTATGCCCAGGGAAATCAAGGAAATTTCCATTACAAATAGATCCTGGACCGACCGGGATTCGAACCCAGACACCTTCTGCATGGCTTTTCTTTGTAGCCTCGGACTTGGCTAAAGAAGGCCCCGAAAAAAAAAATTAAAATTAAAAAAAAAATAAAATATGATTTATCAAACTTTCCAGTTATCTTATTCACCAAACAGGCCTTCCTTAGTGGTTAGAGTCCGCAGCTACAAAGCAAAGCCCGGTCGGCCCAGGATATTTTCATACTGAAAATTTCCTTGACTTCCCTGGGCATAGAGTATCATCGTACCTGCCACACGATATACGAATGCGAAAATGGCAGCTTTGGCAATGGAAGCTCAAAGTTAATAACTGTGGAAGTGCTCACTAAGCTGAGAAGCAGGCTCTGTCCCAGTGAGGACGTGATGCCAAGAAGACGAAGAAAAGAGAAAAAGAAAAAGATAAGTGGTTTGCTTGCTCATTTAGATGTAATTTTTAGCATTATCCATTTCTTCCTTGGAAGAAAGCTCACATTTCAAAAAAAGCTCAGTTCTAATAAATGTTAATATGATGTGTAGAAAGAAACTATATAAAACCATTTTAAAGCTTTTTACAGTACAATTGTACCGAAGTTATAAACATTTTATCTCACGAAGCTTTTTTTTTAACAAAAATCGGCTCAAAGCTCAATAATTAATCCCGAAAGCAATTCGAATGAAACCCGATGTTTCAATTCTAAATAACCTACCATAAAATGTCGTCAGCCACATAAATCAAATGTAATCCCCGTTCAAAAGACAATACCGCGCATAGCCACTATTTATTGTGCACAGTAAACGTGGCTGTACAGCAATATTTCAAATGCAAATATTATGCTCCAAATTTGAAAACAATCAACCATTTCACGCACGGAAAACAGTTCGAGGAATTGCGTTTTTTTTCGATCTCGTTCCTATGTGAATTTTGTGCTCGATGATTTTTTCCTTCACTTTTCCCCTTCCGCTATGCGAACAATCCAGAAATAGCGCGAAATAAAAAACTGCCATGCGGAGTTTTTGGTTTCGTAATCCATATTTTCTCACTTGTTTTGGAATCAGCTCCCCTTACAAGCCCTTCACGCGAAAAAAATATGGAAACCGAGAGTATGGCAACCGAAGGCCCATACTTGAGGCCACTTCCCGAGCAGGAGAAAATTGCTGCGGAATACCAAATTAAGGTGTTAAATACCAGACAATTTCCAAAGATTGCTATCTAAATAAAATAAAATGGTATAAAGAGGTAAAATACTTCAAATAAATTTAATGCTACTAAAACAGTACTTTTCAGTGTCATTTTTTTCTACTATTGATACCTTTACGATCCTTGTTTGGACCCGTGCCTTCGATTTTTCGTTGGACCCGTTAGTGAAAGCTAGCGGTGGTAATCCTTCGTGGACACCGTCTTGGGAAAAAAAAACCTTTTAGAAGGTCACGTCTTCTTCCGTTTATTCAACCATGTTTATTGCAACTACAAACAAAAGGAAGGGTAAATCTAGCAACACGGAAATTATCTTAAATCTTGTAAAAACCTCAGAAGCCAATACCGGCATTGAAAGAGGAAAACAAATTATTACTAACTAATTGCAAAAAAGCTCAAAAATTTGCTTTGCAGTTTGAAAGCGCGCACAATTTTAATTTAGGACTTACTAGTCCAATTGAAAATCAAGTTACTCAGGACTTCGAAAATATTCTCAATCAAGAGAACGTTTTCGAAAATGCCTGTGAGACTGATTTGAAAGAAGTGAGAACTATTATTAAAAAAATCAAAAATATGAAAGCTCCTGGCGATGATGGAATTTTCTACATTCTCATCAAGAAACTTAGAAGGTAGTTTTTGCAAGTGCTCACTGCATCAAAACAAAGGCGCCACTGTATATGGGATTTAACATTGTGACAGCATTGCTGTTCTGTCAAACACACAAGGCTATGGTGGCGCTATATATGCTTTCCATAGCGGCCGTTTTGGTTATTTTAATGATCCATTAGCATATTTTCCTGACAAATTGAAAAATGCTAAGGTTGTTCCAATTTTAAAACCAGATAAAAATCCTGCAGAAGCTTCTAGCTATCGTCCAATCAGTTTGCTTTCCTCCATCAGTAAACTTTTTGAAAAGGTTATTTTGAACAGAATGATGGCCCACATCAACGAAAATTCAATTTTTGCCAATGAATGGTTCGGATTCCGCCATGGACATTGGACCCCTCATCAACTTTTACGTGTAAAAAATTTGATTCTTTTCAACAAATCTGAAGGCTATTCTACTGGTCTTGCTCTTCTAGACATAGAAAAAGCATTCGACAGTGTTTGGCATGAAGGTTTGATCGTAAAATTAAAAAAACTTTAATTTTCCAACATACATTGTTAGAATAATTCAAAGTTATCTGTCAAATCGTACACTTCAGGTTAATTATCAGAACTACCGATCTGAAAGACTTCCTGTAAGTGCTGGTGTTCCTCAAGACAGCATTTTGAGACCAATATTATACAATATTTTCACATCTGACTTACCTGAGTTACCTCAGGGATGTCAAAAATCTTTGTTTGCGGATAACACAGGCCTCTCCGTCAAAGGACGAAGCCTGCGTGTCATCTGTAGTGGACTGCAAAAAAGTTTGGATATGTTTTCTTCATACTTGCAAAAATGGCAGATTTCACTTAATACTTCCAAAACTCAACTACAATCAACTCTCCCTAACTCGATATTGAAGGGACCATCGAGTTAGGGAGGCATCGTGTTACAGAAAACAAAACCAGTGCAACTGCGATCCAAGGGACCATCGAGGTAGCCATGAAAAGCAAATTTTACTATGGTTCTCTAACTTGATATCGAGATACGAAATATCGAGTAAGGGAGAGTTAACTGTAATAATATTCCCGCATAAGCCAAAAGCTCTTTATTTGAAACCCTCAAGTAGACATGTTGTCACGATGAGAGGGTTTTCAATAAATTGGTCAGAAGAAGTTAAGTAACTAGGGCTCATGCTAGATAAGAATTTAACTTTCAAAAATCACATTGAGGACATTCAAGCCAAATGTAACAAATATGTAAAATGTCTCTATCCCCTTTTTAATAGAAAATCAAAACTTTGTCTTAAGAACAAGCTTTTGATATTCAAACAAATTTTCAGGCCAGCCATGCTGTATGCTGTACCAAAATAGTCTAGCTGTTGTAATACCAGGAAGAAAGCTCTGCAGAGAATTCAAAATCAAATTTTGAAAATGATTCTGGTGTAGTACCAATGAGTCACATAGAATATCCAATGTTGAAACATTGGAGCAAATCTATCTTCTATCTATATAAATAAAAATGCAATGGTGTTTGTATGTCACGAAATGGTTTACGATCGGGTCAGCGGATTTAGATGATTCATACTCCATTTTGTTCGTCAAGGGTTCCGACGTGTTTGTGTGTATAAAAGTTCCAGGATATTCACCGGGAAAGTCGGAAAAACGAGAGTGAACGAAACTGGCATTTTGTATGGGACGATTCGTAGTGGTTTTCAACAGCCTACTTGATGGCAAGACGAAGTTTGCCGGGACCACTAGTTTCAAATAAAATTAGTGATAATTTCAGGCAAAAATCGTTACAATCTCTATTGCCACAATCAATGCGTTATATATTTAGGATAAGTTACTTAACCGCAAATTGGAAACGTGTTTTTTTCACTTATAAGCAGGTGAAGTCAACTCACCTTTTAAAAATCTGAACTGCTACGGCAAATGAAATGTAATATTTTTTTTTTTTTTTTTGCGTTTATTAGAGAGGTTTTAAACCAGAAGGGTTCATTCGCCTCTTAGAAAAAAAAAATCAATACTACAATTCTCTACAGAGTTTACAGCATTTCAAATAAATTACATTTCTTCAGAAATTTCAATAATTTAGCTTCTTCCGTTTTGTTGTTACCTAAAGCTATTTGAATATTACTATTAATGCCAGTTTTGTTGCGAATGTCATCGTATTTTATGCAGGTAACGATTATGTGTTCAACGGTCAGCTCCATTTGGCAAACCTCACATGTTGCTGATTGATTTCGGTCGAATAAATGCTTTTTAGTGAGCCTGGTGTGCCCAATTCTGCATCGAGTTAGAGCTCTTTGCTCTTGGCGGTCTTGATGATCTATCCACTTTCCAACAGTTGGTTTGATATTTTGAAGAAAAGTTGCTCGATGATCGTTCCACATGCGTTGAAATTTATCGTGTAATCGTTTGTTGATCCATTTGATAACATCACTAGCAGGTACAACATTATGTAGTGGAGGGGCGGTTCTGCCCCTTTCAGCTGCTTGGTCAGCTGCTTCGTTTCCAGGTATGTCCGAGTGACCTGGAATCCAGCAGAGGGTGATATCCTTAAGGCTCGCTTCTTTTAAGATTGATTGGATGAACGGGTGTTTCGAATCTCCTTTCTTTATTGCATCCATACAGCTCGCTGAATCACTGAAGATCACAGTGGCCCTGTTATCCGCAGTTTGGACAGCCACAGCGAGTGCAGCAGCTTCAGCAGAATAAACACTGCTTTGAGCAAGAAGGCCCGCTTCTATTTGGAGTTCTTGACAAACAACGCCTAGCCCTACTTCAGTTCCCGACTTCGATCCATCAGTGAACATTTGACAATATTCCTCATATTTTTTGTTCTGAAGTTCTTTAACACAGGCCCTGGCAATATTCTTGTTATTCCCTTTCTTGAAAACTGATCTCACGGACCAGTCAATTTTGACTTGATGCATGTCCCAGGGGATTTTCCCTATCCACAGGAGCTTTGCGATCTCTGGAATGTCGTGTCCTGTCTCATCGGCGAATGCTTCAATTGCACATTTACGAAGATGCTGATGATTGAAAAATGGTTTTTCTGCTAGTCGAATATATCTTCTGGCGAGAGTATCCACTAGCCTGAGATGCAATGGTAGCTGGCCGGCTTCGACAGCTAAACTAAGCGTGGGCGACGATCTTAGTGCTCCCGATGTAATTCGAAGAATTTCATTGTAGGTTGATTGATTCCATAGAATGTTTCGATCCGCTTTAAAAGCCAAAGCTTTCAGACAGTTGATTCGGCTGAAGAGAGCTTCTTTAATTTTTGCCCCGTGCACAAGAAAACTGCCTTTCCTGTTGATCCATATCCCGAGAAATCGTGCAGCTTTGACTTCAGGAACGATTTCGTTATCGATCTTCACAACATTTCGAGCACAGCGCCACCTGTGCCTTGATCTTTGACACATATGAAGGATACAGGATTTTGGGGCAGACAGGCGGAATTTGACGCTTTTTGCCCACGTATTGACAGCATCCACTGCTTCAATTAGTCTGTTTCTCACTTTTGGAAGGTGCTTAGAAATAGCGACAAGGACTATATCGTCCGCATATACTAGCACTCGTATATTTTTCGGAATGACGTCAAATACTGGGTTGATAGCTATCAGAAACAAGGTGACAGCTAACACAGATCCTTGGGGGACGCCATTTTCTTGGATCCGATCTTTCGACAAAGAGCCACCGTAGGAAACCCTGAAACGTCGATCCAAGAGAAAGTTGCTGATGCAGCTCCGAATGCGTTTTCCAGTGTTCAAACTATCGATTTGTCTCATTATATGAGTTCGCCAAACTTGATCATAGGCCTTATTGATATCGAGCAATGCAAACTCTGCGTGCGCGTTGGATTGTTCGATTTCTGCTAGAATTTCGGCCAAATCAGCGAAGTAGGATGATGTGCCACGTCCGGCTCGAAATGCATGTTGATGTTCATTGAGTAAGTTGTTTTCTTCGAGGAAGGTCATTAGACGACGATTAACCATACGCTCGTATATTTTACCGATACAACTCAGAAGCGTTATTGGCCGGTACCCTTCCGCATGCTGAGCCTGTGTATTGGATTTTGGGATTGGTATAACCAGTCCTTGTTTCCAGCTGTTCGGAAATTCGCCCTTTTCCCAAACTTTATTGAAACTCTTCAGCATTGCGAGCTTTCCTGCATATGGCAGATGTTTGATCATTAGATATCCGACTTGATCTTCGCCGGTAGAGTGGCCATTAGTGACATCAATGGCTCGTAGCAACTCGTAGATTGTGAAATCTGTATCGAGTCGAGTGTTTCCAGAAACCTGAATATTTTGATCCCATCCTGTTTCTCCAGATTCCTGATCTGTACTAGGGTTTCCTGATGATGCTTGGTAAAAATAATTTGCAAACTGCTCTGTGATTACACTAGTATCTTGGGTAAACGAGTTGTCGATTTGGAGTCCACGCTGTCCGTTTCGTCTTTTTCCCATCAATCGGTTAAAATTACTCCAAAGCACATCGGATGAAGTGTTAGGATTGAACATCTGGCAAAAATTATTCCACGAATCACGTTTGGCAGATTCGATTGTTTTCCTTGCAATCGCCCGAGCTTGCTGGAAAGCTTTTTTAGCGTCATCGTGAAGAGGGTCTGAAGGATTCAGACGTTTCAGTTTGCGAAGAGCCTTACGCCGTGCCTTAACTTTTTCTTTGACTTCGTTTGTCCACCAAATTTCAGATCTTCCTTTTGATACTCCGGAAGATTTTGGGATGGACTTTTCTGCCGCTCCAATGATGAGATTTCTTAGCTGCTCGACATCGATATCTGAATGCGACGAAAGCGATTCAAGGATAATATTTTCAAAAGAGATCCAGTCAGCATCTTTATAAATCCACCGTTTACGTGAACGTTGAGACGGTGTATTTTGATCCGAGGTGACTCTGATGGGGAAATGGTCGCTTCCGAAGGTATCCTTGTAGATTGACCATCGAAGTTTTGCTGCAAGGCTACATGACACGACAGTGAGATCGATTGCCGAAGTTGTTCCATGAGCAGAGCTGATGAAAGTTGGTTCTCCATTATTTATTACGATAAGTTGATGTTCGACAAACCATTCGAGTAGAAGACATCCTCGTTTAGTAGTTTTCATACTACCCCAAGCTTGGCCGTGTAGTTCCGGCGTCCAGAATAGAACTACGGACAACCCGTTCCGGTGGTAAGAGTCCACCAAACGGGGTAACCCCAATTCAAGGTGTGATGCGAAAAACCGTGCTGAGGAATGAATGGTCGAAGGGGTGAAAAAGATGTTCGGCCATTAACGGAGCCTGTGGGGCACCTGGGCACCCCTCACAGTATTTTGTCCCTTACCGCGTTAATGCAGGTTCTCTGGCGTGGTGGACCTCTTTTCCCGTGCTACTCGTGGGATTCAAAAATGAGTACAATATCTAATCAAAACAATAGTAGTAGTGCAGGTAGTAGCAGTAGTAGGGAAGCGAACCCCTTCGCAAGAAGTGGGCTAGCTAGATCTCCGTTGAGGAGAGTAGAAGCAGGAGGAGGCAGCAGTGCACGTAGTGCCAGTGCTGGAACCCATATTTCATCCCCGGCTAACGCATCGGGTGAAGTTATGGATGGAGCGTGGTTGATGAGGGCCATCAATAAAAGTAGAGATGGGCTCTCTGCGATGGAAGTGGCTGCACAGCAGCTCGACTCCATAATTGACTTTGCGTCCTCGAAGTCTAACATCAGCAAGGACCTCAAGCAGGCCTTGCTTAGACTTCGTAAGTCAATGTTGGCGGCCAAGCAGAACCATGCTGAACCCATGGTGACTGTGGCTGCGGCAGAACCCGTGGAACTGAAGGTGCCGAAGTCTACCCAGACGGAACCCTTCGTTTTCGCGGGCAGCCCCAAAAGCGTGGAAGCGAATGCTTACAGCAAGCAATCGCAGAAGCGCGCGAGGCAGCCGTCAGGGGAGGAGCTACCCGGCGGCGCTCGTAAGGCCAGGCGGATACTGACCCCGAAAACCGGCAGAAGTGCCGGAAAATCGGACCCCAGCCAGGCGTCCCGGAAAGCCGAGAAGGGTGGGCCCGAAAAGGCTGGCCCCTCACGGAGTGATGGGAACAGGGGGTTGCGACCTTTGAGAGGTCCTCCATCACCACAGGTCAGGGCGGAGCAGGGGGGGGACGCCCCCTGGACAACCGTAGTGAGGAAGAAGAAGAAGAAGAAACAGGAGAAACAGGAGCGCAGGGATACCAGACCTAAGAAAGGTAGGAGGGTAGGTGCCAAGCGCGAAAAGGGTGATGCGATCATCATCAAGACGGAAGAGTCCAAGTACTCGGAAGTCCTGAAGGCGATGCGCAGTGACGCGAAACTTGCGGATCTAGGAGCCGACGTACGCAGTGTCAGACGCACTCGTACAGGTGAAATGATCCTCGAGCTTAAGCGCGACAAGGAGCGCAAGGGCGCCGCCTACAAAAGTTTGGCGGAAGAGGTCCTTGGCGCTGGTGTTGAAGTGAGGGCTCTGACGCAGTCAGTGACTCTGAAGGTGATGAACCTTGACGAGATCACTAACGCAGAAGAGCTCGTCACGGCACTGCGGCAACAGTGCGAAGTGCAGGTGCCCACCACCGCCGTTCAGCTACGGAAAGGTCCGGCAGGTACTCAGGTGGCCTTAGTACACCTACCTGTGGCAGACGCAAATAAGTCCGCTAAGGTAGGTAAGATCAAGGTTGGTTGGTCAGTATGTTCACTGAACATACATGAGCAACCAGTGATCTGCTTTAGGTGCAGGGAACCTGGACACAAGTCCTGGGGCTGTAAAGGCCCTGATAGGACTAAGTTGTGCAGGCGTTGTGGTGAGGAAGGTCATAAGGCGCTAGGCTGCAAGAACCCTCCCAAGTGCTTGATTTGTTCCGGCAAGTCCGTGAACAACAATCACCCAACGGGAGGCTCAAGGTGCCCGACCTTCAAACGAGCCATCAACGAAAAATCACAGTGCAGGTAACGCAGCTGAACCTGAACCACTGTGACGCAGCTCAGCAACTGCTGTACCAGTCAGTTGCTGAGTGGGGGACGGACATCGCCATCATATCGGACCCATACCGAGTACCCGCCGGCAACGGCAACTGGGTCGTGGATGGATCCGGAAAAATGGCGGCGATATGGACAACGGGTAAATACCCTGTCCAGCAGTTGGTGTCTACTACCTACGAGGGCTTCGTGATCGCCAAAGTAAACGGGGTCCTCTTCTGTAGCTGCTATGCGCCTCCGAGTTGGTCGACCGAGCGGTTCACGCAGATGCTGGACTGCATGACGACCGCGCTGACAGGGCGAAGGCCAGTTGTAATAGCGGGTGACTTCAATGCCTGGGCCGTGGAATGGGGAAGCCGTAACACGAACCAGCGAGGTCAAATCCTGCTAGAGGCACTGGCCGTGCTAGATGTCGATCTGGCTAATGTTGGTGCCAAAAGTACCTTCAGCCGTAACGGAGCGGAGTCGATTATCGACGTTACTTTTTGTAGTCCTGGCCTAACGAGTAGTTCGAACTGGAGGGTAGACGATGCCTACACTCACAGCGACCACCTGGCGGTTCGCTACAGTATCGACTACAACAACAGCAGGCAGCGGGTTGAGGAAGCGGCTAGGTCAAGGCCAAGCCCTCGTAGGTGGAAGACATCGTACTTCAATGATGAAGTACTTAGGGAGGCGCTCCGCCGTGAGCGTAACCTACTCGGACTAAGCGGGGACGAACTGGTAGCGGTGCTTACGCGTGCATGCGATGCGACCATGCCTAGAAAAGTCCACCCTAGGAATGGGAGACCACCGACATACTGGTGGACTCAAGCTATTGCGAACCTGCGCCGTGCCTGCCTACGGGCCAGGAGACGGATGCAGCGAGCACGTACCGAGCAGGAGCGTGAAGAACGACGGGCGGTGTTCACCGCTGCCAAAGTCGCGCTGAAGTCCGAGATAAGGGCAAGCAAAAAGGCCTGCTTCGAGGGACTCTGTCAGAGTGCCAACGCGAACCCGTGGGGTGATGCCTACAGGATCGTAATGGCGAAGACAAGAGGTGCAATTGCTCCTACGGAGCAGTCTCCACAGATGCTGGAGGGGATCATCGAGGGGCTCTTCCCGCGCCACTACCCTAGCCCATGGCCTCCTTTTGTAGGACAGCCGGGGATTGGGGCTGGTGATGAGGATAGAGTAACTGATGAGGAACTTGTAGGGATTGCAAAATCCCTAAGCATGGGGAAGGCACCAGGTCCGGACGGAGTTCCAAACCTGGCCCTCAAGGTCGCAATCTTGGAGGCTCCCGGTATGTTCAGATCTGCTATGCAGATATGCCTGGACGAGGGAGTATTTCCAGATGCGTGGAAGAGGCAGAGCCTGGTACTATTGCCAAAGGCGGGGAAACCACCCGGTGACCCGTCGGCGTATAGACCAATATGCTTGATTGACACGGTGGGGAAAGTGCTCGAGAAGATCATCCTCAACAGACTGTCGAGGTACACCGAGGGTGTAAATGGTCTCTCAGGCAATCAGTTCGGCTTCCGGAAAGGGAGGTCCACTGTAGACGCTATTCTGACGGTTAAGAAAACCGCTGAGATAGCACTCCAGCGTAAGAGGAGGGGTATTCGCTACTGCGCAGTAGTGACTCTGGATGTAAGGAATGCATTTAATAGCGCCAGTTGGGCGGCTATTGCTGATGCGCTCCTGCGTCTGGGGATACCCGAGTACCTGTACAAGATTCTCGGAAGTTACTTCCAGAATCGGGTATTAGTCTATGACACAGAGGTGGGTCGGAAGTGCTTTCACATAACCTCAGGAGTCCCGCAAGGTTCCATCCTGGGTCCGGTGTTATGGAATGTCATGTACGACGAGGTGTTGAGATTAAAATTCCCGGCGGGTGTGGTCATCGTTGGCTTTGCCGACGATATTACGCTGGAGGTCTACGGTGAATCGATCGAAGAAGTGGAATTGACTGCAGCCCACTCGATCGCAATTGTGGAGGAGTGGATGAGCTCCAGGAAACTGGAATTGGCTCATCACAAAACTGAGGCGGTTGTTGTCAACAACCGAAAGTCGGTGCAGCAAGCGGTGATCAGTGTAGGCGACTGCACAATCACTTCGAAGCGCTCCGTCAAACACTTGGGGGTGATGATCGACGACAAGCTTACCTTCGGTAGCCATGTCGAATATGCCTGCAAGAGAGCCTCCACAGCTATTGTGGCACTGTCCCGGATGATGTCCAATAGCTCTGCGGTGTACGCCAGCAAGCGTAAGCTTCTGGCCAGTGTCGCCTCGTCCATACTGAGGTATGGTGGCCCGGCTTGGGGCACGGCTTTGAGTACCAATAGCTACCGTAGCAAGCTAGAGAGTACTTATAGGCTAATGTGCCTGAGGGTTGCGAGCGCGTACCGTACCGTGTCACACGATGCACTATGTGTCATCACCGGTATGATGCCTATTGGTATTCTTATCATGGAAGACATAGAGTGCTTCGAAATGCGCGGCACAAGAGGCATACGCAGGACTGCCAGACTGACCTCCATGGTCAAATGGCAGCGCGCGTGGGACAGTTCCACCAAGGGAGTGTGGACTCACAGGTTGATTCCGAGGTTGGATATCTGGGTCAATAGGCGCCATGGGGAACTAACATTCCACCTAACACAGGTCCTTTCGGGTCATGGATGCTTTAGACAATATCTACACCGTTTCGGTCATGCGGGTTCTCCCGAATGTCCAGTTTGTGCAGGTTTAGAGGAAACGGCGGAACACGTTTTGTTCGTGTGCCCGCGTTTCCGCACAATGCCACATGCGGTCGGGACACGACTCCGGACAATTTGGTCCAGAGGATGTGTGCAGACGAGTTTGGCTGGAATGCCGTTTCATCGGCTATCACCCACATCGTCTCGGAACTCCAAAGGAGGTGGCGTGTGGACTCGAGGAGTGACTAGTGCAGACGCTAATCAACAGGTGGTCCAAGGGTTCGCAGTCGGCTACGTAGGTCATACCGGTGCCCTACGGTCGAAATCGACCCTTACAGCGATTAAGTGGCCGCGGAGAGAACATCCTGGTAGCGCTGCTGTCGTGGCGCCGGCCTACTGGGTGGATACGAGCCTCTGGTTGTTCGGGGCAGGTGGAGGCCCCTTCGTCAGCAATCCCAGCTGGTGCTAGCTGATAGGGCCTGAGCCTTCAGTAGGTCAAATTGCGAAGCCCGCAGTATCAGTTCTTGATACCTGCGGTGCAGCTGGGCGCGGGCTTAGTGGTCGACCCTGCCCGCCTTCAGCGGACAACGGGAGGTGAGGACCACCCGGGAAGCTGGCAATGCGCCAGCATGCTACCTTGGTGGACCCCCATAAGCGTGTCATCGATGTTCGTTGCTGCATGGCTACGCAGCTAACCTGGAGGATGCGATGTGCAATAGCCCCTCTCCGAAGCAATGCCTTCTTGGTGGTCCCGGAGAGACGAAGGGTTTGGCGGCAATGGAAATGGTTTAGTGGGTCGGGGGTGTAGTCCTGTTTACTGCTTGTACGTAGTAAATGGTCCCCAACCCCACACTCCCGGACCTCGGTCCGGAGTCTGTTGAGCAGATTATCCCCCCATTGCTTAGAAGGAAAAAAAAAAAAAAATACTACCCCAAGCTTCGTGGGCGGCGTTGAAGTCCCCGCCGATGACGAAAGGTGGATCTACATTTTCAATTATGCTGTCAAGCGTCGTAATAAGATCTTGATCACATGTGTTTGGAGGCACATAGATACTGACAATCGATATGTTCAACGGGGATTGTATTCGGGCGGCACATACAGGGATGCACGTAACAAAGTGATAGAATTGGTGAGGGAATTCTTTGAGAACCCCCAATCCAGCTGCTCCACCACCCTGAGAATAGTGACGGCTAGATAATTCCCAGTCGTAGCGGGAACTGAGTGCTGTGCTAACCTTCTTTGTCATCATTTCCTGAAGGCCGATGCAGATTGGAGCATTTTGGTTGACGATATGAGAGAGTTCTGGGTGATTTTTCCAAAGGCCTCTGATGTTCCATTGGAGCATGATGATCTTGTTGTTCACTTTAGTTTCGGAGGTCGAAGAGCAGTTGCTTGTAGGGGAGCTTTCGCGAACAGGCGAGGTTTCTGAAACATGGTGAGAAGTATCGTGGGATTCATGTCTAGCTAATGATAATACAGGAATACTTGCCCGAGATGAAGGGCGAGCCACGTCGACTGCCGCCAGAGGCTCATCGAGCAAGCTCGGAACATCTCTGGTCAGGGTCGACGTGGTGCGCCTCGCACTTGGCGAATCAATGTTTTGGGTGACGAAATTGTTGGACGTAGATGGCTGGGGGTAGAAGTTGTAGAGCTGATCGTATGCGCTGGAATCGGACGGTATTTTCGGCAGCGATGAGTTGTTCGAGCTGGCGGCCGAGCTGGGGGTTTGGTGGTCAACAGGTAGAAGGATGGCGTCCTGGATCACCTCTCCACCCAGGCTCGCTCCCTTTATCAGGAGTGGAGGGGGTACTACACATTCCCCACCTCCAAACCGCGATGTTGTATCCACAGGTTGAGATGGAGAGTTGAGTATTTTTCTAGACGGAATTATGGAGTCGTGTGAGTTAGTATCCAAATCGTAGTCCGAAGGGTCGCAGGGTCGTTCAGAGATAGCGTCGGTTGCATGTCGTAGATCATCCGATATCGAGTCATTATGCATAGCTAGGTCAGTCATTTTGTGATGTGTTTTTGGAGGGAACATCTTGGTCATTTTTCAGAGGTGCCTCCAGAGTCGGCGATCAAGGATGCCCTTTTGCCTGATTTATGAGTGACATCAGTTGGTGATATTTCCATTAGGTGTTTTCTGCTCCTACTGCGTGTTCGTATCGCTTCGTCCATTGCATGATCCGCGGTCCTTCTAATATCGCTGTGGAGAGACGGAGGAGATACGAACGTTTTGTCTTTACGTGACATTCGCTGAGTGTTCTGGTTGGAACATGATGAGTTTGCTTGGAGGAACACCGATTTTTTTTCTATTTGGGAGCTGTCGCGTGATTTTAGACGTTGACCGTTGATGATGGCTTCAAGTTTTCGCTTTAATGTTTCGACTTCAGCCCGCAGTTCCGCAATAATTTTATCTTTGTTCGATTCCTCTTCTCTTAGCCGTTTTTGCACCTCGCTGGCGATCGTTTCCTTCTGTGTTTCACTAGCGTAGATTTTTCTAGCTTCAGCAGTTGACACATTCCTATCGATTCGAATTCGGATCACGTTAGATTCATCCTTGTATTTTGAACATGTACGTGATGTTGGTGAGTGAGTGCCTGTACAATGCATACAATACGGAGCGTTGCTGCATTGCTCCCCTTCTGATGTGTGTGGTGCTTGGGAGCATTGCAGGCAAATTCTAGGCTGTTGACAGAATTTGCGAGGATGTCCATAGGAGCCACACTGGAAACAAACAGTCGGAGCGGGATAGTAGGTGCGAACGGGGACGCGGAGTCCGCCAAAGTAGATGAATTCCGGCAGGAGAGTACCTTGGAATGACAATACGACTAGAGGAGTGTTTTGAACCGACCCGTTGACTTTTTTCGTGATTCTGCGTACAGCTTGTACTCCTTGCGGCGTCAGATATTTGAGAAGTGCTACCTCGTCGACATCAGTTGAATCGGATTCGTAAACGACACCCTGCACCTTGTTCATCGTAGGATGGGAAATAACTTCGACGACGGTTCCGTCAGTGAGCTGGGTCATGTTAGTCAGCTTACCATAGACTGATTTCAAATTGGTACGAAGTACGTACCTAGTTCCGCGGCCCTCCTTGGTCATTCCTATCTTCGCTGCATCTTGCACTCCGACCGCTAGTTCAATGGATGCGTAAATGATGAAAGGGTTTGGTAGTGGCGATTGTTGGCTATTTTGCGTATTTGCTTCGTTTGGTTTTCTGCGTAGAAGCAACACCATCGTTTGCCCCATTTCGTCCTCACTGAGCATCCAGTCTGGTTGGCGTTTTCCCCTCAACGACCCACCTGGATCGCCAGGATCACCCCTAGAAGGGGCATGATTTGCCCCGGCCATCAGGCCGGGA
Source organism: Aedes aegypti (assembly GCF_002204515.2). Classification (NCBI taxonomy): domain Eukaryota; kingdom Metazoa; phylum Arthropoda; class Insecta; order Diptera; family Culicidae; genus Aedes; species Aedes aegypti. The sequence continues at coordinate 141,368,797 of NC_035107.1, forward strand.
TGTGGTAGCGACAATCAAAACACTTTTTTGGCTGCTGTCGAGTCTCTCCAGTTAATCGGGTTATCGCTATTGCTATAGGTAGCACTGGCTGGTGCGACAAAACAATGGAGCGGTGATGCTATAACACTTGTTGTTATCTTTAGCAGCCGTAAGCAGATATATCGGCGGCAATTTCAGCTATTTTAATGACTTCACTAGATTTCTTGCACTCCCGGCTAAATCAGCACTACTAACTTGCTATGTTAGCAAATTTCCGGAGATTGATTCGGCTTATTTCACTGGGAAATATCACCTCAATTTAGAGTAACACGGACGCGTGGTAATGACGACTGTGTCCCGAACTCAAGTGATGAGAAATGTAATATGTTGTTATCAAAATGTTAATAAAATCTTAAATTTGTTTTACCATGTTAGTGTTTTATAATAACACAGAACACCTAGATATAAGAAATTAATATAATGTTTAGAATGATACTTGTTGCATACCGTTCTTAACAGACAACATGTAACGTGAATCCCGAGCGCTCCCTTTTATGAACTGTCAGCAGAACGACGTGAACAATAGGAAATCGCGGAGCGAGCGATGCGTGTGTGTACTGGTCAACTCTGTTCACCATGATACATCTGCGTATGCTGTAGAATAGATGAGAAGCCAGTTAATCGCATAAATTTAGTGATTTGTAGCATCGGGTAGAATTGTGGAAGCCGAAATTAGCTGTTTATTAACCGGTATCACGGCAGCCTGGACTCTGCACGGTGATATACAGTTTGAACCGATTGTGACACCAATTTGTGGGCAACCCAGAAAGACAATTGAGCGCTATAGTGTAGAACCAATATTTGCTGTAGGGTTCTAAGTGATAACATAATTTGTTATGCCTTAATATGAATTTATTGCAGATAGCAAAAGCTGTTATTCCTAATGATCTATCCTATTATTCATTTTGTTCTCTTTAGCCATGATAAGGATCAATGAAAATCGTGTTAAAATCGAGCTGAAGAAGTTTGCCTTGCGGTTTCTTGAAAAGCAGAAGATTAATATTAATGAAATAATATATTTCAATTGTAATCTTTAAAAGCTATTATAAAATCTAATAAGTTTCATCTTAAAAGCTGGGAAACATCCAACCTGCTAAATAGACAGTTTTCTTTCCCTGGAAACCCGCAAACTAGAACAATACTAATAAAACAAAAACAAAAAAAAATATTAGCCGGAAAAGAATCTCCCAGCATAGCACCATAGTGCAGCACGTCTTACCTGGATCAGTTAGCAGCAGAAAGTGAGCCGAAGATATTTGCTGCATGCAAGGGCCTACTGTGACGGAACTCATATTGAGTGCCATTCACTGGAAGTTAAGCTCAGAGCATACTTTGTGTACATTAGCCTGGGACACGGTTATATGAAAAATTTATATTCTCGCTCCAGTCCACTTTTTGGATAGCATTTAGGTCCCATATAAGCTGTGCACAATTTCAGCTCGATCGGTGAAACTTTATTTTAGCGCCAGTCGTTCAAAGTTTGTATGGGGTTTACTAATGGGAAAACTTACTTTTGCAAAGAAAAATCGCCAGAGGCCGCCCATTATCGTCTATAAAAATTCTGAATACAGATCTCGATAGGTATTTCTACGATAAACAACTTTGCCGAAGACCGCAAAGCAATCGGATGCTTGTGAAAAAAGTTATTAAGCGTAGACTATTTGGAAATTTTGCCCGATTTTGTTATTATTGTTATTCCTTTACGTGTTAATCAACGTCGCCTTGCCAATTGGTTTTCATTGAATAACTTTTTTCATAAGTGTCGGATTGTTTCGCGGTCTTCGGCAATATTCGGGGGCCCAGATAGCCGTAGCGGTAAACGCGCAGCTATTCAGCATGACCATACTGAGGGTCGTGGGTTCGAATCCCGCTGGTCGAGGATCTTTTCGTAAAGGAAATTTTCTCGATTCCCAGGGCATAGAGTATCTTCGTAGCTGCCACACGATATACACATGCAAAAATGGTCAATCGGCAAAGAAAGCTCTCAATTAATAACTGTGGAAGTGCTCATAAGAACACTAATCTGAGAAGCAGGTTCTGTCCCAGTTGGGACGTAATGCCAGAAAGAAGAAGAAGGCAATATTCTTCATCGTAGAAATACCTATCGAGATCTGTGTTCAGAATTTTTATAGACGATAATGGGCGACCTCTGGCGATTTTTCTTTGCAAAAGTAAGTTTTCCCATTAGTAAATCCCATACAAACTTTGAACGGCTGGCGCTAAAATATAGTTTCATCGATCGAGCTGAAATTTTGCACAGTTGTTATGGGACCCAAATGAAATCCAAAAAGTGGACTGGAGCGAGAATCTAAGTTTTGTCCCACACTAGTGTACATATTAGGGCGGTTCAGAATTCAAAAATGTTTGAAAATTCAATCTCCCATATTTTCCTTATCATCCGTACCATAAAAATAGTGTTCTGTGAAATTTTCAGCTATTTCGGTAGTGATTTAAAAAGTGGCCCAAAGACAAAGTAGGTTTATATGGAAATTACTATGGAAAAATTTTGAAAAATGTTCCAAACGCGTTAGTACAGTAATGTAAGTACGAACTTATCATTCCATAGTAAAAACTCATTCTCCAAACCTTATTGAAGGATGTTGCTGAAGATAGAAATCAAGTTTGAGCTAATTATGTTTGGGATTTTTGCAGATGTTTTCATGACTATAATCCCATATTAAGGTAAATTGAATTGAATTGAATTACTTTTTATTGAAGGGATTTTCTGCCGTAGGCAGGTTCATCCCCAAATGAAGGTAAATAATAGCAAACAAACTAATGAACATCTCTTCTCCTATCCATCAGATTGAATTGCTCTCTTCAGCAATTTTTTTATTATGTTTTGAAGAATGAGTTTTTACTATGGGATGATTGAGTATGCTTACATTCTAGTACTAACATGTTTCAACGAACATTTTTCAAAATTTCTTCATAGTAATTTCCATACAAACCTACTCTGTCTTTGGGCCACCTTTAAAGCACTACCGAAATAGCTGAAAATTTTACAGAACACTATTTTTATGGTAAGACTGGTAAGAAAGATATGGGAGATTGGATTTTCAAACATTTTTGAATTCTGAACCGCCCTATTAATTATATGGTGTTATTCTTAAATATGATATGCTTTAATATATACGAGTTATTCGTTCCTGCTCGGGTTGTGTTCAAAATGCCAATAGCATACATGTTCATAACTATCGAAAAAAAAACAATGTTTCTCATATTTGCCAACATTGCCGGCTGGTGTTGCAGATTCTGTAATGAAAAACGTTGGTTGTTTCATTTCGGCAGCAAAATGCTCATGCACTGTCGAACAAACGCGGTTGAAGCCTCTTTCCACAAGCCACTGTCACCACCATCAACCGTTAAAAACATTCGCACCCATTGCCCCAAAGTGTGTAATATTAATGAAATAATATATTGAAACAGCTTGTCGAAATAGAAAACTACCATCGGACACACAAGTGAAATCAAATCGAGCATTCTTGGTGAAAATGATCCGCTATGATTTATTTGCGGCTTTCCAAACGTACGAACAAAGGAAAGTCTGCGCGGAAGCCTTTCGAATGCTGGCAAGTGAAGTGTAAATATTTATGTAGAATATCAACTGTCGGAAATTATTTAGGTTTAATATTGTTTAGGGTGTGCCTGCAACTGAATTTAGTGAAACATTAGTAACCGTGTTAGCACTCATCAACTCTTCAAGAGATTCACTAGATACAGTGTTTCAGTGCGCATCGTACTCTCGTGCTTTGCTTGCACAATTCTTTCAGCCCTCAAAAGTTTCTAAAACTGCTCAAAGCATCAAAACAGTACTCCTCAGTGCTACAAAATCAGTACTTTTTACTTCTACTTTTACTTTTTCATACATATTGATCCCTTTTCGATACTTGTTTGGATCCGTGTCTATGATTTGTCGTTGGACCCGTTAGTGAAAGCTAGCGGTGGTAATCCTTCTTGGATACCGTATTGAAAAAAAAAACCTTTTAGAAGGTCACTTCTTGGAAAAAACGATGTTTCTTCGGAATGCGTTCCTATAAGCGCTCCCAAAGTTATTAACTGAGAGCTCTCTTTGCTAATTGACCATTTTAGCATGTGTGTATCGAAGGTACGAAGATACTCTATGTCCTGGGAAGTCGAGAAAATTTTCTTGTACGAAAACATCCTCGACTGGCTGGATTCAAACTCACGGCCCTCTGCTTGGTCTTGTTGAATAGCTGCATGTTTACCGCTACGGTTATCTGGGCCCCCTGTTTCATGAGGTTATATCATCTGAGCAACTAGCTATAAATGAATTAGTAACATTGTTCCTCAGTGATATCTTGGTAAACGTCACGTATCGTCATGTAATTAGCTTATATCTAAGCAATTATTCATCAAAATCCAAACACGTCAGAATTGGATTACCAGTAGACGCAAAATCTGAGCTAACCGAACTAAACTTCTCCGTTTTCCATATTCTGTCACACCTTGCTGTCAACAATCACACGATGACATCTCCATCCCAGACTGCTGATTAGCCACCCACACTTAGCTACGATGTGTAACATTTGCCGACGGGTGTCTTCATTTCCACTAACCCTCATCGTCGCAACCGGTGGCAGTATCTACTTAATATACACTTCTTTCGCTCCGCTGAGTGCGTCCTACAGCATCAGCAAAGTTTTGAAGTTGTTTGTATTCTGACGCATTATCCCTCTTGATATATGATTCCTCGAGGAGCATATTAAAGCTGTATACATAATACCTACTCACTGGGAGGAAGGAAGATACGTATACCGCATCGCTTCGTGGTCTTTCGCACTTTCCCCGTTCCAGTCTGTTCTGAGGGGGGTGTTTTATGTCTCTCGCACAAGTATAGGAGAGGTGGGGGTCAAATGAACATCTTAAGGATTTTATCTCGATTCCAATGAAAAACGATAATCTCGTAAAATTCAGTCAAACTATCCAAGCGCTTCTTCCCCTCAACTCCAACGCCATTCTCTACTCCAAACCCTTGGCCCGCTATCCATCGCATCAATCGCTCCGTGAAATCCGCAAAACGCCTCCGTGATATTGACGGTAATTCCATTAAAGTTGACAGTGGATCCATCAAGACGGGTACGAAAGCTTTAGACGCACTATCATCTGTTCGCCTCGCCCCGCGATCCAATGATGATTTGTTTTGGATATATTTATCAGCATTTCACCGAGATACGTCTGAGAGCCAAATCACCTCATTTGTCACTGAGTGCATGGAGTTGCCTACCAACATCGAACCTCAAGTGGTCAAACTAGTTCCTAAGGGAAAAGATCCAAATACGCTCAATTTCGTATCATTCAAAGTCGGATTGAGCGACAAATACAGGGATAAAGCGCTTTCATGTGATTCGTGGCCTGAAAACATCCGATTCCGGCAATTCGAGGACAACCGTTCAAAAAACTTGCCCCATGTGGTCAGTCTAACTTCCACGATTCATCCTGGGACAGAGGATCCTTCAGAGCGAGCTTCTTCGAGTTTGATAGTGTAAGTAGTTTAGGACCACCAGGACGCACGCAACGAGGCATTAGGGGAGCTCCTTCTGACCCCGTAACAGTCGAGCCATCATCTCCTGCATATCTATCGAATTACGCTTTTGATTCCGTTTTCTGCCATCATCGTCGTCCTGGTCCTGTTAACGGTGGTTTGGAAGGAGTCTCCCAGCCTGCACCTTCAAGCAAGTATGCGTGTAGTAGGAGACTTTCCCTCGGTGATGAATTCGACAATTTCAGCTCTGTTCCCTCAAAAACCATTCACGTCGTAAATCTTGAACGCAACGAACCTTCCTTATCATCAACTTCGCTACCGGGCCGCACTGTGGAAAGCCTCATGGAAGCTCCCGACCCTTCTAACCCAGTCGAGCAAATCGCAGTCACCGCTCATCATAGTCGCCCCGGTCCTGTGGTTGGTTGTGGTGCGGGAGTCTTCCAATCCGTTACCACAGGCGAGTATTCGTACAATTCACGTAATGGAATATCGATACCCGATGAATCAATTTTCAGGACCTCAAACGGACAGTCAAGCACATCGACAATTCAGCACGCTGACAATGACGACGTTCTCATCTATTACCAAAATGCTGGTGGGATGAACAGCACTACACACCATTATCTGCTGGCAACCAGTGTTGACCAGACTCATTTCCCCGAAATTCGAATTGTGAAGCCATGAACTGTTATAACTGAGCGTTGTATTCCTGAGATGTAGGGGGAGGTGGTTGGGCTTGAGTGTTGCACATGGGATCCGACAGTTTCGATCTCGGTGGGCCGCAATTCAAGTTTCGGTGAAATGATTCGCACTCACTCACTCACTCATTTCATTTCACCGAAACTTGAATTGTGGCTCTCTGGGATCAAAATTGATCGATTTTGTGTGCAGTACTCAAGCTTAACCATCTGCTTTTCTATCTTAGGAGGATAGAGCATGGTTGTAGTAGTTCGTGGCTTCGTAGTTCGGAAAATGTTATTTTCGGGGAAATGAGTCTGAACAACACTGCTGGCAACATCCGACGAGTGCTATGACGTAATTGTGCTTACCGAAACGTGGCTTGACTCACGGACCATCTCCAGTCAAGTGTTCAATTCCGACTACGACGTTTTTCGATGCGACCGCGGGCCTAGAAATAGCCGTAAATCGACAGGTGGTGGTGTTCTAGTTGCGGTTAACAAGAGTTCACGAATCGCAAGGTTTTCTTGTGCGGTATTTACGTCCCTCCTGATCGAACACGTGACGACGATTTGATCGAACGTCATACTAGATCGATCATGTCGGTGGTCGAAATGACGTCGGCGTGTGATGTAATCATTGTCATTGGGGATTTCAACCTACCTGGTATCTCGTGGCAACCATCTCATCACGGTTTCCTTCACCCCGATCCTGACCGCTCTACAATGCACGTTGGTGCAACTAAACTACTCGACTGCTACTGTTCAGCCACTTTACGTCAAATTAACCACTTGACCAACGAGAACAATCGTTCCCTTGATCTCTGCTTTGTAAGCGCTCAGGATGTCGCTCCGACAGTTTCGATCGCCCCCTTGCCGTTAGTCAAGCAAGCAAGGCATCACCCTCCGTTAATTCTTACGTTGAACGACCGCCATACAATCGAAATGAAAGGAATTGTTCCTGTTTCCTATGACTTTCCGAATGCTGACCATGGTGGAATTGCAGAATATTTTGCCTCCATCGATTGGTTAAACGTTCTGGATGGACGAGATGCTGATGAGGCGGCTTTGACTCTCTCAAACATAATTGGGCATGTTATTGATCGGCATGTGCCCAAGAAAGCTTTCAATGGTAGCAGGAAACCATGGATTACACGTGAGCTTAGTTCATTGAAAACCACAAAAAGAGCAGCACTCAGGCATTATTGTAAGCACCGCACGATTCCGTTGCGTGATCAATATCGGAGTTTGAACGCCGAATACAAATTGCGAATTCGTGAGAGTTTTAGGCATTACCAGCACGGAATCCAGCGAAACCTGCAGGCAAAGCTAAAATCATTTTGGAGTTATGTGAATTCTCAACGGAAGGAGTCAGGTTTCCCTTCAACCATGACTTTTAATGGTGAAGTTACCTCAGAGCCACAAAAAGTCAGTCAACTTTTTGCTGACAAGTTTGCGAGTACTTTCTGCGATGAAATAATTTCCGCAGAGCAAGTCAACCAAGCTGCATCCAATGTTCCTTTGCTGGTAGGGAGCACTCTGAGCTCCCTCGACATCGATGACGCCGTGATATTTAGAGCTGCCTCGCAGTTAAAATCATCTACAAACCTCGGACCAGATGTCATTCCAGCCGTTTTCGTTAAAAAATACATCGATAACCTCATCGTACCACTTCGACATGTATTCAACCTGTCACTATCTAGTGGGGTATTCCCGTCTATTTGGAAAACCGCCATCATGTTTCCTGTCCACAAAAAAGGAGATCGAAAGGACGTAAACAACTACCGTGGCATTTCGTCTTTATCCTCCATTTCCAAGTTGTTTGAACTCATAGTCCTGGATGCATTGATGTCTCACAGTAAGCAGTATCTGAGCGATGAACAACATGGCTTTATCTCGGGAAGATCTACCACTACAAATCTCCTGTGCCTTACGTCGCATGTCACAGAGAGTTTTGCGAATAAGGGTCAAACAGATGTCATCTATACCGACTTGTCCGCGGCATTCGATAAGATCAATCACGCCATTACGATTGCCAAATTGGAAAAATATGGTGTCAGCGGTAATTTGTTGCGTTGGCTCAAGACATACCTGATTGGACGGAAACTCTCCGTTACAGTAGAAGGTTTTCGTTCAAAAGATTTTCTCGCCGCATCGGGAATCCCACAAGGAAGTCATCTTGGACCGCTAATATTCCTATTATACTTCAATGATGTCAACTACGTGCTCCATGGCCCTCGCTTATCCTATGCTGATGACTTGAAGATTTATTCGAGGATTCGTTCTAAAGCCGATGCAATTCGGCTTCAACAAGATTTGGACAACTTCAAGAACTGGTGTACCCTGAACTGTATGGTTGTTAACCCTGACAAGTGCAGCATTATTTCTTTTGCCAGAATTCGCGATCCTGTAGTTTTTGACTACAAGCTGCATGATACCGTAATTCAGCGAGTAGATCATGTGAAGGATCTAGGTGTAGTTTTAGACAACCAGTTAACATTCAAACGGCATGTTTCATATGTCGTAGAGAAGGCATCCCGTACGTTAGGGTTTATCTTTCGCATCGCAAAGGACTTCACGAATGTGTATTGTGTTAAATCGTTGTACTGTTCGCTAGTTCTATCCAATCTCGAATACTGCTCGGTCGTATGGCATCCTTACTATCAGAATGGTATAGAGAGGATCGAATCAGTACAACGTCGCTTCATACGGTTCGCCCTTCGTCGACTTCCTTGGCGTGATCCATTCCATCTACCGAGCTATGAAAGTCGATGTCGTTTAATACATATCGACACACTTCAAGTGCGAAGGGACGTTTCGAGAGCTCTATTTGTAGCCGATACTTTACAAGGCCGGATTGACTGCCCTGATATACTATGGGCGGTGAACTTGAACGTTCGTCCTAGAACGTTTCGAAATAATTCGTTATTGAGACTACCTTTTCAACGCACTAATTACGGACAGAACAGCGCAATAAAAGGCATGCAAAGGACGTTCAATAGGGCCGCTTCTGTGTTTGATTTTAATTTGTCTCGTGAAACTGTTCGTCGTAATTTCTATGTATTATTTTCCAATTTAAATGACGATTAGTGATATCCTTATGTGTTATATTTTTTATTGTTAACAAATTATGTTTAGGTTAAGGCATCATTGGGACAATTGTTGTCTGTTGGTGTAATATAATAAATGAATAAACAGGCTCTTTCAACGGCAACGGAATACATAGAGTCGAAAACCCTACAGAAAATCTAATACAGTCACCACAATCACAATCTGCGCAATCAAATTCGCCCACCCGCCTCAAAAGACCTTCTAGATCAGTGATTCCCAAAGTGGGCGAATTCGCCCCCCTGGGGGCGATTTTCAAGCTCAAGGGGGTAAAAATTTGTAAAATAGAATTTGGGGGGCGAAAAATTCAGAAAGGGGGCGAAAAGGCTAACACGGGAGCATTTGAAAATAATAACTCATAATTTTTTTAGGACACACATCAGAAGATTAATCAATTCCAAACTTAACTAATTCCAGGAATATTTTACCTTAGATCGGTATATCTCCAATCAGGGTCATTTTAATATTATGATAGACTACACTTAATAATTGTCAAACACATGCATTCAGGTTTTTTAATATCATGTAAGTTTTAAGAATGGTCGGTATCTGAAATTTTCACAAGGTCGGATGATTAGCCACAGATAACATTTCGTACACAACAAATTTTGGATGTAAAAACATGTATCTGAGATTTTTTTGATTTTTTTGCAAACACACAATATTTTATATAAGGATTTTTTAATGTGGGAACTGTGAGGTTGGGATGCTAATATTTCTTTTATAGGCATCCAGCTTTTTTACAGAAAAAATAAGATTCGATTGCACTCTTTCTTCTCATTTCTCATGGAACAAATCATTTTAGAAGCAACCTTTTCTTGGTGTTAGAAAAAATACATATTTTATATATTACATTGAAATATGAGTTGAAAAACATTCTGGATTTTCATATATTTGTTCAGTGTTTTTAGGTTGAATGAAAGAAAAATTGTTCCAAGAAACGTCAAACATTAATTATTCACAATTTCTGAAAATTATTGCAGTAATTTTATAAATAAAAGTTAAATCAGTATGTAATCACCATTAACGAATCATTCCCCAACTACGTCACAAGTTGGCGCTTATGCATATATTTAATTCAAATAAAACTGGGCTGAACTTGTATCAAAAACTGATTCAGTAGCCTGTAATGCACGTAAAATATTGTTAAAATTGGTATTATGAATTGCAATCTAGTAAATCATTCCTAATAATTTTGGGATATCGATATTTATGAAAATATTTTTAAATGTACATAATAAATATTGTATCGTGATTCTGTGGATATCGATATGCGAGTCAAATACATTTTTTGACGTACAGCACTTCATTACATTAAATATTGAAATCACATATCAGGGGGGCGATTCCAGATAAATGTTGGCCTCAAGGGGGCGAAAGTTGAAAAAGTTTGGGAAGCACTGTTCTAGATCAACGTTTGTCAAATGTACCTGTGGTGCGACATCCAGCAACAAGGCGTCAAATCTGTCACAAGTATTTGCCATGCAATAGAACATATGTGGTCTCCGATCTTATATCAACGATTTGCAAATCCTGATATCGAAGCATCAGCCACTCGTAATCTGTTTACAAGAAACAAATCTCGATCACCGCCATTCAGTAGACGGACGTTTCGGATTGAACTACCAGCTGATACTTAGTAAATGTTTAGATCGTGACAGGCAAGGTGCTGAGCGAAACTCCATTCCAAGTAATTCCGATACAAATCATTGTCCAAGCACAGCTATACACGCTCGTGGAGATAACAGTAGTCTCAATCTACCTGCCTAAATTATTGTGTTGTAGATCGAGTTAAATTCTACAACTTTGCTGAAAGCAGCACGCCGTTAACTTTAAAATCTTGTGAGTTACAAGCGAAGTTTATTAAGTGTATTTTTGAAGTGAATTTTCTTAATTTACAAAAAATACGTTTTCACAGTTTTTGCAGCAGAAGTTTCCTATTTTATGGCCTTTCTAATGCCGCTAAAAGAAAATTTTATCGAACCAACTCCATGAGTTATGGGCATCTAAAGATTTCAAAGTTTTTCACTTAAATTTGCTTATAACTTCAAAATCACAAGAATTACAAACTTGGGATGTTCCGCAAAAATGTGTATCTTTATTTCCTCTGCAATTCTTCTAAAGACCGTATTCACGTAAAACTGAAAACAAAAAAGTTAGACCAAAAAACTATTTTTTTTGATCCACCCAAAGTTAAAACTTTTAAAATCAATTTAATTAGCTCAAATGAAGAGTTAGTCAAAAGTGTCTTGGACAGAGTTGTTCAAAATAACATTTTCTAAAAGTTTGTAGATGAGTGCAACCACAAATTTTTTCAAACAAAAAAGTTTGAGTCAAAATTTTAACTTAAATAAGGGCTACCCTATTCAACTTTTTCCTTAAAATATGAAAAACTCTATTACGAATAACTTCTCTGAAGACATCAAACGTCTAAAATCGACGAGAACAGAGAAAACACTTTTTCCAGCTAAATCGGTTCATTGTGCACCGTAAGGCTTTTGGGTAAACTACTCCAAGGGTTTCCCAAACTATTTCGAACAATTCCACCAAAGGCTGTTTGAAACGAAATTCTTGTACGAAATCCAACCAGGCGATTTTTCTTTTTAGATTTCGTTTCGTTTAGCAACATTGGAAAAAAATCGTCGAAATGTTTTGATTAATAACGGAATAAAACGGATTTTCGCAGAATACCGAGCTAATTTCGTGACAAACATTGTATTCCGTCCACACATAAAACAAACACTAAGACGGTCTAAGCTGATGAGATAAACTCTATTGACTGTTTAACGATAAACTTGCGACGATCGACGCGCCACCATAATTCATAAAACGGAGGTTATTAGAACTAACATGGAGGTGATGATTTGGAGGTTATTTGGCAATTCGGAGGTTGAAATCACCTCCAAACACTAGCGATTTTGCGGTGGGATGTTGACGTTTGATCACGAATACAGTGTTGAGTCTTCAGTGCGTTCAGTCAGGTTGCACAGCTACACTGAACGAAATCTCCCGCCATAAAGTGAATGATTTTTGCCTCATCTCCGCCCCATACCAATTATCAGACACAATCAAGATGATTCTCGTCTGCATGGAAATCATCTGTTTACAAATCACACCGAATGAAAATCATCCGGTCTTGAAACGATTTTTACCCTTCAGATAGATGCCTGAAATTGAATGATTATCATATTCTAATGTAAACAACCCCCATTACAACCCCCACAAGCCCATGGTCCCCATCGCCGTATGTGGCAGATGATGGAGAAGAATTGGCGAGGGTGATGAATGAAGAGCTGGCAGAAATCGTGAAATCATTCATATCAAATAACGCATCGGAACCCGATGGTATTCCGAATGTTGCCTTGAAAGAGGCGGTCAATGATGACCTGGACATGTTCAGAACCGCGATGCAACGCTGCATTGATGAAGGAATCTTCCCGGATGTATGGAAGCGACAGAAATTGATGCTACTACCAAAGGCGGGGAAACCACCAGGTGACCCGTCGGCGTATAGACCTATCTGTCTACTAGATACGACGGGCATGTTATTGGAGAGGTTGATCCTCAACAGGCTAGTACTTTACAACGAAGGTGCGGCCGGCCTGTCTAACAATCAGCTTAGATTCAGGATAGGTTAAACGACTCTGGACGTTATCCAGTCGGTCGTTCAGAAAGCTGAGGTGACAATCGAGCGTAAAAGGTGCGGTATCTGTTACTGTGCGGTTGTCACTCTGGATTTGAAGAATGCGTTCAACAGCGCAAGCTGGGAAGCGATAGCCCACGCACTTCACCGCTTCAAGGTACCGGTGCAGTTGTGTAAGCTTCTAGAAAGCTTTTTTGATGCTAGAATTCCATTGTATAACACAAATGAGGGACAGAAAAGCGCTCGAATTAGCGCTGGAGTAACTCAAGGTTCAATCCTGGGACCGATGATATTGGAATACGATGTAGGATGACGTACTGAGGCTGCCCCTGCCGACGGGTGTTGGCTTCGCTGACGACATCACCTTAGTGGTCTATGGCGAATCGATTAAAGAACTAGAGTTGACAGCAGCGCACTCTATCTCCAAAGTTAAGGAATGGATGAAGTCTAGGAAACTAGGACTGGCTTGTCACAAGACTGAGATGGTGGTGGTCAGTAATCGCAAGTCCGACCAACGGGTGATTATCTCGCTAGGTGATTGCACTATATAGCCCAAACGATCCCTTAGGCATCTTGGGGTAATGATCGATCACAAACTCAGCTTCGATACATTGAATATGCCTGTTAAAGGGCATCTACGGCTATAGCAGCGCTTTCGAGGATGATGTCTAACAGCTCTGCTGTAATTGCCAGCAAACTTAAGCAAGCGTGGCGCAATCCATACTAAGGTATGGAGGACCAATCTGGTCAAGAGCGCTTTGAACGCGCAGAAACCTAAGGCGTATGGAAAGCACATATAGGACCATGTGCTTAAGAGTAGCATGCCAATACCGAACGGTTTCTAAAGAGGCCGTGTGCGTCATAGCCGGGATGAGGCCCATCGGGCTCATCATCAAGGAAGATGTTCAATGCTTCAACCAAAGAGGTACCAGAGGAGTCCACAACGCTTGTAAAGAGGTAACGCTCAGAGGTTGGCAGCAGGAATGGTATAACTCCACTAAAGGTAGATGGACTCATCGGCTAATACCAAATGTGTCAGATTGGTATAGGAGAAGGCAGTGCTTGCATAGGTTCGGGCACTCAGAATCTCCTGCATGCTCAAATTGTGCTGTTGTGGAGGAAACAGCGGAGCATATCGTGTTCGATTGCCTGCATTTCATTGTTGTATTCTTCTTCTTCTTCTTTCTGGCGTTACGTCCCCACGGGGACAAAGCCTGCTTCTCAGATTAGTGTTCTTATGAGCACTTTCACAGTTATTAACTGAGAGCTTTCTATGCCAATGACCATTTTTGCATGTGTATATCGTGTGGCAGGTACGAAGATACTTTATGCCCTGGGAAGTCGAGAAAATTTCCAACCCGAAAAGATCCTCGACCGTTGGGATTCGAACCCACGACCCTCAGCTTGGTCTTGCTGAATAGCTGCGCGTTTACCGCTACGGCTATCTGGGCCCATTGTTGTAAGAGAACCTTTTCTCGCTACATGCGGAGAGGACACGTCCCCGGACAAAATGATCCAGAGAATGTGTGCGGATGCCGAGTGCTGGAATGGATTTGTCACTCACATTGTGCTAGATTTGCAGCGCCTGTGGCGCGCTGACCGAAAGCAGCTGCAGAAGATCAGCCCTGCCGAGGCTGGTCCCCTGTAACATTGTATAAGTCGACTAGGGAAAGCAGTTTGCCTAGGCTACTTCTGCTATATGTGTTAAGTGGTATATGCACTGGTCCCTCCCCGAATAAAAACCGTAAGATGGTTCCGGGGAGATAAGGGCCAAGGGCACTCTGTACACCACTTGAGCAATTCATCAAGAATTGCTCAAGTACAGTGCATGGGCTGATTTTAGTGGGTCGACGTTGGTGCGGCATCCCCACACTCCCTGAGTTACCTTCTCAGGCGTCTGTTGCAGATATTCACCTTGAAAAACAAAACATTTACACATGAAAAAATGATCAATTGGCAATGAAAGCTCTCAGGTAATAACTGTGGAAGTGCTCAGAAGAACACTAACATGAGAAGCAGGATCTGTCCCAGTAAAGCCAGCAAGAAGAAGATACCTTCATAAAACATACCATATCATATCTATAAACCGAGTAAAATATCCTTGTTATTTCGAGAAACTGTGCAAAAAGCCGTGCAAAAATTCCGTGCATCAGACCACATTTTCAAACGCGGTTTTTGTCAGTTCAATTGACATCCGTAGCATTATGAACGCTGTAATTTATGTTCTTAAATATTCGTGCGTGATAAAAATTCACTTTAGTTTGTTTTTCCACAGTAATCAGCAAAGTGCTCGTTTAACCCCCACTTCCCCTAAATGTACAGTAGGTACACTCTTACCACCCCAGTGATCTCCTAACCATTTCGAGGGGTTGGTACGGAGTAATAGAATAGGAGCTGATGTTTGCGGCACTGGGAGAGATGCTTTTGATAACCCTCTGCGGCTGTGGTGTAAAAAGTATTAAAGTTCGACCAAGCCCAACGTTGCTCGGGGACAGACAACAGTAAGCCCTATTACGATGAGGACGGCAGATGGGTTTGTATCAGGACAAAAACTTGTACATTTGTGGACTTTTGATCCCTGAGGCGTGTGGTGTGGGTGCTTTCGAGCATCGCCAATAAAGTTATTATTATGGGATTTGTGGTTGCACATATTAGTGAGGGATTAACTGGGCGGGCAGACTTTGGGCAAGCTCTCGTCGAAAAAGTGCACAGGCAATTTTGGATGGCTGAGTTATGGCTACTTCGGATTACTCAATTCGGGCTCCCGGTTTTTAGACGCGGTAAATTGATCTGATGTTTTGTGTTTATTTGATGGTGTGGGTTGTTCTACACAAAATTAAATGTCTTAATACAAAATACATTGATTTTAATCATGCATTATCGAACTATACCTTGCTAATAATTGCAGAGTTCATATATTGTTGTAATATTTATAGCGATGGGCACCCACCTGAAAATACAAAATGAAAATGTAAATATTAAAAAACAATCATAATAAAGTTGAAAGGTTTTGTAAATCATACACATTTTTTCTTTTAGGAAACTGTTATGAAGTTTGATATGGCCTGAGCAGACCATCATGCGTTCAATCCCAGATTCTTCCCCACAAGCCCATGGTCTTCAGTAGCGTATGCGGCAGATGAAGG